>NW_027493301.1:0-428075 GCF_021521415.1 Bidens hawaiensis
GGTAGAAATCATCATAGTGATCCCCTGGTATCCTGACACATCGAAGTTCAAGGCTCTTGATTGTAATGGTGTCCTCCGTCGGCTTCTTTCCTTGTGCCCGGATATCTGGAGCTCCTTCTTGTCTGAATTGTTGGTTTTCTTCTGAGTCTCCATGTGGCTCTCATCTGCTTAGTATGTCAAATATATCATTGTTAGCAAAAGAACAGGCCTTGAGTTGGAAGACCTTGCTTATTGAGTCGGCATGGCCGGTAGAAGGCCTTGTCATAGGAGGATGCATGCTTCAAGATCCTAAGATGTTGATGCCAGCGTTGGTCGTCTTTCTCTGGGTAGCAGGTGGAGGAGGAAGTGGTAGAGAGACCCCGGAAAATAACGAACTTCATGGTGGAAGAAGTAGCCTTGATTGAGAAACCATTTTATAGTTGAGTTTTACAATGTAATGGTTTAGAATGAATGTAAGTATGGATTTGAAAAAGAAAAACACCACTTATCCCATAGTGGGCGCCAAATTGTTTGGCCAAAAATTGTTGAAGCATAACTGAACAAATTCGTTAAGTGAGAGAGTGTTCTTCAATAATATGGTAAGTAAATGCGGTAAAAGTAAAATATTGACACAACGATATAGTGAGAAAACGCCTTAGATCTCGGTGAGGATCCTCGGGAAAAAATCTCGAGAGAGAAAAATTATCTCATGCCTCAATTTATTAATGATGAAAAAGTGATTTGATCGAGAACTTGTTGCAAACGATTGGTAGAGTACAGAGTGTAGTGATTTGATCGAGAACTTGTTGCAACGATTGGTAGAGTACAGAGTGTAGTGCACTGGGTGAGTATAAGGTGTCCTATATAGTTTGCAAAAGCGTCATTATATAAGGAAAAGAAAATAACTAAAAGTCCTAAAATTTGGAACCTTAGTTGTCATGACCGTTAACGGACCTGTTGTTATTCCACGTGCGCCTCAACTGGTTCTCTAAGCTTGCTTTCATGAGAATTAGTCATTATAGCCGTATAAGCTGTTACACTTTTGAGTAGCCTGCAGACAAAGATAAAATATAATTTAGAGTAGTCAGGATACTAGGGATAGCTAGGAATCTCAGTTGCCAGAATACTCGTTGGGGTCATGTTTGAGATAAAATAACCCCTAAGAATAAATACGTAGATTACAAAAGTGCATATACTTGTCTTATGAAGTTACGTATATTATCTCATAAAAGATATATATATATATGTAGCTTACGAGATACATATATGTACTTTCACAAACTACATATATTTTTTCAGATACATATACGTGTTTTCGCAAATTACATATCTGTTGATTCCTTTTTTGTTTTGGTAAAAATTAATAACATATATAATATATTAAAAAATTAATGTCTAATTAAAATGGCTTTCATTAACTTTAAATATAGAGTGATTTTTATTTGAACGCTCTCACGTATCCTAAACTTTATTATTTTATAAAAACTTAAGAAAGACTTCATTTCCATGTGTAATAATTATTTTAAAATAATAATTACCAATAAAAAGTAACATAATGTAGCTTTTTCGTTCTTTCCTTTTTATTGTAAAAAGTGAGAGAAGAATACATATAGACGGTGCATAACACTGTTGAAAAAGGGTTGGTGGTTGAATATGTGGGTGAAAGATGGGCAAGAAACAAAAGTCAAAAGTTTGTCGGCAGTTTATAAGTTAGATTTGTTTCTTAATCGGCACTTTACCATGCTTGTTTGGGCTATCCATTGGGTTTTAATCCACTATTACTATGACACGTAATCAACACATCTAGAGATACACAATTTTGGAAGATCTACAACACAAATTTTTATGTAGAAAACTAGGACACCTTATAGTTTTTATGTAAAGGTATAATGATTTTTCTTTTCAGAATAAAAAAGGGAGAATTTGAAATAGTCATTTTAGGAGAGAGATTTTGAAAATAGTCCAAACTTTTTGAATTTCCAAAATAGTCCTTCGAGATCTATCTCCCACGTGAGATTGGGATTCGTGACGTGAGTTTTGGTTGACGAATCCCAAAAGGACACGTGTAAAGTCGAAGATAAACTTTAAACGAAATCTGTCTCGGCTGATAGTTTTGTAGTCAAAATAGTCCTTCTGGAAAACCATAGGTTTTGAATGAAAGTTGTCGTCACGTGAGGTTTTAAACTCATCGGTTTCCGCGTTTTTTTTGAAATCATCTCCTCAGACGCATTTCAAATTAATTCCGTCTACTACGTGAAATTTGAAAAAGATGGATAAAAAAACGATACTTTTTCAGTGAACTTAGTTTTGTTAGATGATTTTCAAAAAATTTAAAAAAACGATAATTTCCCAACGAATTTAATCTCCTTAGATGATTTTTATAAAAATTTTAAAAATATGGCAAGTGTTAAGAATGTGGTGGGTGGTGGTGGATGATGGCGGTGGTGGTGGATGATGGCGTTGCGTGGTGGTGGTGGATGATGGCGGTGGGTGGTGGTGGTTGATGATGGCGGTGGGTAGTGGTGATGTTGGTGGATGATGGCGGTGGGCAGTGGTGGTTGTGGGCGGTGGGCGGCGGTGGATGATGGCGGTGGGCGGTGGGCGTTATGGTGGTGGATGATGGCGGTGGGCAGTGGTGGTTGATGATGGCAGTGGGTGGTGGTGGTGTTTATGATGGCGGTGGATGGTGAATGATGGCCGTGGGTGGATAAATTTACTTTTTCTAATATCTATTCTTTTTATGCAAAAACAGATAAGTTTCATCAAAAAACCATCGAATTAAAATACTTTGTAACAAAATCTATCTTTTCTGACAACACGTTTTTTATGCAAAAATATACGAAATTCAATTGAAATGCGTCCGAGGAGATGCATTTCAAAAAAACGCGAAAATCATCTTTTTTGAAACCTCAAGTGACAGACAACTTTAATTCCAAACCTATGGTTTTCCAGAAGACTATTTTGACTACAAAACTATCGCCCGAGACAGATTTCGCTTAAAGTTTATCTTCAACTTTACATGTGTCCTTTTGTGATTCGTCAACCAAAACTCACGTCACGAATCCCAATCTCACGTGGGAGATAGATTTCGGAGGACTATTTTCAGAATTTAAAAAGTTTTGGACTATTTTCAAAATCTCTCTCCTAAAAATGACTATTTTCATAATTCTCCAAAAAAAAAACTAAGACTATCCTCATCTATTATAACCTAAGAGCATTCTTAACCGTTTCCTAAAATAATGTGAGGGAGATTTGTAAATTATATGGTTTGGTTATCAGTTGTTTTGAGTAGTAAATAGAGAAAATGCTATATATGATAGTTAAATTTGGGATTCATTTTACATACCGTATAATTTTTTAATATTTTTTGAAAGTGGTTGTGAGTAGAAGAGAGAAAAAATATAGTGATAAATGTATAAAATGTATTATTTATTTAAACAGAATATATAAAATGCAGTGGTTTTAGTGTAATTTTATGATATATATGAATATATGGTAGAGAATGGGTTGGGAATGCTCTAACTCAATCTAACATTCGTAATATATTAAACAAAATTATAGTTGCGTCATTTGACATCTAATTGAACATTTTTATGCCATTTGACACTTAATCAATTTTAAAAAAAGTTGAAAAGAAAACTATATCTCATCCGATATTGCCGTAGTGATAAATCAAAGAGTAAGTTGACAATTATTAAAGGTAATCCATCAAATTTATCCATAGGAAGTGCATGAATTATTATATATAGCTACTCTATTTAAAAATATTTTTATGTTATTCAGACTGGTTTTTTAAGTTCTTTTAATTCAAATCTAGTTTTTTTTTAATTTGCGAATAACCGACCAGCTTTTTTTTTTTTAGTTTATTTGCATGTAACCAGACTGATGACTTAGGTGGTTCTTAGTTCGACCGGCCGATCCAGTGTTTAAAACATTGCTTTTATCTCTAATGGGTCAAATAGATTGAATCTTTTTTGTAAAAAAGACAAAATTAATGCATTGTATATTTATAAATGAAATAACTAGAAAAAAGTTATTGCATGTAAACCCTACTCGCCTATTTTGGAACTTATTAAAATGATGTGTTGTAATTTAGATAGTACTTTGTATTATTTCCAGTAGTTTGTAACTATTTGGTTAGATGTCATTTTCACCTTTTGCTTATATGTAGTTTTGCACATCAATAAATAGAATCTCTTCTTTATTAACACTTTACACACATTACACATTCACCTTATCAGAGTACTATTATACTAAAAAATAAAATAAAAATATTATGTATGTTTGTTCCATACATATAATTATAATTTGTTGTTCTGATAAACATTTATAATTTATAATAATTAAGAAAACACTACTAAACATTAGCAGCAACCCATTATTGGTCATTTCTGATACTAGTGGTGCTTACGTGTTTTCCAAAAGACAAAACCCATTTGATAATCTTTTTGTAAATTTAGTGTTCTCATTTTGGAGGCAACATAATATGTCAAAGAAACATGAAGAGGCATAAATAGCTTGAAATGTATAATCATGTTGGGAATAAAAATAAAATAAAAATTTTAGTAGTAAGATGTTTATTTATATCGGGAAATGTTCATAAACATTATTATCTTAACATAAGTATATAAGAAATGATACTAATTTATAATAAAATGAGAACGTAAGAAACAATACCAACTGCAACACCAATCTATATAAACAATTATTTATAATAACAAAAAAAAAACCTAAAAATTACAACATGATCAAAATCATAAAAAATAATAACAGCAAATACCAGAAAATACTTATAACAGCAAAAGAAAAAATCTAATAATAACAACAAAATATAAATCAGAATATATTTATAACGTCTCATAATTGAAAATTAACAAATATGAACAAAAAATAACAACAAACATCTATAAAAATAAACCTAATAATCATCATAAATTTGTTCTTATTGTTTTCAAGTTAAAAATAAAATGTATATGATCATGTTATTATTTATATAAGAGATTATATATTACACTTACGTGAAATCATTAATTTTGCTTATCTAATTCGTCCCGTATATCCTATTTATTTTACAAATGTTGTACGAGAATCTATTGCTTAAAAACCGGTTCTATGCGTATCACTAATACAGAAACCTTTTAAAAAATGGTTATTACCAATTAATACAATGGGCGACAGATCAAGTTAAAAACAAATTTTCTTTTTAGAAAAATTTTTAGTAATAGGAAAAATTAAATGGTTGAAATAGTTTCTAGGAGAGAGAAAATATTTTTGGGTTTCTAGAAATGGCGAAACCAAAAATGGCTACAGAATGTGTCAGAAGTTGTCTGGTGAGCTGGAGGTTTTTCGGATGTTCCGCCATTTCAAATGGCGGAAGTGACATTTTTTCATGTGTTCCGCCATTTAAAATGGCGGAACCCCACTTTTATCATTTTATAGCCTACCCCTATGCATTTGTTTCACTTTCCGCCATTTGAAATTGCGAAAGTGAATAGAAATATTCCTGACATAACTTGACAAGACTTTTCTCTCTCCTTTTGACCACACTATTCACTTTCGTCATTTCAAACGGCGGAAGTGAACAGTACTGACTTGTGACATACACTGACAAGACTTGTCACTACTTTTTGACCATAGCAATGATATTTATTATAGAATATTTATTACATATTTATTATATAAAGTAAATAAATTAATAAAGAATTAAAAAAATAAATTACCTATGAAATATTTAAATTACACTTTTTAAATTAATTATGATATTTATTATAAAATATTAAATTATACTTTTTAATTACTTATAAAATAAAAAGTAAAAAAATATTTTAAAAAAACTTTGTTTTATAGTTATCAGAAAAAATTAAAAGAAAAATAAAGTATAAAAATTTAAAACTTTATTCAATTAAAAAATTTTAAGAAAAATAATAGTCTAAAAAAATAAAATAACAACCCAATCTTGCCATATTAAATGACGGAAGTGAATAGTAGGTTAAAAAGTATAAACAAGTCTTGTCAGTGTATGTCACATGTCAGTACTGTTCACTTCCGCCATTTGAAATAGCGGAAATGAATAGTATGGTAAAAAGGAGAGAGAAAAGTCTTGTCAATTCTGTGTCATATGTCAGGAATATTACTATTCACTTCCGCCATTTCAAATGTCGGAAGTGGAACAAATGTACAGGGGTAGGCTATAAAAGGATAAAAGTAGGGTTCCGCCATTTAAAATGGCAGAACACATGGAAAAAATGTCACTTCCGCCATTTGAAATGACGGAACACCCAAAAAACCTTCAGCTCACCAGACAATTTCTGACACGCTTTACAACCATTATGGGTTCCGTCATTTGAAATGGCGGAACATCTAGAAACCCAAAAATATTTTCTCTCTCCTGTAAACCATTTCAACCATTTAATATTTCCTATTTCTAAAAAATTTTCAGGTTTTTTATTACTGTCATAGCGGTTCACAAGTTTAAGACAAATTAGTTTTCTTTGGTAATATACACCATTCTAAATGGATCATTGTTATTACAATTATAGTGGTTAACTGACGCTGTAATTGAGTTTTATTAGTTCGGGACAATTGCATGTTATTCTTAAAATTTTCTTTAATTGCATCAGTGCTGGCCCTGGGTGTGCGAGCCGCACCGTCGGCCGGGACACGTAAATTTTGAAAGCCGAAACTTTTTGATACTTATATACGATAAAATCACGGACGACTCATGTGAAATTTGAACATTGACCCCATAGATTACCAATAATGAAAGGAAAAAGTATTACGGAAAAAATAATTCCGGCAAAGCACAAGGTGGTTCTTGAGTTTGGTTTTAAACAAATCAGAAAGAAGAAGATGAAGTGTGGTCTCTCACAACTATTTAGTTTTTTATTTATTTTGTAAAACGAAGCTGCCTACATTGTAGACTTGACAACACAATATTATATTGTACACGGGGTGTCGAGATATCACTTTAGACACGAATTGGTTATATATTTATATGTTTTCTTTATTACATTATTATTTGTTTCTTTTACATTTACACTAATCTGAATATGAATTCTAAAATAAAAGAAAAGAAAGAAGCCACTTCTACCAAATGAGCACGCATTAATTTATTTTCTATACTGCTTTATTTTATTTAATGTGTGTATTGATTTTATTTTAATTCGCTTCTAAATATTTTTTTTGTTATTATATTTGTTTATTATACTTTTTAATGTAATGTTTCTTCACTTATTGACTATGTTATAACTTTTTTTGCGTTTCATTTTAAATATAATTATAAAAACAACACATTTCATAAATACATAAAAGTGTGTTTTTATAAATATAAAACACTTTAACATGTATAGTGTATTAATTGCCATTTATAAAAGTTTGCTTGTATATTTCATTACCCGTTAAGGCTTATGGGCCTTTTTATTTCGATTCGGTTGAGGTATTTAAATCCTTAGAGACGACCCTAAATTGCATATATCCTCATCATTAGTAATCTTTTCATGTTTTCCTTAATAATAAAAAAAACGTAGAAATAAAATTTGTGAGCGACTGCGAGGCCTTAATTTCAACCACCAAAACTGATCTCTTCAAGAGTTCATGCGGTTACAAGAAAGTTGCTCAATAAATTCTTGGATCTCAGTCTTCTTTAGTTTAGAGATCCAAATAGTAGGCTCAGTTGATAACATTTTACTCGACCCTAAGTTGAGAATATGAATCTAGAATATGTGTATTTAAACATTGAATTGTTGATATTTATCTTAATCTTAAATATATATATATATATATATATATATATATATATATATATATATACATAAATGAAACATTTAAAAGCTTTTTGGTTGCTTTCTATTTTTTTTTCAAGTCATTAGATTAATTTATTTGTAAATGGAAGTTTTCTCATGCATTTAACCCGAATTTACGGGTATACGTCTCACCAAATCCAGATAGCCCTTAAACGGGTTATAACATCTCTTTAAATTAAAAACTAATCTCACAAAATATTTAATGTGAAAATTCTTTAAAATAGTGATATACTAAAAATTAATATTTGTTATTTTTAAAAGATATTATTTAAATTAAGAAATAACTTTATAGTAAAAAGATAAGTGAATCTTGAGTCTCATCAAACCCATATAACTTTTACACCGAATTATAACATCTCATTTATTTGTGAAACATTTTTATCATCAAACTCTAAGTATATTATTTACTTTATTACAATTATTAAACTAAAATCCAAAAAGAATATAAATAATATTATAAACGAATAATGTAAAACAACCCCTGTAATACGGGGGATAAAAACTAGTTATTATATAGATGTATGCCTAAATGAAGGAAAAACTAATGCAACGTATGAAGAATGATGAATATCCACTTATTGATGCACATAGGGAAGATCGGAGAGCCTTAAACATGTTTGTAAATATGAACATAGGAATGGCCCGCGAGCCTTTTGCGTGTTTGTAAGAATGAGCATAGCTAGGGAATGTTAGAAAGCTTTTCATGTGTTCTAGAATGAGCATATGAAAGGTCGGCAAGCCTTGCACATGTTCATAGAATTGTTGGTGAAAGTTTTGTTACTAGCTATATGATATGTTATGTTATGTTATGGTATATTACATTACAACGTGTTATGTTATGTTACATGATTTAATGATTTGACATTATTGTTAAATTAAAACTCACTCAACGTAACTGACTTTTAGTATGTATCCATATCAGGTTGATTGCTGGTAACTCGTGTGCTAGGAGTGCTTCGACGGGATATCCGGACTAGTGACTAACATCAATCTAAGAACTTTATGTTTGTTTATGTAATGTTAAAGACATGATGTTGCCTTTCCTATGTTTTATGATTATGAATGTTTCCGTTGCTTTTAATTTAATCAGACGTTCTTGTTTAAGAACCATGTTTCATAAATTAATCTAACTGTTGAGACACCTTGGGTTCAGGACTTTTCAAGTTGGTATAAAATCATAAGTTTAATGGATTCAAGCATTCCCTAGTGGTTGAACTCATAATGAGAATGAGACCAATGAAGGATGCCAATACAGATAGCCGAATGTAACTCAAGTTATGTTTTAATGTAGTATGCCTTGTAGAATAAGTATGTTTTGTTAGCACAAATGTGATCATAAATGGAAGTATTGTAAGGCATGAAGAATGATGTAAATAATTAATTAAAACTAAAGTGTTAATTTTTAAGAAACATTGTAAACGTAGGCGTGTTAATTTTTTTCCGACTTTCCAAGTATAAATGTTTAAAACATTGTTGTATTCAAAGTACAGCTTTCTTTGGTATCATATGGCACACGAGTATCGGTGGCGTAACAAGTATAATCGATTTCAACAAACAACATAGGTATTGATATCGGCATTATCGAAACCGCTACCATTATTAATCCTTGATGACTAAAATTCCTACAAGAGCAAAGCTATACATATAAAAATGAGGAATCAAATTGGCCATAAGAGGGATACCCTCAAAAGTTTTATCAACGTCACACTTAACTTCTCTTATTTGTATGTTATTAATTAGGTTATATATATATAGGGTAAGGATCTTAAGAAAACCATTTGAAATTAAAAACTTTGAGAACCATTTTAGATCAATAAAGAAACCTCTAAATAAATATTAAAAAAATCATAAAACAAAAAATAACAAAACTTTTAAAAAGTAAAAAACCAAAATTCTTATATTTCATTACGGTTTCATAAAAAAAATTAAAAAAAAAAAACTTCCTAATATACACATGTGTATAATTTCATTTAATCTCTAGTTACGTAATGTACACATATGTACATTATCATATACCTTAAATTGTATATATGTGTATAAAAACATGTATAAAATTTAAAAAATAAGTATTATACATATGTGTATAATTTTGTTAAACCGATATATTTTTTTCAATTTTTTTTTTGTTTTTTATAAAACCGGGATGAAAAAGAAAATTTTTTGGTCTTTTTACTTTTTTTATTTTCGAGTTTGTTTTGTTTTATATTTTTTTCTTATTTTTTTTAAAAAGAGTGGTCTAAAATGGTTCTCAAAGTTCTCAATTTCAAATGATATTATTGCAAGAAATGTGAAAAATGAATATAGATAACTAGTTTTGTTTTAAGTTTTAAATGCTTAAAGCTAAATAAAGAAAATATTAATTATTCTCTTTCTTCAATTAATATAACTAATAAACCATAATATTTATCTATTTAATTAATATAACTAATTAAATTATTATAATTATAAAATATTAAGCACTCATTTATTTTTATAACTTACTTTTTGTTTCTTGATTTTTTATCTTATACAAGTATAATTTATTCATACATTAAATTTCCTTTTATCAAAAACTAATTTCTTCCAACTCAATATATTAATATCCATCAACACATACTTACATTATGATAAATAATACTAAAAAACTATTTTACATGTGTTTGCATTAGATATCAACAAAAAACATACAACATACACAAAAACGTATGATCTACACTTGTTCTAAGAATAAGACAGCATATAACCTACACACGAAAAACATTTAACCTACACACAAAATTCATCATCAATAAAATACACACGCACGCGAAAACATATAACCTACACACAAAAAACATATAACCTACACACGAAAATTTTATCTTACACAAATACAATTTATTAATACATTAATTTCTTTTCAAAACCAATTTCTTCAAACTCAACATATCAATATTCATCAACACGTAGTTACATTGTGATGAATAATACATAAAAACTATCTTACACATTTTTGCATAAAATGTCAATTAAAATATATAACCTACACAAAAAATATAACCTACACTTGTTCTAAGAATAAAAAAACATATAGCTTACATACGAAAAACATATGACCTACGCATATGTAAGTATGTGTATCTTTGTGTAGTTTATATAATTGTTGATACCGAATTACATATGTAACTTATATGTTTTTTGTATGTTGTACGTTTTGTTGCTCAAAATAAGTGTAAGTTATATTGCTTTGTGTAGGTTGTATATTTATTGTTTACATTTAATGGACACATTTGTATGATATTTTTTTTATTATTTATGACAATAATTTTTATAGGCATACTAACTGAAAAAATATATATATTATGTTTTGATATTTAGTGTTAAAAAATACGTTGATATATGCCAATATATTGAGTGGAAATTATTTTTTAATATAAAGAAATAGTATTATATGAATAAATTGTATTTATTCGAATAAAATGAAAAATGTGTAAATAAAAAATAAAACTAAAGTAGTGTTTTTATCTTTTTAATTATTATAGATAAATTAGTTAGATATATTAATTATATAGAGATTTATTATGGTTATATTAGTTGTATTAATTAGTGAGAGAATGCATTTATTGTTGTATTTACATATTTTTTATTTGTTTTTAAGCATTTAAAACTTAAAACAAAACTAGTGGTCCATATTCATTTACCACATTTCTTGCAATAATATTATTTCTCTCTTAAACTTATATATATATATATATACTCCTCGCTGTCGTGCCGTTTGGCGGGTGTGGGGGTCAGGTTTTGTCTGGTGAATCTCTCAACAGGTGGACCGCTAGGGGCTCCGTCCGTTCGGACTAGTGGCCGGCTCGGGCTACCTTTAGCCAATTGGGGCCGCGTACGGAATACCCGACGTTACTTAGTTGAGCGTTAAAAAAATGTACACTGATGATAATTATGACACAAAACGACTAAATGACCTCCAAAATATAATATGTATATATAATATAGTATATTATAATATAATATGGTATTATGTGTAAAGTGTAAAGTATCCATTAACAATAGGGGTTGATACATAGATACATTTTATAGCATTCTTGTTTAAGCCCTTATTTTATGTTGGAGGATGTTTTTATAATTTAAAGAGTGATATAGGGAATTGTGAGTGAATTGTTTTTATATTTTAGAAAACGTAATGATTTTTTCGTATATTTGAAAAACTAGTGTTCACACCCTGTAATTTTTTAATATATTTTGAAAGTGGTTGTGAGTGACTGAAAGAAAAATGGTAATGATAAAAGTATTAAAAATTTATTTAGTTAAAAAATGAGTGAGAAAATAGAGTATTTTTCAGTATAATTTTAAATTTAGAAATAATAACAGTTGGGCCGCTTAGGTGGGAATATAAAGTTATGTTGGTAGGCAGGTGGTTCCTCGATGTGGATGGAGAATTTCACCGTTTATTATCGTTGTGTGGCCTAAAATTATATAAATCATGGTATTAGTCTATTAGGCCATGGTGGAAACCTTTCAACAAAGTGGAAGCTTGGAAAATAATTAATTACTCACAAAGTCTGACTTTTGAAATAGAAAGAATATCGACTCCAATGGAACCCAATGGTAATGTTTGGCTGAAGCTTTTAGAAGCTTCTAAAACATTTTAACTTTAACATAAAAAAAAGTTACATATTTAATAATAAAAAGTTATTTAGTTTAAAGAGCATGAAACTTTTAGATTAGAATAAAAAACTTCAAATTTAAATACTATTACTAGCGTTTGACAAAAAGGTACAAGGTTTTATATTTTGAATTTTACAAGTTTGGTACTTAAACTTTCTTCAACTTTTGTTAATTTATATAATGCTTACACATTTTACTCATATTTAAAACCAATTATCCCATGACTTTTTAATATTATAACCTTTTCAAACGTTAATATCGTTTAAAGAAAAATTACATAATAAAAACAAGTTTTTTATTCTCTTTAGTTTGAGTATAACATTCATCTACTTCTTTTAACTTTAACAAAGTAACATATTACGTGAATACTGGTTATGATCGACAACAAGTCGTGTCAGGCGAGTTCGTGTCATGTGTAAAACCAAATTAGGGTCGGAACGAGTCGATACAAAACGGTTTAATTTAGTTTGGTTTGTGTCGGTACGGTTTTGGGTCAAGGGTGGTCAGACTAGAATATGTTTCGGAATATAAAACTGTCGGGTCGGAACGTGATTCGGATCAAAACATGCTGGTAAAAAAATATCCATTTGAAATTACTAAATATTTCAGCTTTGCTTCTTAATTTTCTTCACCGGTTACACGCGTACTGCCTTTGCACGAATTACACGTCTACAATCGGGTTATGTGTGCAACGTTATCAGGTGAATCATGTATCGACACTGATTATGTGATTGATGTACGGTTGCATGCCCACTCCGCCACACTGCGTAGGCACCCAACAAGTTTATTAAAGCTCCAACTACTATGTTAAACAACTAAATATATCTAGAAAGATACAACTAACAGCTATCAGCTACAGCTACTAGCTAGCTATCAACTAACAACCGCCAACTAGTTTTGCCAAACATATCTTATATAGTATTGAAATGAAAGAAAGCATTTTAATTTTATTGAACGTTGTTTGGTTCGTTTATGGATAAAGCCGAGTTTTGAATTTTAGATTTTTCATAACCGAGTTACGATTATTTTATTTACTAATCATAGCCCATTATAACAAATAACCTTTTCCATTTTGGCGGCATATAAAAATGAACAATTAGTTATTACCAATTCTAATAAAGTAAAATAATTGTAGACACGTGTCGGTTTGTGGTTAATTCTCACAATTTTTTTTTATCCAAATCAAATATACGTCATAAATCAATAATTATTCACTTTTCTTTTACACTCCATTTATATTACATCTATAACATAATTAAATTATTCACTTTTCTTTAAACTCTATTTATATTATATCTATACACTTTTATAAAAAAAATATATTTACATATTATACTACTATACATTGTTATAATATATTTCACAACGTACTTGGTGAAATCTAAAAAACAACAACAAAGCGTGTTTATTTTATATTGAAAAGAATATGATTTTAAATGTTATAATTAACATATTATATTATGTATATTGTTGAATAATACATAAATAAAACATAATATGCTTTCAATTTATGAAGTAATTTTTTTAATCATTAAATTATTAATATGTGCTTAAAAGTTGATCCATTTATCAATTGTTTTTTTGTACATTGTCATATAAATTTATAAATTATAAATATATGATTTAAATCTATATTTTTTTGGGTTAATTTAGTAAACTATACATATCTATACATACTATTAAAGCAAGGAACAATTTCCTGTAACATCCCGAAATTTTCAAAATAATATTAACTATATTATTTAATATTGGCGGGAAAGTTTACTCGGGTAAGCGGGGAATTAATAAGATAGAGTAGGAGCTAGTATGGGTCGGGCTAGTGTTGGTTAATGGATATGGGTTATGGACTTGGGTCATGAAGGAAGGAAGGATGAGACCATGGGCTTAAGCCCATGATCCATAATTATAAAAAACTTAATTACCCAATTATCATTCATTTCTCATACTCCATACATGTCACACCCGGCCCTGAGCGGCGGAAACAGCCGGGCGCGCGCGAGTGGGGATTGATAATTAAGCACGGGCCATTGCAAACATTCAAAGTAAGATTTTCATTGCGCATGAAATGTTTAATACAAATACATTACATTGTTTAAAAATTACATAAAAACATCCAAGTATAAAAACTGTTGAAGATTTCCACGCCGTATCCCCTTGCGCGGCGGGAACAACCACGCGCATCGAATGGATAGAACTAAAATCTTCCAAAAAGCTAGTTTTAGATGTTCAGCGTGAGGTGCTCTAAGTGTGACTCCATGCGCTACCTAGTTATCTCCTGAAAGACACGTAAAAACATTTGAATCAGTATAAACTGAGTGAGTTCACAAGTTTTAGTAACTTGATAAATCGTATTGCATCATAATCTTGATAAAAATCATTCTGAAACATAATTCTGATAGCATCATTAAAACACATGCTTGGTAAAACATAGTTCTATCAACACATTCTGATAAAATCGTCCCGCGGGTTACGCGCGAACATTTCTGGGAACTGTGCTCGTCTGTGTAAGTGGCGCTGCCACTACGAGCGAAACAAATAATACCGTCCCGCGGGTTACGCGCGGACACATCTGAAAAACCGTGCTCGTCTATGTGGCGCTGCCACTACGAGCGAATAATACCGTCCCGCGGGTTACGCGCGGACACATCTGAAAAACCGTGCTCGTCTATGTGGCGCTGCCAGTACGAGCGAATAATACCGTCCCGCGGGTTACGCGCAGACGTTGTGCCGGAAAACAAGGCGCTCGTCCATGCAAAGAGGCGCGACCCCTACGAGCGGGCTCAAACCCATAGTACTGCCCCATGACCATACTAGGCACTCGTCCATGCAAAGAGGTGCGACCCCTACGAGTGGGTGGATCAAACCAGCAGTCCCTACCTTTAGAGTTCCAATGGTAAAGTGATCACTTACTCGAGTTCTAGCGCACATACATCGAAAACCTTAGATAACCGTTCGCATTGCTCATTATGAAATATAATTTAAACACATAATCGCTTGCATAGCTTGTAAGTATACCATGATAAAACATTATTTAAGTACGTGTCCCTCGCCCCGAAAACAGTTTAAAAACAGTGAAAACAGCGAGAATAGGGGCTGTGATACTCACCTGTGGTTCTTGTTAAGGGATTAATCGAGATTCGGGTTTTCTTGGTGTTGGCCTCGGAATTGAAGGTCTAGAATGCGATTAAATAAAAAGAAGTATATATATTAAGATCAAGAATTAGGAGAATATAAGGGTTGGAAAGCAGATCTCAAGGTTATATTCTTGGCTTACCTGGTAACAGGATCGGAAACGAAAACAACGGATGCTTGGGAGATGATTAGTGCAAGTTGCAGTTCTTAAAAGAGAAGTTTGAAGTGTGTTTTGGGTGATAGTTTAGGTTACATATTTATAGGCAAACTCAAGGGAACACAATATCTTGCTTTAGGGAATTGTAATCTTTTCATATCTAGGTGTAATGATGATAAGGTATGGAAATTATTATTATTTATTTAAAAGTGGAGTAGTGGATAAAAGATTTTGATTTGATTTGGTCAGGACATGCAGGTCTGGGGTTGGTGAGAATAGGGTGGCTGACAGTTGACTTTTCATGTTACAGTGTGCTTTTTCAGGTACTTTTGTCCGTGTACAGTAAAAAGTGGAAAATCTCTGAAACACGCTACTGTTTCCTTTTGGGCGGGAGTAATCTCCTTACGTCTGGAGAATAGACTAAGTGTTCTGTGCGTATCACTTTGTGCGCATAGCTTTCTGCGTGAAGGACATTTCTTTGCTGCGGGTAGGTGCGTAACCTTCTCGCAGTTAGGACATTGAGTTTCATTTGTAGATTCTCCAGGTGGCCTTGGTATTTCAACATAGTGATCAGTTATGTTGAAGTCAATTGGAGCTTCAGACAAACTAGCTCTCAATGTTCCCGCCATGCGGGGAGGTTAGTTCCCTTCCGCACGCGCATAAACGATTTAGGATGCACCCGCCTTAGCATCATGCGGGATGATCAACCCATTAGACAACATAACGTTAAGGTACATGAAAACATAAAGCCAAAACATTCGCGCATGGCGCATATAACATATGCCCACGCTGGCTAACATGGCGCGCTCGCGCAGGGCGCACATAACAATTACCTAATATTTAGGTTGATTACTTGGTTTAAGGGATTGGGAATTTACCGGGTGTCACATTCTCTCCCTGTTAAGCAAATTTCGTCCCGAAATTTAGGAGATGTTGCTGGCAGAAGCCATGCTCTGAAAGAGGTGTGGGTATTTCTTGCGTATTTGATCTTCTCTTTCCCAAGTGAATTCAGGCCCACGCCTTGATTTCCATTGAACCTTTACTAACTTGATTTTGCTTCTGCGCAACTTTTATTCCTTCCAACCGGTTACTGCTATAGGTTCTTCTACGAAGTGCAGCTGTTTGTAGATGTGAATTTCTTCCAACGGCAAAATCAACGTTTCGTCAGATAAGCACCTTTTGAGGTTGGACACATGAAACGTATCATGAACTCCACTGAGTTCGGCGGGTAAACGGAGTTTATAAGCAACCGGACCGATCCTTTCCAGGATCTCAAATGGTCCAATGTAGCGCGGATTCAACTTTCCTCGCTTGCCGAAACGGGGGACTCCTTTCCATGGAGAGACTTTCAAAAGTACTCTATCCCCTACTTGAAACTCCAACGGTTTCCTTCGCACATCTGCGTAGCTCTTCTGTCTGTCGCGCGCTGTCTTAAGGCGATCCCGTATCTGAAAAATCTTGTCTGTTGTTTCTTGGATCAATTCTGGACCAGTCATTTGCTTGTCACCTACTTCAGCCCAGCACAGTGGGGATCTACACTTGCGCCCATACAAAGCTTCAAACGGCGCAGCCTTGAGGCTTGTGTGATAGCTGTTGTTGTAAGAAAATTCAACCAATGGGAGATGAGTATCCCAGCTACTTCCGAAATCGATCGCGCACGCGCGTAGCATATCTTCCAATGTCTGGATTGTTCGCTCGCTTTGCCCATCCGTTTGAGGATGATAAGCTGTACTCATATCAAGGCGAGTACCTAGAGCTCCTTGTAACGATCTCCAAAACCTTGATGTGAACCGACTATCTCTATCAGAAATGATGGACACTGGGACTCCATGTTTTGAAACTACTTCTCGAATATACAATCGGGCTAACTTTTCCATCTTATCGGTTTCCTTGATCGGCAGGAAGTGCGCTGACTTAGTTAGCCGATCCACAATAACCCAGATCGTGTCGTAACCCCCAGGTGTCATTGGCAATTTGGTGATGAAGTCCATAGAGATTTGTTCCCACTTCCACATGGGAATTTCTGGCTGTTGAAGCAACCCTGATGGTTTCTGGTATTCAGCCTTTACCTTCGAACATGTCAGGCACTTACTGACATACGTCGCGATGGCGCCTTTAAGATTGGGCCACTAATACAGCGCTTTAACATCTTGGTACATCTTGTCTGTGCCAGGATGTACGGAATACCGCGTCTTGTGAGCTTCGTTTAATACTTGCTCGCGCAATCCTCCCTTGAGAGGGACCCATATGCGGTTAGCAAAATACCGAGTGTCGTTCTCTTTGAGCTCCAAATCCTTAATCATACCCCCAAGGGATTCGTTTTTAACAAACTCTGGTTTCAAGGCTTCTTGCTGAGCGTCTCGGATGCGGGTAGAGAGATCTGCGCGAATGGTCAACCTTAGAGCCTTGACTTGTAGCGTTTTTATTCGCTCCTTCCTACTTAGCGCGTCTGCTACCACATTCGCCTTTCCAGGGTGGTACTTAATTTCACAATCATAATCATTCAACAACTCCACCCATCTTCGTTGCCTCATGTTTAAATCCTTTTGATCAAATATATGTTGAAGGCTCTTGTGATCCGTAAAGATTATACACTTTGTACCATAGAGGTAATGGCGCTAAATCTTTAGCGCGAAGACAACCGCTCCAAGTTCCAGATCATGCGTTGTGTAGTTCTTTTCATTGGTCTTGAGTTGGCGCGAGGCATACGCTATGACTTTGTCTCGCTGCATAAGGACACATCCGAGTCCCTGATGTGAAGCGTCGCAGTAAACGACGATGTCATCCGTCCCCTCGGGTAAAGACAAAATTGGCGCACTACATAATTTCTGTTTTAACATTTGAAATGCCGCTTCCTGATTTTCGCCCCAAACAAACTTCTTGTCTTTCTGAGTTAGCGCGGTCAGTGGTAGAGCTATCTTGGAGAAGTTCTCAATGAAGCGTCGATAGTAGCCAGCTAGTCCTAGGAATTGCCTCACCTCAGTTGGGGTTTTTGGCGCTTCCCAGTTTTCGATGGCCTTGACTTTGGAAGGATCAACGTGTATTCCTTTCTCGTTTACAACGTGACCGAGAAAATGAACTTCTCTAAGCCAAAACTCGCACTTGGAAAACTTCGCATACAACTTTTCTTTCCTCAACAATTCCAAAATTCAATCTCAGGTGTTGCTCATGCTCGGCCTTGGTCCGAGAGTAAATCAGAATATCATCTATAAACACAATCACAAACTTGTCCAAGTATGGTTTGCACACGTGGTTCATCAGATCCATGAACACAGCCGGCGCATTAGTTAGCCCGAAAGGCATCACTAAGAACTCATAATGGCCGTATCTAGTTCGGAAGGCTGTTTTCGGCACATCTTTCTCATGGACCCTAAGTTGGTGGTATCCTGACCGTAGGTCTATCTTCGAATAATAACTGGATCCCTGCAACTGGTCAAATAAGTCGTCAATCCTCGGTAAGGGGTACCGATTCTTGACTGTCAGCTTGTTCAGCTCCCTATAGTCAATACACATCCGGAAAGAACCATCCTTCTTCTTAACAAACAGTACTGGAGCTCCCCAAGGTGAAAAGCTTGGGCGTATGAAACCCTTATCCAATAGTTCCTGTAACTGATTGGATAGCTCTTGCATCTCAGATGGAGCTAATCGATAAGGCGCTCGAGCTACTGGCGCAGCTCCTGGGACTAAATCAATACGAAATTCGACTTGTCGCGGCGGCGGTAATCCGGGCAAATCTTCAGGGAAAACTTCTGGAAATTCGCGCACTACTGGTAAGTCTTCAATTCTTCGCTCATCTCCTTTCTTCTCTACTACATGCGCCAGGAAGGCGTAGCACCCTTTCCTTAGGCACTTGCGCGCTTTTAGGCACGAAATTAGTTTCGTCGCAACTCCCCTTCTTTCCCCTTGAATCACCAAGGTTTCTCCGTTCAACAGTGGGACCCGAACCTGCTTCTCATGGCAAATAACTTCCGCGTGGTTCTCGACTAACCAATCCATACCTACCACAATGTCAAAACTTCCCAAGTCTATTGGCAACAAATTAATATTGAACCCGTGACCTCCCATGACTATTACACATTGTTCAGTTCTTTCGTTCGCGCATAACTGCCTACCATTGGCTAGTTCTATAGTATAAGGCGTGTCTAGCCTACTGCTTGCTAGGCCTAGGGAGTTTTTAAACTCAGCGGATATAAAACTTAGGTCAGCGCCAGTATCAAATAAAACAGATGCAAAATGGCCGTTAAGCAAAAACGTACCGGTTACCACATTCGGCTCTTCTTTAGCTTCGCCCGCGCCGATCACAAAAGCTCTCCCGCGAGCTTGGTTTCCCTTTTGCGGGCAATCCCGACTAAAATGCCCTGGCTTCCCGCATGCGTAGCAGTTGTCGCTCGCTCCAGCTTCTCTGACACGGCAATTCATCGTCTTGTGCCCTGGTCTGCCACATTTGGCACATTCGATTCTTGCGCATTCACCCTCGTGGTGATACTTGCATTTGTTGCACCATGGGCGAGGCCCGCTGTATCCTTTCCTTGATGGCTCCGCGGCTTGGATCGCGTAAGCCCTTACGCTCTCCTGCTTCTTGAACGGTGGTTGCTTGGAGTCGGACCCTCGGTGGTGAGAGTTCCACTTCCTCTTGGGATCAGAGGTTCGCTGCTCGATTCCGCGCGTAGTTAACATACCCGCACGGACCGTATCCCTTGTAAGGGTGATGGCCCGCGCTACCGCCTCATCAAAGGTTGGAGGCGCTGCGGCGTTGAGCGGAACCCTAACAACAGGAGGTAACCCAAAGATATACCTCTCGATCTTCTTTTCCTCCGTGTTTGCCATGTCTGGCACCAACTGGCAAAGCTCGTTGAACCGGTTGTTGTAGGCGTCGATATCCGTTCCTACCATGGTGTGGTTCCAGAATTCCTGCTGCAGACTCTGGATTTCTGCGCGAGAGCAGAACTTTCTCATCATCATCTCCTTCAGCTCCTCCCAGGTTTTGTGAAGAGCAACTTCTCGCCCCAAGGTCTTCACTTGAAGCTTCCACCAAGATGAAGCTGCTTCTTGGAACATGCAGGTCGCGTAAAGGACCTTCTGGTTCTCACTACATCCGCTAATGGAGAGAACTGTCTCCATCTTGTCAATCCAGTTGTAGAGCCCAATGGCCCCTTCGGTACCCTTGAATGGCCAAGGCTTACAGGCCATGAATGTCTTGTAGGAGCATCCTTTGTCCAAGGCTCCTGATTCGGGTTCTGGGGTCTCATTCTGACGACCCTGACTTGATTCGGCCTTGCTGGCCTCATGTGTCGCGATCGCTTGCGCGATTATTTCCGCGAGTTCCTCGGGTGTCATGGTAATTCCCTTGGCTTTAGTTGGAGGCATTCTCGCTTTAAAAGAGAATGAAAATATATTAAACTTAGCGCATTTACTCTGAGCACATAATGTTCTTTATCTTTATTCACTAGACACTGTGTGACCCGTGTTCCTAAGTGTGTGTATAGTTTCTTTTGAAAATATTTTCTTTAAAAATATTTCATGCGATTCCCAAACGGTTATAGTCTAGGTTAAAACTTCTTTTCCTAGTTCGCTATAACCAGTGCTCTGATACCAATCTGTCACACCCGGCCCTGAGCGGCGGAAACAGCCGGGCGCGCGCGAGTGGGGATTGATAATTAAGCACGGGCCATTGCAAACATTCAAAGTAAGATTTTCATTGCGCATGAAATGTTTAATACAAATACATTACATTGTTTAAAAATTACATAAAAACATCCAAGTATAAAAACTGTTGAAGATTTCCACGCCGTATCCCCTTGCGCGGCGGGAACAACCACGCGCATCGAAGGGATAGAACTAAAATCTTCCAAAAAGCTAGTTTTAGATGTTCAGCGTGAGGTGCTCTAAGTGTGACTCCATGCGCTACCTAGTTATCTCCTGAAAGACACGTAAAAACATTTGAATCAGTATAAACTGAGTGAGTTCACAAGTTTTAGTAACTTGATAAATCGTATTGCATCATAATCTTGATAAAAATCATTCTGAAACATAATTCTGATAGCATCATTAAAACACATGCTTGGTAAAACATAGTTCTATCAACACATTCTGATAAAATCGTCCCGCGGGTTACGCGCGAACATTTCTGGGAACTGTGCTCGTCTGTGTAAGTGGCGCTGCCACTACGAGCGAAACAAATAATACCGTCCCGCGGGTTACGCGCGGACACATCTGAAAAACCGTGCTCGTCTATGTGGCGCTGCCACTACGAGCGAATAATACCGTCCCGCGGGTTACGCGCGGACACATCTGAAAAACTGTGCTCGTCTATGTGGCGCTGCCACTACGAGCGAATAATACCGTCCCGCGGGTTACGCGCAGACGTTGTGCCGGAAAACAAGGCGCTCGTCCATGCAAAGAGGCGCGACCCCTACGAGCGGGCTCAAACCCATAGTACTGCCCCATGACCATACTAGGCACTCGTCCATGCAAAGAGGTGCGACCCCTACGAGTGGGTGGATCAAACCAGCAGTCCCTACCCTTAGAGTTCCAATGGTAAAGTGATCACTTACTCGAGTTCTAGCGCACATACATCGAAAACCTTAGATAACCGTTCGCATTGCTCATTATGAAATATAATTTAAACACATAATCGCTTGCATAGCTTGTAAGTATACCATGATAAAACATTATTTAAGTACGTGTCCTTCGCCCCGAAAACAGTTTAAAAACAGTGAAAACAGCGAGAATAGGGGCTGTGAGACTCACCTGTGGTTCTTGTTAAGGGATTAATCGAGATTCGGGTTTTCTTGGTGTTGGCCTCGGAATTGAAGGTCTAGAATGCGATTAAATAACAAGAAGTATATATATTAAGATCAAGAATTAGGAGAATATAAGGGTTGGAAAGCAGATCTCAAGGTTATATTCTTGGCTTACCTGGTAACAGGATCAGAAACGAAAACAACGGATGCTTGGGAGATGATTAGTGCAAGTTGCAGTTCTTAAAAGAGAAGTTTGAAGTGTGTTTTGGGTGATAGTTTAGGTTACATATTTATAGGCAAACTCAAGGGAACACAATCCCTTGCTTTAGGGAATTGTAATCTTTTCATATCTAGGTGTAATGATGATAAGGTATGGAAATTATTATTATTTATTTAAAAGTGGAGTAGTGGATAAAAGATTTTGATTTGATTTGGTCAGGACATGCAGGTCTGGGGTTGGTGAGAATAGGGTGGCTGACAGTTGACTTTTCATGTTACAGTGTGCTTTTTCAGGTACTTTTGTCCGTGTACAGTAAAAAGTGGAAAATCTCTGAAACACGCTACTGTTTCCTTTTGGGCGGGAGTAATCTCCTTACGTCTGGAGAATAGACTAAGTGTTCTGTGCGTATCACTTTGTGCGCATAGCTTTCTGCGTGAAGGACATTTCTTTGCTGCGGGTAGGTGCGTAACCTTCTCGCAGTTAGGACATTGAGTTTCATTTGTAGATTCTCCAGGTGGCCTTGGTATTTCAACATAGTGATCAGTTATGTTGAAGTCAATTGGAGCTTCAGACAAACTAGCTCTCAATGTTCCCGCCATGCGGGGAGGTTAGTTCCCTTCCGCACGCGCATAAACGATTTAGGATGCACCCGCCTTAGCATCATGCGGGATGGTCAACCCATTAGACAACATAACGTTAAGGTACATGAAAACATAAAGCCAAAACATTCGCGCATGGCGCATATAACATATGCCCACGCTGGCTAACATGGCGCGCTCGCGCAGGGCGCACATAACAATTACCTAATATTTAGGTTGATTACTTGGTTTAAGGGATTGGGAATTTACCGGGTGTCACAATACACCACCCAAAACACACACTTAGCTCTTTCTCATCCTACTCTCTCTCTCTCTAAGCCGAAACCAAGAAGAAGAAGGAGAATCGATTTCCGACCCGAGGTAATGTTAGTATGTTGTTGTAGAGGTCCAAACCGTTAGTTCTAGTTGCGAAACAACGATCCGACACCGTTAAACCGTTGAAGTCACGAGATCCAGGTGGAATCGGGTATAAACCGAACCTAAGATGAGCTTAGGGATCACCCTAGCTCAGATCTGGATCGAACGGGACGAAAAACGGTGAAAACTGTGGCCAAACGAGTGAGATCTCGCTTTTCCAGCTAGATTCACGTTTTTCCGGCAACGGCGGCGCCGGAGTTGGCTGGTACGAGGATAGGCAAATGTCAGAGAATGTCAGAACATTCTCTGACCTAAACCTAATTCGTTAGCGGAAGGGAGAAGACCTAGCCTTAGTTCGTTAGGGGAAGATAACGAATTAGCCTTAATTCGTTATGTCCATTCGTTAAGCCAAGAATGACGAATGAACCCCCTGTTCGTTAAGGGTTCAGTTCGTTAAGAGTTCAGTTCGTTAAGGGTCAGTTCGTTAACAAGGTCCAATTCGTTATGGAAGATGACGAACTAGATTAACGAATCAACTAAGGAAAGATAACGAATCAGAATGTGATCTGGATAGCGAATTAAATTGTGATCTGATAACGAATTACACTTAATTCGTTATGGAAAATGTGATGGTGATTAAAATAATAATTTAAAATCGTAGTGGAAAATGTCAGCTCGACCCCAGCCAGGGGCTCTGCCCCTTGGACCCTGCTAGGGGCTGCCGCCCTTAGACCCCGCTGTCAGGGGCGCTGCCCCCGAACCCCCGTTTGTTGAGGGTTATAATTAGACCAGGAACGCGTTATGGGTAGTGATAGTTTATTGATACGCATTATTGTTATACAGCTAGCCGTGCACAGCCAAAGAAAGGAGTAACTGTTAACCGAGTTCAGGTGAGTTTCTAGCCCCATTCCTTGTTATGTTTTCGGGGCTGTGTGTATACTCGATGTGAAGTTTGAATACACTTACCTTAAGTGCTAAGTGTATGCTATAGATGTTATATGAGGTAGCTATTATATAATGCTTGTCGGTACGTGAACTATCTTCGGATATTGCACGTATCGCCAAGGATAGTGATTGCCAAGTGGTTATTAGTGTGTATGAATGCTATGATGTGAGATGTAAATGATATGAAGTGTGTTGTAGACAAGTAGAGGTAGAGTGTGTTAGAAGTGGCAAGAGTCTAGTAAGAGTGTTAGTGGCATGACGATAGTGCGTGGTAGGGTAAGCCTATACGTGACTACGTTATTAAAGTGGCAAAGTGGCATAACGTTATACGTTATTAAAGTGGCAAAGTGGCATAACGTTATTCGTTATTAAAGTGGTTAAGCTGTAGGAGTAAATAAGAGGTTAAGTGGTAAGGTGAGCAGGTCAGATAGTGGATTACGTGTCTTCAGATACGTATATAATGCATGTTGTGGTTGTATGATAAGTTGCTTGATTATCTAGAACTCACTCAGCGTAGATGACTTTTAGTATGCATGCATGTGAGCTGATTATAGAGTTAGCATGAGGACGGCACATGGCATGGATTGAACGGCTGACATCTGAAGATAGAAGTAAAGATGTTTTAAATATAATGTTTTGTGTTATGGTATCAAAGAAAAGATTTAATGTTTTGTAACGAATGGTTGATGTTCTATATTCCGCAAAAAGTTTTAATTAACTCTGATTTGTAAGAACTGTGTTTATGAGTAAATCCGACGCTAAAGTAGGGCTACCGGGAACGGGGCCTTACATTTCCACATGTCACCATTCTAGGGTATCCACATAGGATGCCATCTCAACTCCATGTCATCCATTTCCTTTCTTAAGCATGTCAACTCAGCAATTAAACTATATTTAACCTATTAACCCATTTAAGCTTATTTTCTCGCGGGTCTTGGATATCCATTTAACCCATTAATCCGTTAATTCAACTACTATATTTAAGTCTAATTTCGTCTGCTGCCACTATTCAGAAACCCTAATTGTCACTCTAAGCCTCTTATTTCCGGTTAATCTTTCCGATGCAAGGTAAAGTTATATAAATTAATTTCCGGCAACCTTATTATTTTTTCCGGTTATTCTTTCTTCTAAGCTTTTTATGTTTTATTTTCATTGTTAACTGATTTTAAAAAAATCAGTTTAGGTTGTAAATCATAAACGGACATGAAGATGATATGTGGACGTTTTACGTTTTTCCGGTAAGTATTTCCGGTAAGATTTTCCGTTAATTTTTTATTATATATTAAATTTCGATTGTTGATCTATGTATTTCCGGCAATAATATATTTTCTTCCGGTTATTGTTTCTTCATATCTTTTTATGTTTCGTATAATAATATCAGTTTAGGTTTTAACTAAAGAAAGGCGATTTCTACAATTTTTCGACGTGTTTACGTTTTTTCCGGTGAGTATTGACGGTAGTTTTTCCGGTTATATGTTATAATTATAACAATGATTGTTTTATATTTGTTTGTATTTTTTAATTTTTCCTGTTTTTTTGTTTGACATGTTGTTATGTTCTATATCAAAATTATATTCATCCATCGACGGTATCAAAATCTGAGATTGCATGGTTAAAAACCATATTTGTATTTTTTTTCCGGTAAGACAAACAATTTTTCCGGTTACAAATTAAAAATCAAATAATCAATAATATAAAAATTAGTATTATACTTTCTGATTTCAGGTCAATGCCAAGAGTAACAGATCTTCATTTCTTCAATTCTATACAAAAATCCTACATTCGATTGTCATTGTCACAATATCGTTTTTCCGGTTATTAACTATAATTCAAAAAAAAATAATATCAAATATTAATTTTCGATTTTATTATTTCAGGTTATGTCCGACTCATAGATGCAGGCTTTCACGATTGATCAAGACTTCATAACATTTTTTTTATTATTTTATCATGTATAGATGATTTTTTTTTGAATAATCGTGTATTTCAATATTTCAATATAATATGTACATTATATGTCCTATGTCAATAATCATGTATAGATTATTCTTTCCTGATTGATCAAGACTTCATAACCTGGATGTATATTTTGTTTTTCTACACCTTAATAAATTACATAATTAACTATTCCATTAATTCCAATATTTTCTTTGACTTTCCTACTTTATGGTCATAACGGGATTCCCATGATAATATACATTGACTTTCCTACTTTATAATTTAAATTTCAATTTGTCTTCCTAATAAATGTCCATACTATCTGTTTGACTAATTTAAATTTGAATTTATAATTAATGTTTAAGCTTATTTTGACTTTCCCTTTTATTTATCAATTGTTTGACCATATTATTTTTGTTAAAAAAAATAATATCAACAGTTAAGGCAAATATAATTTTTAAATACAACAAATGTAACAAATTAAAATACACTTTATTGTCATAACGGAATTCCCATTTTATATACATTGACTTTCTCAAGTAACTATTTCTTAATTTTGTTGCTTAATACAACTTATTCCATTTAAATTTCATACACAATTTATTTCCTTAATTATTAAATTAATAGACCGATTTTACAAATTAAGTTCATTTATTTCCTCATTTACTATTTTGACCATATCAATGTTAATTATACAATAACATTTACACATACATAGAACTATTTTGACCATATCAATGAATTTGACTTCCTAATTAATTTCCATACTAATTGTTTGACTAATTTAAATTTGAATTTATAAATAATGTTTATTCTTATTTTGACTTTCCCTTTTATTTATCAATATTTAATTTATTTTCACAGATTATGTTAAATTTAGAAATTATTAAAAATATACTTTACAATTTCAATTTTGTTTCTAAATTTTTAAACGGGTCTCAAAACTTTCCTCATTTACTATTTTGACCATATTCTTTTTGTTATAAAAGTAATATCGGGCAAGTATAATTTTTTAAATACAACAAACGTAACAAATTCAAATATAGTTCTAAATGTTTCGACTTATATTATGATAAGCAATTCAAAAATATTTAAGTTAATTTGGTATTCGAAAATATTTAAGTTATTATTAAAGTTGATTTGAATATTTTTTGACCATCAATTAAATAAGTTAATCTTGTATATTTTTGGTACAAGTTAATATTCTCTTACAATCCATTATTATGTTATTAAGAGTTACTAATAATGTTGAAAATAGTAACCGTAAATTTTTAATGGTCTTTAAGTGAAGCATAATTTATGCATGTTTATACATATAATTGTGTATTTATCAATAATAATAAATTGGAATTTAATTATGTTTTGACCGAAATCAAATAATTAATTTATATTAATTTTATTAACTTTGCTTCAAGGAAAAGAAAAGACAGTGAACACATTTTGGATTTTTAAAAAAATGCATATATATATTAGTTGACATTTTGAAGTCAAAATATGACATTTTAAAATTAAAAGTTAGACCTTTTAATTCAAACATAGTTTGTTAATTTTTTTCAAGATGGTAGGTTACTAACTATCAATTTTTCAAGATGGTAATATTTAATTCAAACATGGTTTGTAATAAATGTTTTAAATTGATGTGCAAATAAACACGGGTACTATCTTAGAATAATAAATATTACAGTTATTGATGTGTAATAAATGTATTAGATAGTCTTTGTTAGTTGTATGTTTTTGTATTTGATTCAAATAAGTTATAATGTCTTATAATTCATGTAAAAATATCATTTATTTATAAGTACAACATTTGCATTTCATTAAATTTATATTATGTTGCAATATATATTATGTTTTTAAATATGTTCCACCGTGTGTAACACATGTACTATCCTAAATCAATATTGGAATCCAAAAATCTGTTTCTTTTAAGAGATTTGGATCACTTGAATCTTGCTAATGTTATAAAAGAAATGACACATTTAGATTTGGAAAATGATGTTAGTGAGAAGGTAAAATGGTTGTTAGAGTGTGAGAACTATGAGTCAAATTTTGATGATCTTCCAAACTCTTTGGAATTTGAAGATAAAATTTAAGGTAACACCAATAACTTAGTTATGTAGTTGATTACTCTAAATTTTTTACTTTCATTGTTTACTTTGTGTTTTCTATTTAAGTTATTAGTTTAGTTCATAACTAAAAACTTCCAAAAACACACAATAAACTTCTATAATTGTTTATTTTGTTTGTTAAGTTGTGAAGGTAATTTGCTTTTTTTGGTGAAATTTTTAAGAAGTTGATGGTTGGTAAATTTGTCTATATTGATTTTGTTATTTATCTATTTTCAACCCGTGTTCACATAAAGTCATTATGATATACGTTAACATTTTTGTTTAATTGTTAATTGAGTTCCATTGTTTGTTTGTTTTCTTCAGACTTTAAGGCCGGATGATTTTGTTTGAGGACGAGAATTTTGAAGATCATGTTGGTATAAGACTGTTAATATCTAATATTTTCATGAATTTTGTTATAAAATTAGGTTTGTGAAATTAGTAACTGTTTATGTAAACAATGTTATTCTCTATATCTCCAATATAGAGATATATGATATCTTTTTGGTTGTAAATTTTATGATATCTTATGGTTGTTCATATACACTTTCTTACTTATCTAATGTCAACCTGTGTGTAACACGGGTACTATTCTAGTATGTGTTATATTGTAAGGATAGTATATACCAATAACTTTCAAATATAATAAAGTTGATCATATTTAGTTTCTTGCGTTTTTTATCAAGGATTGCTTCGGGGTTTTTTGTGGAACTTAATTTTGATTTTACGGGTTAAAAGTTGGTAAATAGATCGTTTGGTACAAATTAACTACATTTGCCTCAAATTTTTTACTAGTAAAAAATAGTAATCTGAATACTTATAAAAATTTGAGAATGCAAATAGATTTATCGTCAAACTTTACGGGTTCAAAGTTTTGACTTGAAAATGTAAAACAAATGAAAGTTAAAATTTTAAAGGTGATTGAGTTTTGAATTTATTTCTAAGGACAGAATGTAAATGTTGAGCTAGTTAGTTGTGAGTAGTTAGTTGGTAGTTAGAAGTATAATAACAGATGTAACAGTAACAAGTTGATCAGCTTGATGATAATGAAACTTCTTCTTTCTCTCTAGATTCTCTTCGTTCTTATCAAGTGGTATCAAAGCACACCGTTCCTCGGCCGTTCTCCGTCGTCATTCCGGCGAAAAAGATTCAAGATTTTGCACATTGAGTATTTTTCCCATGACTATTAAAATTTAAGAAAAAAAATACAAACACTTCCGACATGTCACCTCCAGGCCTATCAGTAAATTTTATCAAATTATAAACATTTGTGTCATCATTGATTTTTCCTTAAATAGTGATCATAATGTTGTAGGTGAAGCACGTCATACAAAATTATACTTAAGTGAAGCAAAACATTCACAAAATTGAACGAGTTAACCTGTTACTTTTTTTTGTCAATTGGCAAAGTCGAGAAGCCCCTCAAACTTATCAAAAAATTTTTTTGGTGTAGCTCAAAACCAATTATTATATGAGAACTATTTTTCGAGATTGGTTCATAACCAAATTTCTTTCAATTATAAATATATGAACTGAGAATAAATTTTCAATATATGGAGTGTTCTTGCATATGTTTTTGCACATGTATTATTTTTTTATTAAGTTCGTTTTCTTTTGGAAAAAATCATTTTATGATATAAATAAAATCAATTTATGTATAATGATACAAGAATAGATGTAATACATTTTTCTATATACATTATGTATTGCTTTATTTGTAACTTAATTATTTAGATCATCCCATGTGTTACATAGGCGTTAAACTAGTAACATATAAAAAGAAGCCAAGCGGTATATTATGTATATAAATTATAATGAAACATTTAGATATATGACATTTCAAAGGATTTCGGATCTAGAGATACTCTTAGGCTATGTGTAGTGGGGCTATTAATGTGGGCGACGAAGGCGACAAAACCGTCCCCCTAGGCGACAAAGGGGCAATAAGTGAAGGGGGCGACATGAATTTTTCGCCGGGTGAAGAGATGATGATGATGATGACGTGGCAATTAGTGTTAGAGGGTGGGGAGATTTGTGAGCGAGAACACCGCCCCCTGGGATACATGTCGTCCATTTGTGCCACGTGTTATAAAACACCCATATTTTGTAGCCCCTCTACTACACATAGCCTTAGCGCATTTACAATCGGTCTATCAAATTTAATGAATGAAAATTTATATTATAGGAAGTGGTTTATGATGTTGTAAATTGAAGACAGAGAAAATACAGTGATTTTTCTTTATATTTGAAAAGTGCCTGTAACACCTTTAAATTTTCCAATATATTTTGAAAGTGGTTGTAAGTGAATAAAAGATAAAATGTAATGATAAAGATATAAAAAATATTATTTAATTAATAATGAGAGAGAATATATAGTATAGTTTATTCTAATTTTGGATTTTTAGATAGGGGAATGGATGTGGATGCTCTTATGCTTCAATTCAAATAGTTCATATTCAATTACGTATAAAAATTGATGATGACTGTAATTAGTATTTTTACAATTAGATTTGTTATTCTTGTAAAAGTTGAGATGTGGATGATAGTCGATGCTTGTGGGAAGATATGGAAAACAAACGAAGACCTAATCCACAATCCACCTCAGTTGTGTGGCAACAACTTGTATAGATTCGAGGACGTGGTATAGATTCGAAGACATCCTCCTCCTGAGTGGCGGTGGATGTGATGGAAACCATGTCCACATGACTTATAAATGGGGCTTCATGATCACACAAAGACACTATTGACCACGACCCCATTCCCAGGGTTAAATAATGCAACATTTTAAAGATTTCAATCCATATTTAACAATTTGGGAAAGATAAACTACCAAAAATAATTACATAATATATGACGGAGAATATGTAATAAGAAAATGGGAATATCCCACTTTGAAGAAATAAGATGGTGGGTTTGTCCCATATTGGTGAATAAATAAAATAAACTTATCCCACATAAGTAAGGAAAAGGTCCCACATGATAATATTCTTGTATGACAAGACACACTCAGTGGTCTTACCGAGGGTGTGGAGCACCCGATGCGCACGGGCTCAGGCAAAGTGCGACGACCGCAATGTGGCATTTGATGGCGCACTTCGCACGCTCGCATCGCCATGAGCCGCTTTAGAGCTGCCTTAGTATTTTTGGTTGAGATAGGCCTCCTCTCGATACATGAAGGGTTATAATTACCTGTAAAATTTTGGTGTTCATCGCGCTACGCGACGGATACTTATATGACCTTTCGCGATACGCGATGTGGAGGCTACACATCCATGACAAGTTGCATGTCACATGGCACGCTATGTGACATAGATAGGGCTGATTCGGAAAGGTTATACAACCATCGTGCTACAAGGTGACCTTATGTTAAGGCCATCGCGATACGCGACCGGCTTAAAAATCAGCTATAAAGTGAGGTTATCTAGCCATCATCCTTTGCTCAATTCATTTCATTCTTTCACACTTTCTTTATAGTATAAGTGTTGGTATAATTCCATGAGTAGATCAACGATACCTTCTTCGATTGATCAAGACTTTGAATCCAAATCTTGGCTCAAACAAGGTGAGACATTGTGCAATCGTGTAAAGTTCAATCTTGTGATTATCGTTAAAGCATTTTGGTTTACACTAACACATACACACACACACACAAACACTCACACACACACACACACTTGACAATTGTAACATTTGTTGGTACATGATGTCAGTAGTTCAGTATCTAGTGTTATGTTTGTGTCTGTAATCGTGTTAGTTTGTTTTGGTTTGATTTAGATAGGTTGTCTCACAAGTTCGCCTGATATAAGCGAACTTGTGGACAAGCGAAGTTATTGACAACTTCGCCTAGTCTGTTAGGCGAAGTTGTCGTAACATATATATACATATGTTACGGGTTGTATTGAAGTGTGATTCCAGAACGTGTAATTGTGATTGAAGATCACGTGTTGAAGGGTTGCAATACAACGTGTCTTTTGAGTATTGTAACGTGTGTTCGTGTTCGGTATTAACATAGTTTACATCCTACGCTCGTATCGTCTTACGTAGGGATTCCGCACCTACGTACCACGAGATACTTCCGTGTAGATCCGGCTGGGAACCTACAATTGGTATCAGAGCTTTTGCTCGTGATTGTGTGGTTCGGGATTATCACACGAGTGTAGAAATCGTTCCGTTCGACTATTCGCGGGACGAGTTTACGTTGATATACCTAGTTTTTGTGTCCTACCCATCCCCCACTATCAAATATAACCCATTACACATTCGCATACCTCGCAATACGTCAAATTAAAACCTGCAAAAACCTTGTGTTCATCAGGCGAAGTTGCCGTCACTGTTCGTAGGGTTTAGGCGAAGTTATAAGTTCAAGCGAAGTTGTCATCAAGCGAAGTTGTCATCAAGCGAAGTTGTCATCAAGCAAAGTTGTCATCAAGCGAAGTTGTCATCAAGCGAAGTTAAGAGTTTCAGCGAAGTTAAGCTTAAGCGAAGTTAAGCATAACTTCGCCTACTGATCACTGTTCAAACTTAAAAAAAAATAAAATTTGTGTGTGTTTTCAAGTTGTGTTTCTTTCAGCAATGACTTCGATAAACATTACGGAACTGGTGAAAATGGAAGTTGAAGCCGGTTCAGCAACTAAGGCTCCGAAAATGCTTAAGGGTACCGATTTCGTTGCGTGGAAAGATCGGTTTGAACAGTATGTTAAATATCAAGATGCTAAGATGTGGGTGTGCATTCAAGATGGATACATTCCACCAACGGCCTTGTTTGAGGGTCGTGAACAGATTAAGAAGTACAATAAGATGGAAGAGGAAGAAAAGAAGATGTATGAGGCAGAAAGTAAAGCTCATGCTGCAATAGCTATGGCTCTTCCACAAGAGATTCTTCATACATTCAAGAAGTACAAAACTGCTAGAGAGCTATGGGAAGCACTTGAAAATCGGTATGAGGGTAATGTGGGAATACGTGCTTCCAAATCAAAGCTACTAAAAACCCAATTCTCTGTGTTTAAGTATCTGAAAAATGAATCACTTGACTATATCATCACCAGATATTATCACTTGATGACCGAACTCAACAATTACTCCATTGTATACAAAGAAGAGGAGATAGTAGAGAAACTTCTTGATGCTCTTCCACCGAAATGGGAAATGTATACGGTTTTAATGAGAGAGGATAAAGAATTTGCTAATATTGATCTTGAAACAGCAGTCAATAAGTTACGAAATTTTGAGCTCAACATGGTTCGAAAGGAGACACCGACTGATCAGGTTCAGAATCCGGGAATGTATGGTGCGAAGGTCTCTCCAAGTGCAAGTTCAAAATCAGAATCGTCTGCCTACTACACAAAGGGAGAATCAAACTCCAACTCAACTCGAGATGGTCACGTGATTCTCAATATGGATGGCAACGTATGCTTCGTAGCTGGAGGTAGTAGTTCTTCAAAACCTCAATCAACAACTGGTAATGTACCCTCAAATTTCCGACCTACAATTACTCAAAGATGCCCATGAGTGTTAAATCAGCTGAACAGCAATTTGCTCTCTATGCATCTTTCATTGCATCTTATGAGAATTACATCAAAGGTAAAATAGTCGATCCCGCAACTTTGGATGAAGACTATGATCAAATTGATGCTGATGATCTAGAAGAGATGGACCTGCAGTGGCAGATGGCTATGATAGTAAGACGGGTTAAAAGATTCATGAAGAAAACAGGTAGAAAGTTCGTTGGCGAAAGACCAGGTTTTGATAAGTCAAAGGTTCGATGTTATAACTGTCAACAGAATGGTCACTTTGCTAAGGAATGTACAAATGAAAGAGACTAACGTAGTCAGAACAGGCCGGCACAACAGAATGGGGGAGGTAGTGAGAATAGGGCTATGGTATCTAGACATAATGGTGGGTATAATTGGAATCTACAGGTTGAGGAAGTCTTCGAACATGCAAATTTGGTGAACATCGAAACTGCAGGAAGTGAGAAAAAAACGAGAGAAAATCAAGCTTACATGGCAGAAATGAACGATCAGCTCTCTGAGGTAAGTTCTGAACTTCATTGTATGCAATATGAAAATCTATCTGAACAATTGAAAACAGTAACTGATCAGTTTGTTAGATTGGACGCTCAATTTAAAATGCTAAAAGAAGATCATCATTACACTAAAACTAGAGAAAACAGTTACTCGGTAAAAATAAAAGCTAGTGAAAAAGATATCAGAAGTCTTAAAGCCAGTCTAGCTGATAAAATACAGGTAATTGATCTTAGTTATGAAGTGTTAGAGGAAAAAACCAAACTAATTGCTGAAAGGGATAAACAGATAGCTGATTACCAGGTAAAAGTGGTGGAATTAAACAGAAAAATTAAACAATTTAGAAATTCCTCAGCAATGCTTGATCACATCGTAAGTGTTCAACGTTCCCCAGTTAACAAAGGGGGAATTGGATTTTCTGAAGTTCCACCACCGTATAACCATAACTATACGTATGATCCTAGTAATCAGAAATCTGTTGATGTTGAGATTAGTCAGACAGTTCCTGTCAAAGCTTCGATTAAAGAACCTGAAGTTAGTAAAAACGAAATGAGTAAGCCTGTTTCGAATGTTAAGATTTCTGTCCCTAGTCCAGACAAGACATCCGAATCTAGTGAGATAAAAGAAGAGGTAGTGTTACTAAAACGTGGGGAGGAATATAAGCCAACTGAAAGAACTCTCCCCTAAACCCGTTTGTCCCACCATATGTTAGACAAACGAATAGTAATGCAACCTCAACATCTGAAACAACTGTTGAGACGAAAGTTGAACACAGGAGTTGTTTCAGATGCAATCAAATAGGACACCTGATTGCTGATTGTCCTCTAAATCAGAGATTCAGAAGTATGAGGCCTCAGAAAACTGAGAATAAAACGAATAGTAATTACTATAATGGTAAGAATGCTTACTCACCAAAGTTCAGATATTGGACTAATCCAAGATTTCAAAGAAATCGATCTCAGTTTTTCCCAGTTAACAACCAAACCAACAATTATAACTCAGTTAATCCACTAAGGTTTGGATGGCCTCATAGTCAATTCTCAAGAAGGTATCCTTTCAGAACTTACAGAAATCAATCTGAAACTGCCTTTGGGCAATCAAAGTACGGGATGCCGTTTAACAGATTTAATCGACCCAAGACCAGTAGGTCTTAGGTCCCAAGATTTTAATCTTTTCTTTAACTGTGCAGGAACAGTTGAACAGGACTGTGAACAATCTGTGGGTTGTGGATAGTGGCTGTTCCTGGCACATGACTGGTAACAAGAATTTGTTACACGAATGGAAACCTGTTCAAGGAGGTAGGGTAAGTTTTGCTGGAGAGAGTGGTGGTAGAATTACTGGTATTGGAACTGTGACAAATGGTAAAATGAAGTTAGAGAAGGTGAATTTTGTTGAGGAGTTGAAGCATAATTTGTTGAGCGTGTCTCAGATTTGTGACAAAGAGTAAACAGTGCACTTTACTAAAGATGAAGCAATAGTTCTGTATCCGGGTTTCAAGATACTAGAGGCATGGGTGGTGATGAAAGCTCCAAGAGAAAAGAACACATATGTAATGGATATGAGGTCAACTGAGATGGCAACAGAAGAGTCATGTCTTCTGACAAAGGCAACTGAATCTAAGTCCGAGTTATGGCATCGAAGAATGGGACACATACATCTTCGAAAAATGAACTACATTGTCAAGAATGGGCTTGTACTTGGTGTTCCCTTGAAAAATTTTAACTTTGAAGACCAATGCTTATCGTGCAAGAAGGGAAAGCAACACAAGAAACCTCATCTCTCCAAGAAGGTTAATTCAATAGTCAGTACCCTAGACTTACTTCACATGGATCTCTTCTTTGACACTCGTCAATTTCAGGTTAACTCCGTTAACTCAAACTCCGTCAATTCAAACTTAAGATCACTGGATCTATAACGCACATCTCATTACATTTAAACTAAGGCTTTAAATGACGCTTGACAATTACTACATGTGTAGTCTTTCGGGATTGCACCGAAACTCAAACGAGTTGACGCAAACCATTGGTGAATAAACGAAAAACATCAAAACAATAATTATGTGATAATTATGTGTTAGACTTATGTGTTATGTGATAACATGGTATAAAACGCTAACTCAAGATGCAAATGAGTTAATTTAAGCTAGAAAAGTAATACTAAAGAGTTGAGGGACCTTGATGTAACATATTATTATATTATTATTAATAATATTAAACCCTAATCTCTTCCCTCTCTCTCTCTCTACCCGACGGCAGCCCCCCCATCTCTTGCGATCGGCAGCCAACACACACACACACATATCACCTAGTTTTGATCTTGTTCTTCATAATCGGAGCATCCTACACTCGTTTCTAGGCATCTCTCACGTTTCCCTTGGTTGTTTCTGCGTTTTTAAGGTATAAATATGAAACCCTAACTTTGCAAATTATGTATTAAGTGTTTATATGATTGATTGTTGCTAGAGGATGATTGATTTTGTGTTAGCTATTGATGTTGATGATCATATGTGATTTTGAACGGTGAAAGATTATTGAATCATTGATTGTTTGTAAACCCTAGAGGTTTACTACTGATTTCTATGATTAATTATGTGTATTACATGTTTTGAGTTATGTCGTATGTTTAGGATGCATGTTAGATGATTGTTTATGCTTGCTGAGTTTTGACAGCAGTGATTGTTAAACTTGAACCATGTGTACCTTGTTGAATATAAAAGCAAACTGAGCTAATTATGAGTCTACTAGGTATTACTCTGAGTCTAGTTTTCAGAAAGTTCAACCACGCCTAATTTGGAGGTGTTTTGGTTAGTCAAATGATTTAAATGTGATTAAAGGTCAAAACTGGTATTGGACAGATTGTAAGTTATGTTTAGACAACTGTAACTAATTGTTAATGTGGAAATTGGCTGAGGTTTTTAACACTACAGGGTACTATAATGAGTCTAGTTTCTATAAAGTCTAAGTTTGTAATTTTTGGACGAGTAAAAGTTAATCTTTATGATTTTACAAAACTGAAGTGCAAATCTGAGTTATGAGACCTGTTATTAGGTTGTTTTGTAAATATCATATCTCATAAACTACAAGACCAAATGGGTTGGTTCCACTTCTGGAAGTTAACTTGTTGAGTTAAGAACCTAACCCAATTTGTCTTGCATTAATTAGATTTTTCACTTAACAGAAATAACAAATAACATTCTGTTGCGCATGAATTTGACTGTTGTGAGTTGCTGTAATGTTTTGATCATTGTGAGAAATATATGAAGAATAAAAATACAATAAAATATGTTTTGGAAACCTGACACATGTATGTTTTTGTGACGATTTTTGGTGAATTAATTGTGATACTATGATCTGTTGAATAGAGTAGTCTTTCAAGTAGATTTCTGTCTTGATGAAACTAGCTGCTAACTTTGTGAAAATACATGAAACGTGCCAATTGCTAGATAATTGTTATGTTTTGACCAATTTGCCCTTGCGGGGAATAATTGCTAGGAATGTACACTATTAATACTTGACACGTAAATAATTGTTCACAACATGTAACGTATCACAAATGTGCTTGTTAAGTCACACACGAGTCACAAACGAAACACGAAACGTATCTTGTGCATAGGAATTATGTGCCGGGTCTAGAGACTCGATAATAGTTCCGACTCTTAGAAAATCTCCTTGTTGTTATAGAACGCTAGTGAGAGTTTTCTGTGACGCGCATCACTTGGGTGACTTGTTTTTGGGAATTCTTCGCAAACAGTGAGTTTCACTTTCCCCTTTTAAACTTTTAAACGCTTTTCACTTGGGGGAGATAACATACTCCGAAACGCATTTAGATTTTGTTATGAAATTATATATCACTTGTAAAGGCTAAGTGGCAAACGAAACAATTGAAGTCCTTCACACATCGAACCGTTTAGTATTGGAAAATAGCGAGTCACTGTTGAGTAGTACTACTGGGTTTGACAAACCCCACCCAACGCTAAGCTCGACTGGAGGTCGAGTGGGTGTAATTTTGGCTAACACATTACCATGGTCGGGATAGACCTGGTGGCAAGGCCTATGATAAACAGTCAGTTTCGGTGTCGAACACTTAGTAATACTTGCTTTATAGGCTAGCTACCTATAGATATATAATCGATTTAACACTATCTGGTAACGCAAAACGCTAAACGCAAAACGCTAAACACTTTATTTTATATAAACCTGTGAACTCACCAACCTCGTGTTGACACTTTTAGTATGTTATTCTCAGGTAGCCGAGGCGGGCGCGCGGTATAGGATCATGCATTGCTTTGAACGTTATTGATTATGCAAACTTGTTTTAAACTATTATCAACTGAGTTTTAAGTCGTCCTGCGTGACGCAACTTTTGTCTTATGGTTTTTACGCTTCCGCATTTACTTACACTTAAACGTTTTTCGTGATGTGAAAACTTTATCTATGGTTTGATTATAACTAATGATTCCGATCCTGTTAGTTCACACCCTCTGACGGTAAAACCCCGTTAGTGGATTTTGAGGGTGTGACATCTTCGGTCCCGTGAGCGTAAAAAGTCTAGGTGGAACATCATACTGCTTGGTAATAACTGATGATTACTCTCGATACTCTTGGGTATACTTTCTGAAGGCAAAAGATGAGACGGTTCAGTTGGTAATTAGCCTTATTACCAAGGTTGAAAATATTGTGGGGAGAAAGGTTAAGTACATCAGGAGTGATAATGGGACAGAGTTCAAGAACCACCAGATGGAGCTGTTCTGCTTACAAAAAGGGATAGACAACCAGTATAGCGCCCCGTATACTCCGCAACAAAATGGAGTGGCTGAAAGGAAGAACAGGACGTTAATTGAAGGAGCCAGAACTATGCTGGCTGATGCTAAACTTCCCGTGGTGTTCTGGGCTGAAGTTGTTGCCACAGCCTGTTATATCCTTAATCGTGTTTTAACTGTTAAAAGATTGAATAAAACTTGTTATGAACTTATGCATGGTCGAAAGCCAAATTTGAATGGTCTCGAACCATTCGGGTCCCCATGTACGATATTAAAGACAAACTCTAAATTTGGTGAGAAAGCCGACGGAGGTATTTTAGTCGGATATGTTGTTGGGACACCCAACAGAAGAGTCTTTAATTTATCGAACAGCAAGGTTGAAGTGGTATGTAACACCGACATCACGAGTTACAAACCACCAAAGCCTAGCACGGGACCCGCTGAAGCTTTTGACTATGATAAACTGTTCAAATCCTTTAATATGCCTTACTTGGATTTTGCAGAAGTTGATGAGAAAATTGCTTCACAGATTCTATATGATGAGGAAGAAAATATTGTGCAACGTCCGCGATACGATGAGTGTCATCCTTCCTCGTCAAGAACCGCTGATATTCCTGCTGCCTCTACTGAGGAAGAATTCTACAATCCCTTTCACTCTCAACACCAATCACCTATTGATGAACTCTCTTCGAACTTGGAAAACAATCTGGAAGTCAGTACGGTTCCGACTATTGGAGTTCACAAAAATCATCCTTTGGAGAACGTGATAGGTGATATATCTGATGGTGTACAAACAAGACGAAGCTTGAATGAGCACACCTGTGTTTACGCAAGCATTAAGGAAACGGGTATCATTAATGAGTGCTTGTACACCTGCTTTATCAGCCAGATTGAACCAAAGAACTATCAAATGGCTCTCAAGGATAGCTCGTGGATCGAAGCCATGCAAGAAGAGTTAGCTCAATTCGAGAAGATGGAAGTATGGAAATTAGTTGCAAAACCGAAGAATGTAAGAGAGATGAGAAAGGGATAATCATAAGGAACAAGGCGAGGCTGGTAGTAAAAGGGTTTAATCAGCTAGAAGGAATCGACTACAATGAAGTGTTTGCTCCTGTGGCAAGATTGGAGGCAATCCGACTATTTTTGGCATTTGCTGCACACAATCAGATGAAGGTGTTCCAGTTAGATGTAAAAAGTGCCTTTCTGAATGGTAAAGTCGATGAGGTAGTGTATGTTGAACAGCCTCCGGGTTTCCCTGACCCTGATTTTCCTGATCATGTGTATAAGATGAGTAAAGCGCTATATGGTCTACATCAGGCCCCTCGTGCCTGGTACTCAACCTTGTCTGATTATCTGCTTGAAAATGGGTAGGTTCGAAAGAGGAAAGATCGACAGCACGCTGTTTGTCAAGAGAAAAGAGCGAGATTTTCTACTAGTTCAAGTCTACGTGGACGACATCATATTTGCTGCATCAAAAGTCGTCATGTGTCGGGAGTTTGAAGAAGTCATGAAAAAGAGGTTTGAAATGAGTGCAATGGGTGAATTAACTTTCTTTTTAGGATTGCAGGTTGATCAGAAGAAAGATGGGATGTTCATACATCAAACTAAATATGTCCAAGACGTTCTCAAACGCTTCAAGATGGAGGACAACACTCCATTTGATACTCCGGTTTGCGTCAACCACAAAGTGGGTGCTGAATCGGACAGTGATGAAGATGTGGACCCCACCCAATATCTAACAATCATAGGTTCTTTAATGTATTTAACTGCATCTAGACCTGATATTATGTTTGCAGTTTGTCTTTGTGCTCAATTTCAGGCAAGTCCGAAGGAATCTCACTTGAAGGGAGTGAAGAGAATATTGCGGTATCTCAAAGGCAAGCTTAAGCTGGGTTTGTGGTACACGAAAGGGGGAGACCTGGACTTGGTTGCTTACACAGACTCTGACTATGGAGGTTGCAATCAGAACAGGAAGTCGACAACCGGTGGATGCCAGTTTCTGGGAGGAAGATTGGTGTCATGGCAGTTCAAGAAGCAGACCTTAGTAGCCATTTCCACCTGTGAAGCAGAATACATGGCAGCATCAAACTGTTGCTCCTAGGTTCTTTGGATACAACAGCAATTGCGCGATTACGGTCTGAATTTCACTCAAACTCCTATTTGTATTGATAACACTGCTGCAATCTCAGTAACTAACAATCCCGTAAAACATAGCAAAACTAAACATATTGACATTCGTCATCATTTTATACGAGATTGTGCTGAGAAGAAATTAATTGTGCTAGAAAAGGTTGATTCGTTAGATAATTTCACCGATCTTTTTACTAAAGCGTTTGACCGAACTCGTTTTCAAAATCTTGTTGAGTTTAATGGGATGATCAATCCCGAGTAATCGTGTTTCTCGTTTCTATTAAAAAAAAACCATCACTATCGCTTAGAATTATGTCGGTTGCTTCAGTTTGAAGGACACATCTTCGGATATGTTTGGTCCTTACTTCTACTAGTAGATTATGAGGATAGCCATTACCCAGATGACTGAAAGTGACCGGGGCGGTTTATGGTGTGTTTTTATTCTTTCGCTGAAAAGTTGTCGTTCATATTTAGTTAAAAGGACGCATATTCGTATGTGGTCGGTCCAGGTGATCCATTGGATCTTCAGGATAGCCGTTTACCTGTTGGCTTTGACTTGATCGGGGCGATAGAATTTAAATTTTTTTTAGGGAGATGATATAATTTTTTAAGTCTACAACTTCGTAAGAAGTTTCTAGACAATGTTTCTAAGAAAATTGATCCAACCTTGGAAAGTGATACACAAACTATTTCTGTGTGCTTAACTAGTGAAGTTATTAGGCCTAAAAGACTCTAGAACAGTCATTGTATGTTATGGTAGCTTTTTATGGTGCGTAAAAGTAGAAGTGATACTAACTAAATATTCTCGATTTAAAGGGAAGACTCATTCAGAGTTGTGTATGTCTCCATATACGTCTTTCCGAATGATAGGCAGAAAAGCGATTACCCAGTCATACACGAGCCCGTGAGTGTTCTGATTTCCGAGAAGATAGTGTGTCAAGTACCTGCAGTGATCCAGATTCGGGACTTGCAGTAGTCTACTGTTTGAAGCTATGTAAATCTTTATTATTAAAAAAAAAAATAAAAGAAAAAGGGTTAAGCCTTCTGAAGCCTAGTGTGTTATAATTGTCAATCAAGAGGCAAGAAAGAGAACGGGAAGAAGACTCTAAAAGATCAAGATGTACTTACAGTTTAATCAGACACTACGGGTCAAGGTCAACTCGGGGTGACTCGGGGAAAGTCAAATAAGCTTTGAGAATAGATGGGAGGCATCACAATCTCTGATGTGTTGTCCATTTAAATTCTGAGCTTAATTGTACCTAATCCGTATCACAGAAGCGATGAAAACCATACTAAGTTGTTTACCTGCTTACAACCTGTTTCTTTATGTCATAATACCGCTGAACATGGATCTATGTGACAATCACTTAACTAGTATGATTCCTGTTCGGATCTTTTCTAAAACATGCTAGTCCCTGTCAAGACTGAAATTTGATCCTGTGTACTTTATTTCTAAAATTTTCATTGCATATGTCGTTTTATGGTATAAAACTTGGTTACTTGGTCGTTGAACGTAACATTTAAATCTTTAAAGGAAGTTTTAAAAGACAATTGCATAATGTTCAAATTTATAAGGGTCTGTAGTGTAAATTTTAATACTAAGCGAAGTTGCTATAGGGCGAAGTTATGGATAAGCGAAGTTAACCATAACTTCGCCTGAGCTTTTTCAAGCATATATAAAGGTCAACACAGTCAAACCTTTCATATTCTCAAATTTCAAGCGAACTTATCAAACAACATAACCCTCGGCGAACTTGTTTACTTGAATCAAACATTGTTATTTTTCTCAAATTCAATCCTTTTTAAAGGTGTGTAGGGTCGGGATAACGTATAATTCGTGTCGATCATGTTAATTAGATGTCGTTTTGGTCCGATTTTGGGACCTCGTTCATGCAAACCATTACACACCCACTTTTCAAACTCTTTTTGACGTGTTCGTAACCAATTTGATCGTCTAGATCTCTTTTGTTACATGTTTTCATTGTTCACAATCACCAATTTCACCAACAAACCTCGTCTGGCCTACTAAACTGTCGCCGTTTCAGTTCAGGCGAAGTTATAGTGTAGGCAAAGTTGTTCTCAACTTCGCCTTAGGCTTAACTTCGCCTGCTGCTTTTATCCTTAACTAATCAAGAGCGAAGTTGTTCAAGAGGCGAAGTTATGGTGAGGCGAAGTTATCCTTAACTTCGCCTTATACCTAACTTTGCCTAGTGCCTTATATTATTTAAAATGTTAATCTGTTATCAGGCAAAGTTATTGTAAAGGCGAAGTTGTAATCAACTTCGCCCTATGTCTAACTTCGCCTGCACACTAGAAGTTATCATAACTTCGCTCTTGGTAATAGGCGAAGTTATGATCTGCTTTGACATTGTCCTAACTTAGACCGTTTGTTATGCAGATATGGCTGCTGTAGCGGGAGCTGGTGGTGCTGGTGGTGACGAAAGTGGTGATAACAACCGTCAATTCTTTCCGGGGCACAATATGTACATCACACTGGATCCGGATGCCAGTGGTATAGATGATTTTCGTGAGATCATCTCATTCCTTGTTCGCTCGCGCATCTTCCACGCTATTACTACAACACTACCCATATCTCTACCGAACATTGAAGATTTCTGGAGGACGGTAGATTATGACTGTAGAGTTGAGCCCCCAGTCATGCGCGCCACTGTTAACAATCAGGAGGTGCAGTTCTCATCTGAACAGATAAGGGTCGCCTTGCAGTTTGGGAATGAAACTAGAGATGATCCTACAGACTTTACTGCTCCATTCAGAGATGGTGCATTTTTACGAATGGGCTATTCCGGTCCATTGGGTGACACTCAGAGGCGTAAGGGATTTTTGTTGGATCAATGGCATTTTCTCATTCATGTGATGATCGTGTGCATGTCGGGTCGTAAGGCTGGTACGGACGGGATGGGCGCGACGATGCAATCGGCAATGACAGCACTGACTTACAACAAGCATTACAGCTTCAGTCAGATGGTGTTTTATGAAATAGACCGTCAGAGACGTGTGGTAGCTCGTGAAAGATTCTTGATGTATCCAAGATTCTTACAAATGATCTTGAATCATGTGGCTCCTACGCTACCTCAGCGCCGTCCAATTCGATATGTAGAGAGTGTCAGCAAGAGGATATTCGCACAATGCAGATCGTCGAGTGCTCGAAGTAAACCAGAGCTTCGTCCACGACATACTCCGTTATTTGGTTATTTGATAAACCCGACGTATGTTGCTCCACGTGGAGACGAGTTTCGGGATCTGGCACCGCAACAGGCAGTTGTTTCCCAACCACCACCTGTGGTACAACAGTCATTATCTGCTGCTCCTGTTGTGGCACCGGAGGAACAAGTAGACCTTGAAGCTGCTTTTGGTGGCCAAGGGTTCTTTGATATGGAACGAGTTGATCCTGAGGCAGACATTCAGGTCTCAGTTGCAGAGGTGTCTGGTGTTGAAGTGTCGATGGTAGCTACGTCTGTAGCTGATTCTGAAAGAACCGACTTTGACTCCTCAGCTGATGATGTTGCTGAAGCAAGACAGATACTGGTCGCCCAAGAAAGAATTCATGGAAAAAGAAAGAAAGACACAGATGACAGTGAATCTGACTATGAGGAGGAGTTAGATCGGTTGATTCGTCGATCGAAAAAGGTCAGAACGGGTGAAGGCTCGGGAGCTGGTGAAAGCTTGGGGGTGGTTCGTTTCTCTCCACCCGCCTTATCTGGTATGACTATGGTCCCTGCATCGATGACTGTGACAGGACCGATCACCTCAGATGTTTCCGTGATATCTACATCATCTTCCTTTGGCATTCCACCCATTACCTTTCAGCTTTCGGCTCCAGAAATTGTTTCCTTGCCACCTCCTACACTTACTCCATCGGAGGTTGTTGCAAGATTCGTTGAGTCGACACTGGTTGCTACTGCAGGGTTATCTGTTACAATACCACCCGCGGTTACCTTTTAGCCTGTTTCTGATGTTCCGGCTACCTTGGGAATCCCTCCACCGTATGCTCAAGACGTTTCTCATATGAGATTTGATTTTGATGCAACTTTATCTGACTCAGATAGGATATCAGCTCTTGAAAGGGTCGTGGCAGAACAATCAAGAATCAACCTGATCCAGACTCACGCTATTAAGCGCCTTGTTGTAGAAAATCAGATTCAGTCGTCCCTCCTGGTTGAGCACGGTAAACTTTTTGATGCTTTAAAATAGTTCTTAGCATCTCAGGGGGAGACGAGCTGCAAGAGCGATGAGTTGAGGACGAAGAAGAGTAATGATAGAGACGATGATCCCAATGCCTCGAAAGGTGCAGGTGGTGAGTTGCCAAGAACTGAACAAAGTCTTGGGACTTCCACATCTCAGGGGGAGTCAGCGGGTGCAGCAGGTGGATCAGGGGGTGATGATGTGGTGGTAGTGGATGACGAGGAGATGTTGGATGACGATATTGTAGGTGACGACGATGTGTTACCGGTTGAAGAGATTGAGAAGATAGGAGCCGAGATTGTGATTGACAGTGAGATTGAAGAGGGATAAATTGTGGAGGATAATGTAGAACATGAAATACCAGATGTTGATAAGTCAAATGTGGGTCAAGATATGGAAAGTGATGAGACTGAATGGGAAGAGCAGCCGAGATAGAAAGAAGGCTACGCTCAATGGTTCGTAAAGACAAAGAAGCCAGCGGTTCCAACTATGTTTAAAAAGAGTTATAATATCAAAGGGTATGCTGAATCAAAGAAGGGGATTATATGCTGGTTATATGATGAGCAGTTGAGGCTGTTTGTGATTAAACGTTTTGACGGAGTTCAGTACTTCAAAAGGTTGTTGAGATCATTGAATACCTTGCCGGAGTGTGAGGTGAAGGATTTAGCCAAGTTGGGGTTGATAAATAGGAGTGATGATAATATGGATAGGATTATTGGAAAGATCGCGTGGAAAGAAAGTATAAAAGAGAAAAAGTTCGAGTTGTTAATGCCGCAGAAAGGGAAGCTTGTTGAAGATAAAGACAGAGGAATGAGAGCTGATGGCAAACCTTTGATGGTAATGAAGTATAAGCCTATCCGGTGTTTAAAAGAAGTGCCGATGAAACAAATGCCCAAGGATGTCCTAAAGGATCTGAAATGGTGGAATGTCGACAGTCAAACAGCTGAAGCGGTTATGGAGGATGAAGATGAACAAGAGGTGCTGAGAGTGTATGATCCTATGCACTTGGTGAATTTGTCTCAAGCTGACTTGCAGGTGCTGAACGAGAAAAAGATATTCTATATTCCTGCATGGAAAGAAGAAGCCAAGAAATACCAGAGAGTTGTCTCTGTCTGTGTAAGACAGGGAGTTCATGCTTGAAGACGGGAGATACAAGATTTTGGGATTACCAGACACGTGATTAAAGATAGAGATATGAAGCTACTGCCAAGGGGGAGTGTGTTGGTACATGATGTCAGTAGTTCAGTATCTAGTGTTATGTTTGTGTCTGTAATCGTGTTAGTTTGTTTTGGTTTGATTTAGATAGGTTGTCTCACAAGTTCGCCTGATATAAGCGAACTTGTGGACAAGCGAAGTTATTGACAACTTCGCCTAGTCTGTTAGGCGAAGTTGTCGTAACATATATATACATATGTTACGGGTTGTATTGAAGTGTGATTCCAGAACGTGTAATTGTGATTGAATATCACGTGTTGAAGGGTTGCAATACAACGTGTCTTTTGAGTATTGTAAAGTGTGTTCGTGTTCGGTATTAACATAGTTTACATCCTACGCTCGTATCGTCTTACGTAGGGATTCCGCACCTACGTACTACGAGATACTTCCGTGTAGATCCGGCTGGGAACCTACAACATTTGACCTTTAATTTGTCAAAACCAACTCATTTGTTCAGAGATGGTAAGTCTTTACTAGTTCGTTGCATAAACTTCTTCACATTCGAACAATCGTAGCCATATTCCATTTGAGATCCATTAGTTCCAAATCATCTGGATCTATTTGGTCATAATCTTCACCAGTCAACTCACTTGTAGCAATCTTACTACCCACCAAGTTTTCATACAATGTCATGAATGCACAAAGAAACACAAAATTCTGTTCAACTTCCTTCATGTTAACATTTGGTGGTGAAGTGAAACTATTGGTAGTAGCAGATCCCCCAGAATTGTCATTAATCCCAGAAGCCATGAAGCATACATTAGGATCACTATATGCAGATGATCCCTCTTGTGCACTTTGAGTAAGAAATGCAGTGATTGGAGTTCCAGAACTACTCAAAGGCAAACAACCTCCATAAAGAGTTGGATCTTGAGTTTCCTTTGAAACATTTCAAATCATATTCTCGATCTTCCACTTTTTGCATGAGTTCCATGGCTGTTAGATCTTCATTCTTGAAATAGTTGTTTTCTTTCAATACCATTAGAAACGTTGAATATGAACCAGGTAACGCATTCTTCACTATATCAATAATATCAGATTCACATGGTTCCATCTTAAACTTGTTTCTCTCACCTATCAAATGCTTAAACCGAGTGAGCATCTCTTCAACAGTCTCACCTTTTAATAAATTAAAGTTTCGAAATTGAAACTTCAACATCACTTTCTTGTTTTCTTCTATATTACCCATACTTCTCATCTTGACGTGTTGAATCAATGACGCACAAATAATAATACTCCCTATTTGATGAAAGGTATTATCGGGTAATGCCATAGTCAAAGTAGAGTAAGTTTTAGTCTCAATCTCTAAATGTAACACCCCGTAACCGCAGCGGAAACGTAAACGGGATGCAACAGACACCTCTGATATCAACCACATTGTTTATAAAGAAAACTGAATACATTAATATACTTCAAATTACATTATCTTGTATTTCATTACCGTCTAGGTGATACACACATCATACAATACGATACACAATTCTATTTGTTATAATGTATCCTAATATCCTGCACGCAAATCTTACACACATCAAGCATTTAGCACGTAAGCAATCACTTCATCTTAATTGTACCTGAAAAGCAAGTAAGAAAACGGGTCAACTACGAATAGTTGGTGAGTTTCACAATTTGAGTAAACCATGATAAATCCATATCAAAATATAATATTATCTGGGGACACTGTTAACCCAGTACTGTACTCATTCCGGGGGCAATGTTAACCCAGAAACTCGATGTAATTATGCTGAGCCCACAAGTGAAACCTCTGACTATCACACACAATCCCTGTGGCATATCCCCGCCCACGGAGCCGTGGCATATCCCCCGCCCACGGAACTGCCCCAAACCGCTATGTCTAACATTACATAGCAAAATAAATAACAACAAAATAGATATGTGCAACTGGCTGGGAAACATCAGCAAATCCATGCCGGACCAGTTGGGTTTGTCAGGCCAATAGTACTATCCACACTCTACCGGCTTTCAGTTAATCACTCGTGTTCCGGGGCCTTAACAATTACCATCTTGGTACATTTCCGTACGATTCCCGTACAATAAAATATATGTAAATCCACGCAAATCCGTGCGTTCAATATGTATTTAAACATTTCAGTAGTAACATGCTTCCGCCTCGAGAAAATATGTAAAAACAGTTCAGAAAAAGGGGCTCGTGAAACTCACCTTAGCACATGCAAGCAGGTAACAACAATCATTATCAGTTAATGTAACGATTCCGACGAAACCCGGTATACCCTAACCGGTAGACAATAGTTACGTTATATTTAACGTCGGGTACATGAATTACCATAGTAATCATACGAGAATACATGGTTCGTTGTATTGATTGTACGTGAATATATAATTCACCGTATTGAATATGCGGTCAATCGATCGATAGTTATTGAAACCCGAACGAATCGAGGGTTCAATTATAGATGAAATATATGATATTTAGTGATGTTACGAAGTATTAAAGCTTCGGGATAAGTGGATTAAAGCACAGAAAAAGGATTTCGATTTAATAGTACGTCGGTACGTTAAACGAAACCTTTAATACCAAACCGAGCAAGAGATCATCGATCAAGCCGAAAAAGATGCGCGATAATTAATGATATGATGTTTTAAGTTAATGAAAGTCATGGTTTAGGTTTTTTAAGTTTTTAAATCGGTTTTATATAAATTTCATTTTTATGCCGAAAAATGACCCTTTTGGCCTCGTTTTAAGCCGAATTAAACATTTAACCAAAAAACGAACTGAACCAGATTATCCAAAACATTATCCGGATATCCGAAATCCAAACATGTGGCCTAGAATGAAGAGGTGGGTCCCACCCCACCCCCTCAATATTCCGATCGGCTTTCTTTCCTTCTTCTTTATTTTTTTTTTCTTTTTTAGACTACCATTCCATCTCCTTCATCTCTCCCTCTCAAGACAATGATCCAAAACCGAGATTTTGGAGCAAGAAAACAAGGTAAAGAATCGAGTTAATCACGTTTCCATCATCGTTTCTTGAGTTTAATTGCAAGAAAATGAGGTTTCAAGGATGAAAACCGATTCTTGCATGATCAAGTGATGTATACGGGTTATACAAGGGATCTTGGTCCAAGAAAGGGGTTAAGCGAACCAAGAACGAATTTTTACGGTTTAAATATTTGTTTTTGAATCATAACCGAAACTATAGTGTAAGAGGCTTGATCGTGAGTGTAACTTGCTTGGAATTGTGGTATGTTGGTTGTAGGTTCTGTGTTTAGTGGTAGATAAGGCGGAAAGACAAGTTTGTAGCTTGTAGTTGCGGAAAACGAAAGGTATATTCGATTATGTTTGGTTTTGGAGTTTTTGGACAGATTGTTGATCGTTTAGAGTTGGGTCCTGAAATTTTATAGGGATGTTCTACACATGAAAATAAGATTTGTGTGAATTTTTGGTAATTTTTGGGTAAAGGATGAATATTTGGTGAATTTAATGTTCGGTTTTGGCCAAAAACGGTGAAAAATAGTTAAATATCATGAAAAATTCTGGAAAATTTCAGATAAGCTTTTTATATCATGTGTAAGTCACACACAAAATTTGAGGTCAGTTGGAGAAGTCTAAGTAGGCTTTTCGGTCAAACAAGTTCTAGGGTTTTCTAGCTCGGTTTTAGTGAATATGGCATGTAAAAGAAGATTTTGGTTCTGGAAAAATTACAGGGGACTATGTGAATGGCAGGGGACCTCCAGGAATAATTTGGGATTTTTCTAAGGTCGTTTGGTATTTACGACATATTTAGTGTTTAAATGGTGTTTAAAAATAGATAAATAAATTTTAAATGTAAAAATTAATTCTGGAAATATTTTTATAAAATTCCCCACTGTCAAAAAGTGATTTGGGCAAAATTTCAAGATCCGAGACAAAACGGATAATTATTTGTGCAAAAACAAACTTTTAAAGTTTAAAACGCGTAAACCGGTAAAGTTCGTCTAAACGAACTGACTGGTGTATAAAAACCCTAAAAATGAACTATTTTCATATAATTGAGTTAAACAAGTAAAAATAAATCATCCAAAAATAATTCGGATGATTTGGGTAATTTTAAACGATTTAACAGTTTCCGGTGCGCTAAAGACGGAAACGGGTCCCGCGGCCAAAAAGGGCATCTAAACCGAGCTCTAATTTCACAACTTTAACTAAATTATCAGTCAACAACTATTTTCGGGTCGTGTGTGACCAAACTCATTTTTGGAACGTAAAAACGGATAACCGTGCTAGGCACGCAAAACGAGAAAAACGACAAATAGTAGTTGTGACCATAGAACTCTAAACGATATCACAATCTGAGTCCGGAGAAGTGTATCTGGGTTAACATTGCCCCCAAAACGGGTACAGTGTTGGGTTAACAGTGTCCCCAGATGTACCGGTTAACATGGTTAAAGTTATATTAATAATGAGTGTATAGTAACGATCGTAGGGATCATATTACAGATTGGGCGTGTTAACTGATAATGATTGTTGTTACCTGCTTGCATGTGCTAAGGTGAGTTTCACGAGCCCCTTTTTCTGAATTGTTTTCAAATATCTTCCCGGGGCGGAAAGCATGTTACTATTGAAATGTTTAAATACATACTGAACGCATGGATTTGCGTGTATTTATAAATATTTGATTGTACGGGAATCATATGGAATGGGTACAGGACTGGGTTAACAGTGTCCCCAGATGTCTTTAGAAGTGTTTCCGGGTTAACATTGCCCCCGGAGTGAGTACAGTACTGGGTTAACAGTGTCCCCAGGGTTTCTAGAAGTGTTTCTGGGTTAACATTGTCCCCAGAGTGAGTACAGTACTGGGTTAACAGTGTCCCCAGGGGTTCCTAGAAGTGCTTCTGGGTTAACATTGTCCCCAGAGTGAGTACAGTACTAGGTTAACAGTGTCCCCAGGGGTTCCTAGAAGTGTTTCTGGGTTAACATTGTCCCCAGAGTGAGTACAGTACTGGGTTAACAGTGTCCCTAGGGGTTCCTAGAAGTGTTTCTGGGTTAACATTGTCCCCAGAGTGAGTACAGTACTGGGTTAACAGTGTCCCCAGATAATATTATATTTTGATATGGATTTATCATGGTTTACTAAAATTGTTAAACTCACCAACTATTCGTAGTTGACCCGTTTTCTCACATGCTTTTCAGGTACAACTAAGCATGTGAGAAACGTATATACTAAGGCCAAAACCGAGCATTAAATTCACCAAATATTCATCCTTTATCCAAAAATTACCAAAACTTTACAGAACTCATATTTTCATGTATCTAACACCTCTGTAAAATTTCATGGCCTAACTCTACACGTATCACAATCTGTCCAAATATCCCAAAACCGAACATAACCGAATATACCTTTCGTTTTCCGCCACTACAAGCTACAAACTCGTCTTTCCGCCTTATCTACCACTAAATACAGAACCTACAAACAACATACCACAATACCAAGCAAGTTACACTCACGATCAAGCCATTTCTTTCATGGTTTCGGTTATGATTCCAAAAACAAAGATTTAACCGTAAAAATTCGTTTTTGATTCGTTTAACTCCTTTCTTGGACCAAGATCCCTTGTATAACCCGTATACATCACTTGATCATGCAAGAATCGGTTTTCATCTTTGAAACCTCATTTTCTTGCAAACAAACTCAAGAAACGAAGATGGAAACGTGATTAACTCGGTTTTTACCTTGGTTTTCTTGCTCCAAATATCGGTTTTGAGTTTATGATCTTGAGAGAGTTGAAGATTGTGGAGAAGTTGATGTAGAAAAAAGAAATGAGAGAATGGGGAAGACCCCTTGGCCGATCGGAACTAAGGAGGGGTGGGGTGGGACCCACCTCTCCAATACTAGCCACACATTCGGATTTCCGCAATCCGGATAATGTTTTGGATAATCTGGTTCAGTTCGTTTTTCGGTTAAATGTCTAATTCGGCTTAAAACGAGGCTAAAACGGTCGTTTTTTCGGCATAAAAATGAAATTTATATAAAACCGATTTAAAAACTTTAAAAACTTAAACCATGACATTTATTAACTTAAAACATCATATCATTAGTTATCGCGCATCTTTTTCGGCTTGATCGATCATCTCTTGCTCGGTTTGGTATTTTAAAGGTTTCGTTTAACGTACCGACGTACATTAAATCGAAATTCTTTTTCTGTGCCGTACTTTACTTATCCTGAAGCATTAATGCTTCGTAAAATCACTACATATCATATATCTCGACTATAATTGAACCCTAGATTCGTTCGGGTTTCAATAACTATCGATCGATTGATCGCATATTCAATACGATGAATTATATATTCACGTACAATCCATACAGTGAACCCTGTATTCTCGTATAATTACTATGGTAATTCATGTATCCGACGTTAAATATGACGTAACTATTGTCTACCGGTTAGGGTATACCGGGTTTCGTCGGAAACGTTACATTCTCCCCCCATTAAGAAATTTCGTCCTCGAAATTTTACACGCTTACTATTCCCTTCCGAGAGAAGGGTGGGGGTTTTTCCTTCAGAATTCACCCTCGCGTTACCAGGTATAATCTGGTCCTCGCTGTGAATTCCACTTAATCTTAATCAATAAAGCTTGGTGTGTCCAAACTGTTTAGTTTTCCCGTCTACTATCACTACGGAATTATTTATGATATCATGCATGTCTTCTATGAGTACCTCCATTACTAGTACTTTCGTTGCCTCATCGCTTAGGTACTTTTCAATCCGTATACATGGCAAAACATCATGTATAGTACTTATCCTCTGGAGTACTTTAATCGATAAACTAAATGACCAATCATGGAGATAGTCTCATGAGGTCCAATATATTAAGGAGTTATTTTCGGTTTTGCCAAACCTTATATCACCTCTCTAAGGTGATGCCTTAAAAATGCCTTGTCACCTCACTCCAGTGACAATGGTTTCCTTTGAATGTTGGCATAAATTCTTTGCCAATCTCGCGCGGCTTTCAACTTATCTTAAATATTATAAGTCCGATTGGTTGTTTCTCGAATCAATTCAATTCTTATGGCTTGATTGACGCCCATTTTCAATTTTACAAATTGGTGATAATCATTTCACCCATAGAAAGCTTCAAGCTCTCGATGCTTCCTTCCCCGCCTTCCAATAATGGAAGTAGGATGACTATTTCGATCTGAGATAATTGAAAATGGTACTCCACGACGAGATACCATTTCACCATCATGAATGTGGGCGAGAATTCATTGTGGTAATCGTCATGGATTGGGATGAAATGCGAGGATTGGTTAATCGATCCGCGATTACTCAATTTACCTCATGCCTTTGATATATTTTGGGAATTTGCGTCTCGAAACCCATTGTAATTTATTCCCACTATCATTGGCGAATTTTCTGTCGTTGTGGCGTTTCTCCAGGGTTTTCGGTGTGCAGCCTTATCTCTTGCATAACTTAAATATTCGTATCATCAATAGTCTAATCCAATCCCGGATGTATGGAATATTTCTATCTATGCGCTTCGTCCTTGATTAATTCACGAAGGTCATGGAGGGTCGGGATCCAAACCCGATTTTGAAATAGAGAATTTCGTCCACGCGTTGTTCGAAATTCTTCTCATTGCCGTAAAGTCCTTCCTTTTCCAAATGTTCCTCTTTCTACGCCTCACGTTGAGCGACTCGAATTAGGTCCGAAAGGTTCGACTGGACTATCATCCCCAGTGCTCGCACTCACAATGGCTTAACCCGATCTTTCCTACTCAAGGCATCGGCTACGACGTTAGCCTTGCCGGGGTGATAACGAATGTCACAGTCATAATCGCTTAACAACTCGACCCATTTTCGTTGAATATGAGTCTGCGGTCTCTTATCATCTATAAAATTTGTACATTTGCGTCGTACAAAGGATTATGAGTTGGGTAATGCTAAAAATTTTTCAATAAACTGCTGATAGTCTCCGGCTAGTCCTAAAAATTGGCGCATTTCCTTTGGCGCCTTGGGGAACTGCCAATTTTAATGGTTTCTATCTCACTTGGATCTGTGTGAAATCCTTGTTGCTTTACAACATGACCAAGGGATTATGCTTTCTGCATTCAGAGTCACATTTCGAAAACTTCGCGTATAACTCCTCTTGCTTTAACACTTCCACCATTTTCCTTAAACGTCGTTCTTGCTCTTCTTTACGTTGCAAATATATCAAAATATCATCAATGAATGCTATGACAATTTGTCAAAATAAAGTTTACAGACTCGGTTCATGAGTTCCATGAACACTACCGGCGCATTTGCTAGCCCGAACAGCATAAATAAGAATTCATAATGGCCGTAGCGAGCCCGAAACGCTGTTGTTGCAACGTCCTCCTCTTGGATTTTTCATTTGGTGATAACTATATCTAAGACCAGTTTTCTAAAAATAAATCGCCCCTTGCAGTTGGTTAAACAGATCATTCACTTCGAAGAAGTGAATACCTATCCTTGATCGTCACTTTATGCAATTCTCTCTAATCAATACATATCCTAACACTTCCGTCCTTCATTTCCCAATTAACACTGGTGCACCCCATGGTGACTAACTAGATCGTATAAAACCTTTATCCAATAATTCTTGCATTTCAGTTGGTGCAAGTCGGTAAGATGCTTTAGCAACAGGGCCAGCTTGAGGTATTAAATCGATTCTGAATTCGACCTGTCGGGTTGGCGGTAATCCAGGAAGTTCTTCTGGGAGAACTTGTGAAAATTCGCATACCATCGGAATATCTTCTATATGTTTTCTTTTAAATACTTTGGCAATCACGTTTGTTAAATACACCACGTCTTCTTGTCGTAAATATTATAACATCTCAAGATGAGATTAGAGTGGTAACATAATACCGTACACTTTTCTCTGTATTTAATCGCTTTATCGTCCGAAGGAGAGCTTCTAATCATCTTCTTTTCATATTTGATTTCAGCTTCATGTTGAGCTAGCCAATCCATGCTAACTATTACGTCAAAACTTCTTTACTTTACTGGTCGTAGGTCAATAAGGAAAGGTTAATCGTTCAGAATAATAGGACAATTCCGAACAATTTAGTTAACCATTAGGGATTTACCGTTAGCGATTCTACAGTATAGGGTTCTATAGTTTCACTAATCGGTATCTATCCAAATGATAGGGGGTTAACAGGAATTAACTTCTATCGATGACCGTAAAAAAAATATCACTGAAACCTATTGATTTAAAACTACAACATACTTAACACCACCTTTGGATCATGACGTGCTTTATTCGAATTACTCACAAAAGCACGGCTCCTTGCTTGATCAGAGGTTGATGCTTGTCATGAGGTTCGTCTTCCAACGACACTTTGGTTCAACTTTGGGCAATTTCTCTTGAAGCGTTCTGTACTGCCACATTCATAGCAAGTACAACTGTTTGGCATAATTTGATTTCTTTGAATGGATGGTTATTGAAGCTGTTGGGTTCGGAGTGGTTGAACATGGATGGGTTGGGGTTGCCGGTTCACATGGCTTCTATTGGTTCTACAATTGGACATTACGTCCATCATTACCACACCTGTGGCCTACTATCACTCGACATTCTTCTTCCTGCCGATAATCCATATTTTCCACATTTAGGGAAGGACCCTTCATGCGGTTCATGTTTTCACACCAGAACTAGTCTTAGTATAATTCTGGGTTGTAGGACACACCTACTTATTCAAAAGCCTATCTTGCACTATACCTTTATCACTTCTCTTCTTTAACACCCGATGTCTCACCTAACGTCCTTCCAGTCCGCTTCCCATAGAGTTAAATATATCGATGCTGGCTTGTGACACAACCCTTCCAAAGGTTGTATATTTTACAGGATTGACTATACTCCTTATCGATGGAGTTAGTCCCCAATATAGCGCTCACTTCGCTTAGTTTCCGGAGTAATTAGCCATGTTACCAGACATGACCATTTCCTTCAAACGATTAGCGTGTTCTAACTGATCAGCACACAACATTTCTATCTTCCTTAGCTCAGTTTCCAATCTCTGAACTTAATTACTCGAATAAAGTGCTCTAGCACAAGAATTTTAAATCCTGACCATATCATCTGAGCAAAAATTTTCTAACTATAATTTTGTACCATCGTGTTCCATCACGATACAACATAATCTACCAACATATCTGTAGCATATTTCACTACACAATGTTCTAGACTTTTACCAATATCCTTAACCATTTCGATCTTTTCTATCCACTCGCTAATCTATTCCTCCCTTTACCATCAGTAAACTATTAATAATCCCCTTAACACAACCGATAAACATATCCTTCATACCGGATCTAATTCATTACGACTACTATTCATGTTTAGTTTATAACTAATACTTGTAGTCACAATAGTATCCGGTGGGACAATATCACTCTTAGTAATAACACTAAGAATTAAAATATTCATAATCATGTGATTGCTCGATCTATAAGTCTACGATCACATTTGCATCAACACTAGCAGTGATCTGTGATACGACACTCGGTATCATCATCTGCTATCTTTGAGCAATCAACTGAATCATATCAATCTCCATCATTGGAGTTACTCTCTTTATGTCATTCTGCCGTACTCATCCCGTACGCAGTGATCAATATAAATTTCACCGTATAACTCGTTACCAGCTCAATTATAACAGCAAGTACACATACACACCAAGTATTATCATACATATTACACATACTAGTATCTAGTATATATGTCCCACAAATATAATAACATATGGACTTAACCTGACGTCGGTTAACGTTTAAATATTTTTCATACTCTTGTCACCAACTGACATATAGATCCTTCTCAACAAAGATTAATGTTTAATATACTTGATTTCAATATCCTTCTGCATGTCAGCATAACCGATACATGCTCACCGTGAGCACTAAACGATTACGTACCACGGAGTTATAATATCCGTGTCCATTCGTATATTCGGCATACACGGTATACCACCTACGAACGAACAACCAACTATGCTACAATGATTCCAACACCTCTTTGTGTATGGGTAATCATTCTATTCGAGTATACATGGGTATAGGCATCTAACGGATGTAAGGTTAACATAGGGAGTTGCAAGGTTCAAGGTAATCACGCAACATGGGTTGCCTTCAAATATTATTAATTACTATTATGGGAAACTCTATCACTTGCTCAGTCAATGCCCTCAGGTGTTCTAGGTTTGCTAAAATTAGTAATTCTCGATCTGGAGGTGGTATGTCTCATATGTTTGAGAGTGCGAAATACACATATATATTTTTCCATATATTATTTTTATCTGCTTATTTATTATCAATTTTTTTTTTTACCATAATGGAATAAGAATGGGTTCAGGTACAGGTCCGTCCGTACGTGAGGGTCGGCGGTTCGGGTGAACATAGGGGGTTATTAGAATATACGGTACCGGTGTTGGTAGGGTATGGGATTTATCAATTTTTGGTTGGGAGTGACTGTTACTAGATATTTCTGGTTAATGTCAAACGGGAGATCTAACTTGGTACTATCATAACTATAGCCCGATAAGTCAGGCTTATCGTCAACCGATGCTCTAGAAATTTCAGCATCCTCGGTACCTTTATTATTTCATCCCCCGGTTCCTTATCCGGGTCTTATTTCTCAATACTTGTACCCACAAGATATGCACAAATACATATATACACATTAGCACTCATAAATAATATTATATACTTTACACATATGTTGCCATTTTTACCTATTAATGTTCCCCATGACTTCCCCTGAATTCTCTCGTGCGGACAAGTCTGTTATTATGTTCCGGACCATAATAACTCACTTGTCCATCCAAGTTCATCCAGATCTCGTCACTATAAATTATTAGTTGATATTCAGATCCTATAATACTTGAGCTACTGGTTATATTTTAGGTATCTTTTAAAGACATCCTAATTATTTATAACCAATGGCTCTGATACCAACTTCTGTAACACCCCGTAACCGCAGCGGAAACGTAAACGGGATGCAAAAGACACCTCTGATATCAACCACATTGTTTATAAAAAAAACTGAATACATTAATATACTTCAAATTACATTATCTTGTATTTCATTACCGTCTAGGTGATACACACATCATACAATACGATACACAATTCTATTTGATATAATGTATCCTAATATCCTGCACGCAAATCTTACACACATCAAGCACTTAGCACGTAAGCAATCACTTCATCTTAATTGTACCTGAAAAGCATGTGAGAAAACGGGTCAACTACGAATAGTTGGTGAGTTTCACAATTTGAGTAAACCATGATAAATCCATATCAAAATATAATATTATCTGGGGACACTGTTAACCCAGTACTGTACTCATTCCGGGGGCAATGTTATCCCAGAAACACGATGTAATTATGCTGAGCCCACAAGTGAAACCTCTGACTATCACACACAATCCCCGTGGCATATCCCCCGCCCACGGAACTGCCCCAAACCGCTATGTCTAACATTACATAGCAAAATAAATAACAACAAAATAGACATGTGCAACTGGCTGGGAAACATCAGCAAATCCATGCCGGACCAATTGAGTTTGTCAGACCAATAGTACTATCCACACTCTACCGGCTTTCAGTTAATCACTCGTGTTCCGGGGCCTTAACAATTACCATCTTAGTACATTTCCGTACGATTCCCGTACAATAAAATATATGTAAATCCACGCAAATCCATGCGTTCAGTATGTATTTAAACATTTCAGTAGTAACATGCTTCCGCCCCGAGAAAATATGTAAAAACAGTTCAGAAAAAGGGGCTCGTGAAACTCACCTTAGCACATGCAAGCAGGTAACAACAATCATTATCAGTTAACACGTCCAATCTGTAATATGATCCCTACGATCGTTACTATACACTCATTATTAATATAACTTTAACCAAGTTAACCGGTACATCTGGGGACACTGTTAACCCAGTACTGTACCCGAAATACTTCTCCGGACTCAGATTGTGATATCGTTTAGAGTTCCATGGTCACAATTACTATTAGTCGTTTTTCTCGTTTTGCGTGCCTAGCACGGTTATCCGTTTTTATGTTTCAAAAATGGGTTTGGTCACACACGACCCGAAAATAGTTGTTGACTGATAATTTAGTTAGAGTTGTGAAATTTGAGCTCGGTTTAGACGCCCCGATTGGCCGCGGGACCCGTTTCCGTCTTTGGCGTACCGGAAACTGTTAAAATAGGTTAAAATTACTCAAATCATCCGAATTATTTTCGGATGATTTATTTTTACTTGTTTAACTCAGTTGTATGAAAATAGTTCATTTTTAGGGTTTTTATACACCAGTCAGCTCGCTTATGCGAACTTTACCGGTTTACGCTTTTTAAACTTTAAAAGTTTGTTTTTGCACAAATAATTATCCGTTTAATCCCGGATCTTTTAATTTTGCACAAATCACTTTTTGACAGTGGGGAATTTTATAAAAATATTTTCAGAATTAATTTCTATATTTAAAATTTATTTATCTATTTTTAAACACCATTTAAACACTAAATATGTCGTAAATACCAAAAAATCTTAGAAAAATCCCAAATTACTCCTGGATGTCCCCTGCCATCCACATAGTCCCCTGTAATTTTTCCAGAAGCAAAATCTTCTTTTACATGCCATTTTCACCAAAACCGAGCTAGAAAACCCTAGAACTCGTTTACCCGAAAAGCCTACTTAGACTTCTCCAACTGACCTAAAATTTTGTGTGTGACTTATACATGTTATAAAAAGCTTATCTGGAATTTTCCAGAATTTTTCATGACATTTAACTATTTTTCACAATTTTTGGCCAAAACCGAGCATTAAATTCACCAAATATTCATCCTTTATCCAAAATTACCAAAAATTCACAGAACTCATATTTTCATGTATCTAACACCTCTGTAAAATTTCATGGCCTAACTCTACACGTATCTCAATCTGTCCAAATATCCCAAAACCGAACATAACCGAATATACCTTTCGTTTTCCGCCACTACAAGCTACAAACTCGTCTTTCCGCCTTATCTACCACTAAATACAGAACCTACAAACAACATACCACAATACCAAGCAAGTTACACTCACGATCAAGCCATTTCTTTCATGGTTTCGGTTATGATTCCAAAAACAAAGATTTAACCGTAAAAATTCGTTTTTGATTCGTTTAACTCCTTTCTTGGACCAAGATCCCTTGTATAACCCGTATACATCACTTGATCATGCAAGAATCGGTTTTCATCTTTGAAACCTCATTTTCTTGCAAACAAACTCAAGAAACGATGATGGAAACCTGATTATCTCGGTTTTTACCTCGGTTTTCTTGCTCCAAATATCGGTTTTGAGTTTATGATCTTGAGAGAGTTGAAGATTGTGGAGAATTTGATGTAGAAAAAAGAAATGAGAGAATGGGGAAGACCCCTTGGCCGATCGGAACTAAGGAGTGGTGGGGTGGGACCCACCTCTCCAATACTAGCCACACATTCGAATTTTCGCAATCCGGATAATGTTTTGGATAATCTGGTTCAGTTCGTTTTTCGGTTAAATGTCTAATTCGGCTTAAAACGAGGCTAAAACGGTCGTTTTTCGGCTTAAAAATGAAATTTATATAAAACCGATTTAAAACTTTAAAAACTTAAACCATGACATTTATTAACTTAAAACATCATATCATTAGTTATCGCACATCTTTTTCGGCTTGATCGATCATCTCTTGCTCGGTTTGGTATTTAAGGTTTCGTTTAACGTACCGACGTACATTAAATCGAAATTCTTTTTCTGTGCCGTACTTTACTTATCCCGAAGCATTAATGCTTCGTAAAATCACTACATATCATATATCTCGTCTATAATTGAACCCTAGATTCGTTCGGGTTTCAATAACTATCGATCGATTGATCGCATATTCAATACGATGAATTATATATTCACGTACAATCCATACAGTGAACCCTGTATTCTCGTATAATTACTATGGTAATTCATGTATCCGACATTAAATATGACGTAACTATTGTCTACCGGTTAGGGTATACCGGGTTTCGTCGGAATCGTTACACTAAAGCTTTCTTTTCCTCTTGCGAGTATTGAGAAAAAGCTTTTGGAGAAAAACCCGTAGTTTCACTTCCAATTACAGGAACCGTGTAGACATCATCAAGACATCGAGAACAGTCAGGACGCACACAACCAAGATGCGCTCGAAAACGTGGTTCCAATTTGGCAAAATCACTGAATTTCATCAGATGTGGACATTTCGAATGAGATCCTATTTCCGCATCAAGATGTAACATTTGTTGCATCAATACATTTTGAGATGCCAATGCATAATAACCAGCCATTTTAAGTAAATAAAAGTTTAAAATTTAACAAAATTCAAACTTAAGGGTTTAAAATGAAATTATAATAGCGAATGAGTGGAGATGGGTGATAGCGAATGAAGAACAATAGCTTAACGAATGAGCTGTGAATAGCTTAATGGATGAGATGAAGTATAGATGACGAATGAGTGAGCGAATGAGTAACGAATGAACACACAAATGAGTAGACAAATGAATAGCGAATGGTTGACAAATGCCTAGCGAATGGTTGAAGGAATAAGTAGCGAATGGTTGAGCATGAATGACAAACTGTTTATAACGAATTAGCTACAATGACGAATGGGTTTGTTGTTCTGTTGTAACAAACTTAACACGTGTCACGAATCAGTTAGGATCTGATAACGAATGACCATCACAATTGTCACGAATTAGTTAGGATCTGATAACGAATGACCATCACACGCATAACGAATGAGTGAGATTAATAAAATGAATGATTGTGTATCTTCAAACCTTCAAATCTTCAAACGATTATTTCTAGATTTCTTGAAAATTTGCAGATCCAACTTTTCAAATCAACAAATTAATCTTATGGATTACTTTGCCAATTTTGCACCAAATTAGCCAAACAAAGGCTCGTATTACTCGTATCAATCTCGCGAACACCCTCAAACTATCCCGCAATCCTCAAATCGATTCAAACTATAACCAAAATCAATAAACCAGAGAACAAATTCCCCTGTTCCGTACAATACAAAATATCATCCAAAACCATCTCAAACTTACTCAATAATCCAATTCAAGCTGTCGGGTCCCTCGATTTCAGCAGGATCTTAATCAATCAGGTCATAACTCACACAGATTAATGTGTTGACAAGAGAGTTAATGACGGGTTGCTGTATTTAGAAAGATATCCGTTTGTTAAAGGCGGAATCAATAACAAACATACGGTTGCAAAGAATAAACAAAGGTAGAAAGCACACACATGATTCACTCAAAAGATTTTCATCTATATAATTTTCATCATACAAAGTGGATAATCGATTTAGGGTTTTTAGGAATCCTAGGACAGCCGTCACTTTCAAGAAATAATCTTTCTTATCCGAAAAGTGTAAAGGCTCAAAGTCCGTGTCCTCTCTCTCTTGGCGGCATGCCCTAAACATTCTATTTATAGGCCTGCCAACCTAGGACAGCTGTCATTCCTTCTAGAAACCCTAAATACAATCATACATATCAAATTACATATTAAAAATAAAGTAAGTGTAAAACAAGTCTTCCGGATAGGCTTCGCACCAATCTTGTCTTTCCGAGTATGCTCGGCCATCCTTCATAACCTGGTAACATAGAAGTGTGCTCGGGATCAGTTTCCGGATAGACTTTAATTGAAGAGTATTTTACCAAGTAAAATACTCACCGAGTAGACTTCAGTCTTCTTGACTTTGCCAGACTTTGCCTGACAACTCCTTACGAGAAACCTTGTTCTTCAATGATCCATTTCAGCTCTTTGCTATAAAATAACTTATTAGCAAAGTGTACTCGAGAGTACTGTTCCTTGCTTGAGCTGAACCTTGCCCGATATTACTTAGAGATATTCCTTTAGATTATCAAGCATACTTGGATCATACTTATTAATGAATACCTTGCCCAGTCTTCCAATCACTTGGCTTCTTGGACTTGGTCAACCAAACCTTACTCGAAAGAGTAAAATACTTGGTTCTAAAGAACAGACTTGCTTGTTAAAGTGAACCTTGCCCGAATTTACATAAACTAGTGTACCTTACCCGGCAATGCACTAATTTGCAAACCCTGCTCGGATATCCACTAAAGAAGACTACTTGAAGTAAACCTTGCTCGGTAGGCAAAATATCGTACCCGGCCAAGTAAAACCTTGATCGGATGTCTAAGGTGTGCCCGGATCCATACTTAGCGATTTCTGAGGAGGTTGAGAAGATTCCAATCTTCCGTGTACTTCATTTAGGTCAAATCTTTGACTCAATAATCTCCCCCTTAGGTCAATTTCTTGACTCAACAATCTCCCCCTAGATTGGAACACCTCAGCTAACCCAAAACATTTCTATGGTTACTTACACTTAGCAAAAAATACACATCAAATCAAAAAAAAATCAAAATTACATATTCAAATAACATAAGAAAAATTACATAATCAGAAAGTTGTCCGAAGACATTACAAAACAAAGCCTATTCTATTAATCTTATCTTCTTCTTGCATCATGAACGGCTTGTCTTCTGTTGATTAGCTCTGAAGCAGCTTTCATCTTGAAGATATTAAGGACTTGGTAATGAATGTGACTTTTTGGTAAAGCCAAGTCCCTTATATCCATGAGATCTTCACTGTGCAGATATGTCAAATCTTCATCTTCCTTGATGATCCCTAATATCTTTCCATCTGAGTTTCTCAGTAAGAAGTGATCGGCATTCTCTTTGTATTCAATATCAGCAATTATGCCATTCTTCTGTACTGTGTAGTTGGGGTGTCTCATCCTTCTTCTCATACTTATGCAAGCATTCATGTTGGATAATGGATTCTAATCTCGGACATTCATTTGATAGTCTCTCTCGGCTATGTCCATTATTCTCAAATTCGAAATCCTTCTTGATTTGTGAGACTAATCTCCAGCTCCTCTTTTCTTTTAAGAATTGGAATTCTTTATCAGCTTCTTCATGCAGGTACTTTGATAGATCATTCATTTGTCTACCTGCAGATCTGTTCCTGTTTTTGTAGTCATTCAAATGGAGAGTGGCCATCCTTCTTAACTGTTTTTCATTAAACTCACGGAAGTCACTTCTAACCACAATCTCTCTTAATAATCTGCTCTCCATAATAACCTTGAGGGTATCAGTGACAGAATCATAGTACAGTTCTCTTGGTAGATCCACATTAGATTGTGGTCTTGTTCTTTGTTGTGCTGAACTGCTTGATTCACCTCTTCCTCCTTGACCTCTTCCTCCTTGTGGAAGTCTTCTTGAAATAGGAGGTCTGAAGGGAACAGACTTCTTGGGCTTTTGAGGTCCCAAGTTGAAAACTTTTACATAGACAGCCTCTACCATTTCGGTAGGAAGGTTAGCTAATTCAACAACATCATGTCCTGCTGCTTTAAGTTCTCTTAACATCTTTTCCATTCCAGGAGTTCTTGCCAATCCAGCAGGTACAAACCTACCATCAGCGTAGTATCTTGGGTTCTCTCCTTCTCTTAAAGCCTTTTCCCATTCAACCTTTTGTACATAAAATAGGTATTTCAGATCCTCTTTTTCCAAGACATTGAAGTCTGCTTCAGTCATTTCTCTCTGATTTATCATTATGTTTCTTAGAATGTTTATCATTTCTTCATTTTCCCAATGAACAAATGGTTCATCTTCAGGTTCAGACTTAGGTTACTCTGGGATGGGTGTTTCAATAGTAGGCACTTCATCTGGTTTTTCCTTTTCAGTCTGTTTCTTTTGTTTTTCCCTCAACGTTTGGATTCTTCTCTTCTTTGCTTGAGGTTCATTAGTTGGTTCACCCTGTTTAGTAGAGCTCTCAGCTTGGACCTTTTTCAATTTTTCTTTTCTTTTCAGTTTGTTGTATTGGCCCAACACTGATTCTATGGATAAATATTCAACAATCTCAGGCTTCATACCTCTTTCCAGTAAGTAACCGCACATACCTCCAAATCTCTTCTTCAAATTTTCTAACTTTTCAAGCAGTTCATTTTTTTTAAACATTTTTCAATCACCTTCTCCCTTTCACTGTTGTATAAATCTTGAAGTTTATCAAAGGTGAATTGAGACAAATCTTCCTCAGAATAGTTGTGCCTCTTTAGATAGTCTTTGTATTTCTGGGGATCTCTACTCTTTTGTTGCATAAGCCTCTTGGCTTCCAACATACTCAGCTCAATGTTTGCCCTATGCACATCAGTCATTTCCACCTGTGGGGACACAACATTGGTAGCTGCACCAACTTTCCCTTCATCATTCACAGGATCATCATTATTATCATCATCAGAATTTTTAGAATCATCCTCACCTTCAGATAGATCATTCATTGCATCAATCTGTGGTTCATCAGATGGTGGGTTCTCAGGAATTGGTACATTTGGCACTCCTTGCACATGTTCATCTGGCCTTAGAGTTTGCAAAGGAATTCCCCTTATGGGACTTTCTTCATCATTAGGGGTTTCTACAAAGTAGTTGTTCTTATCATCCCATCTCCCTTTCTTTACAGACTCAGTACCTTCATCTGACATGAATGTTTCTGGTCGATCCCTTTTCCTTGAATACTTCTTTCCATACTTGGGATCATCCACATACACCCATTCATCAGGATTTTGACTAATGTCATCTTTGATCTGTTGAGCCCATTTCTGTGCAGCCATTGAGGCCATGGACTCACCAATTTCTTCTTCAGCCATCATATCAGTATTCAGATTTACTGGTTCAGCAGTCTCATTTGACTTTGTTTCTTTTTGACTTTCAGTTTGAAACATGCTGACCACCATAGCTAGGGAGTTATTAACTTCCTCATCTCTTCTCAACTCAATCAAGGCCTCTATCACTTCTTGATCAGCCACTTCTTCAATGAATTCCCTTGCAACTTTGGCTTGATTGATCAAGTTTTCCTGCTCTGCCAACTCTACAGGGTCCATAGTTTGGGCCAGTATTTCTCTGTCCCTTGGTTCTCTCAAAATGTTTTCTTGTTCCCTTAGAGCAGCAGCAGCAGCTTCATCATCTTCTCTAAACAATACATCCTTTTCAGGATATGCCATAACATGCTCTTCTTCTGTAACTTTGGCTTTTCCCTTTTCCAGCCTTTTCTTTAAATCTTCTTCACTTTCTGTAACTGATGTCTTGGAGCATTCTGCTTGTTCATTTTCTGGTTCAGTGAGCACAATCTCCTCAGTAGCAGTATCTTCATCATTCATTACTTCAGTGTCTACTTCTGTAAGTATGTCAGTCAAGACATCAGTAGCAATGTCAGTAGGAATATCCGTAGCCACATCAGTGATAGCCACATTCTCTTCTGTATTTATCTCCACAATCCTTTCCTCTGTCTCAGCCTGCTCTTCAACATTTATCTTTTCAATTTCATTTACTTTCTCAATAGTCTCTTCACCACTTCTTTCATTAATGTAATCATAGTCTTGTTCTACACCCTCAGACATATCTCCTTCATACTCATCGTCATCAATCCTCCTTTCATCACTGCTTTCCTCTCCATCATCATACATACTCATAATCAGCTTTAAACTGTCTGCAGTCTCAACAACTGCTACAGTCTCTTCAAAATTCACATTTGGGACAGTTGGCCTAGATTCATTCTCCCCCTGTTTTGGGGCAGCTGAGGTCTTCTCAACCTCCTGCACCAGGGCTTGAATTCTCATGTTAGCTTGAACCAACTTCTCTAACAACATCACATTTTCATTGGTCACCTCCTCATTTCTTCTTTTCAATTCAGCATTCTCTAACGTCAAATCTAGATTTCTATGGAACAGGTCTGTGTTAGTGAGTGGTGATGTGGGTGGTGTTGTGAAGAATGTTTCATGTTCAGGTTGTTTTGTGATGTGAGTTTGGTAAGTGGATGGTGGTGGTGATTGTGTATGAACCGGGCTTGGAATGAGTGAGTCTGTGTGGGTTGGGCTATATGTAGGTGGTGTTTGTGGTGGTGGTGATGTATGTGACGAGGTTTCAGGTTGGATAATGGTTAGGGTTTGAGGTGGTGTGTGAGTGATATGGTGTGGTGGAGTTTGTGGTGGTGATGGAATAATTGGTTGTTCAATGTGCTCAAGTTGCTCCCCCTGAATAGGTGTAACAACTTCAATATTCACCTCGTCTCCTCCTTCATCTCCATTACCATCTCCATCATCATCACTGTCATCATCCTCTCCTCCTTCCTCCTCTGAGCTTAACTCAGGTACTGGCATCACTTGCAAGTCATGGTCCAATAACCATGGAAATATCTCAAATGGAACATTTGAGTTGTATGTATTTGAGACACCTGGATTTTTGATTCTTCTATATGTGTCAGGGTCGTGAAGTTGGTGTGTAGTTCCAACAGTGGGTAGATCTTGAAGCTCACCATTGAAGATTATCTGTAGGAATCTTGGATATTGTAAAAATCTTTTTCTTTCAGGCTTCTTCAGATTTCCTACTAATCCTTCAAATAACATCTTAGAGAAATTGAAGGACAGATCATATACAATCCCAACTGTGGCATTTTCCAAGTCGTGACTCATCAAGGTCCACGATACCTTCCTTGGAGAAAATCCGTGTATAACATGGTGAATAAGAAATCTGTACAACATAGGAAACATGCCCTTCTGAAACTGTCCTTCATGAACATTTCCTTGATAACCCATTGTCTCTTAAAATATTTTCATTAGGTGGGGTGTGCTGAAGTTTATTGAGTTGTGATCACCATCAATCAACCGGAGACATCATCTTATCATTCTCTCCGTAATATGTATCTCTTGTCTAGCAACGGTTGCCTTGATTCTTTTACCATTTATGTCCTCAATCAGTTCAGCAGATCTTCAGAAATTCAAAGAATGATTTCTGTATATGACAGGGCTTTCAGTGAACGCAAAACTGACGTTGGACCGAACCATCCAAGTTATCATCCTAGCCATCGGCTCATTGTCAGCTGTCACTTGTAGAAGTGCACACATATTATGTTTTGGTTCAAAGACATACTTGGGTTCATCGTCTGCCATATCTGAATCACATAAACAAACATATTCAAAGTGAAATTAGTCATAAAGTTCAGTACTTTAGATAATTTCAAGGTATAAAAATGAAGAAGAAAGGAAAGAGAGAAAGTTATCAAGAGCCTGTTCTTCGACAAATTTATAACCTACACACATAAACAGAGTATTAGTAATCAGATACATAATCAAAGCTCATTATAGCCTAATGTCGTCGGAAAACACATTAATGTTGCTTACCGAGTCGGAATTAGAGGGCTAATTCAAGTTAGGGTTAGGAATAATAGAATGTGATAAGTCGGTTTGGGTTTCTTTGAGAGTAAGAAGTTTGAAGTGGAAGGAGAGAGATTGAAAAATAATGTTGAAAATTTTGCCTAACTCCCTCTTATATACTTTTTGAAAGTGGATTTTAAATGCTCTTTGTCTTTTTGTGAATTATTAGCTGTCAGACAGTAACATTATCCACAAGATATTAAAAACAATATTTATCTTTTAATTTAATAAAACCCTTACTCGGAATTATTCTTTTCAAAGTCTACTCGGTATACATCCACTTACAAAGCTTACCCGGTCAAACTTTTCTTGGAAAATTTTCATTTTTGAATATACAAAGTTTGCCCGAATTCTTCTATTTATAAACCTTTCTCAATCAAGCTAATTAATTTAGAGTTAAAACATGATGAAGAAAGCTTACCCGAAATACTAGATTTCTTGAGAAATTAATCACAAGGCAAATAATCAAGTATAAACATCAAATAAACATCCTTACTAGGAATCAATCAAGACACCCATATAGATTTCTCAAACTCAAATTAAAACTTATCTAGCATAAACCCTAATAAAAATCATAATCAATTTTATCATACTAAATACCATATTCAATCAAGCATACTTGAAAACATAGTGTGCCCGAGCAACCATTCAAGAGAATAGTATGTCCGAACACCTTTCTAATGCAAAGTATACCCGAATAACCTTCATATAGTACAAAGTGTGCCCAGAAAAGGATTTCTAGCAGACAGTGTACTCGGAAAGTTAAGTTTTGAAATTACCAAGTATATTGAGGGAACAAAAGTGTACCCGAAATATAAAGTGTGCCCGGAAAACAAAGTTTGCCTGAAAACACTTGTAATTTCAAAGAAATCATAAACACACATATCACAGAGCATGCTCGGAGTGAAATTAAAACACATAAACATTTAAGTGTGCTATAGTCTAAAATTTCATAGAGCTTGCCCGAAATTCCTATGTTAGCACTAAGCTTGCTAGGATAAACACATTCAATCATCAGGTATGCCCTTACCCGAGGGATTTCAACATGCCAAACCATACCCGAAAAATGACAAACTTAAATAGTAATATCTAAGCAGCTCGGAAAGATTAACAAACCTTTCCTAACAACATATTCACACAAATCACAAAGCTTACTTCATGTACTTGACTAAGTTCATAAAGTTTGCTTGGAATCACAATCAGCATATAACATGCATAGCTTGCCCGAAACAAGAATTTCTTGTTAAAAGCTAGCTATAACAACACATAATCATCTCAAGACTTCAAGCTTGCTCGGGAAATGAGTACAACAGTGTACTCTACCCAGAAAGTGTAAACACTTCAAAGCATGCCCGAAAATCATACAGTTAGTCAAAAATGACTAAGCTTACTCGGAAAGGTTGAAAAATATCAAACCTTTCCCGAAACAACATATTCACACATAATCAACTGTTTTGTACCCGGAATGGTTGTAAATCATTAAACCTTACCCGAAAATAGATATTCAAACAGTTTGTGCCCGGGAAGGTTATAAGGCATCAAACCTTACCCGAACTTACATATTCAACCTATTTTAGGCAAAATGCAACACTTTTTGACTTAAACCACTTTGTCAAAATATATTTTTCTTTTCAGATCATAGTTTAAGAGCAAATGGTGCATTTAGAGATCAAATTTCAGTTATATTTCTCTTCAAAACAGTTTCTTCCATTTTATGAAAAGATCTCAAGAATGGGATCATATTGACTAAGTAGCTATCTCAATACTTCACTCTCAGCATTATTATGACAACATAGCTAGGTTAACAGCAGTTATAAACTTAGTATGAATTTCATTTCTTTGGTGATATGATTAAGGTTCAATTTAAGCATAATGCATTAATGGTCAACAATGTGCTATGATGCCTCATATCTCTTCTCAAAGCTTATTTGGCTTTCCCCAGATCACCCCATTTGACTCCAACCTCCTGTATTTGGTCAAAAAATAGTTTTTTGTATGACAGAACTTATTGTATTTTTGTATTTTTAGATTCAAACATATACAGAGGTTGAACGTTGGACTTACAGTTAGCAACATGCCTTTCATTCAAGATGAGACAGATTTTGCCAACATCTTTGTAGTTCTTGTTGTAGCCCTCTTGTTTGATAAAATATTTAAAACACTCATCAACTTTTGGTTGATTTATTCATTCTTCCCCTTGTTTTTGATATTTTCTCAAATTTTCTTAAAGTATGTTCCTTGTCATATTTAAAGATGTTTCATTTTTTGTTGACCAAATAACAACAGGCTCGTGTATGACTGGGTAATCACTTTTCTGCCCATCATTCGGAGAAATTTATCTTAAGACATGCAAAGACAACTATGTATCTCCACATAAAGATTAGCATATTCATTATGTTTATATCACTTTAGATTTTACATCATCATGGGAAAGCAACCATACATGTTAATGACTATACTAAGGTCTTTTTAGCCTATTAATTCCATATGATCAGCTAAGTAGTCAATGTACTATTATTTCCCATTAATCACAGTTTAATATTCAATCACCCCAATATCTCTTCATTTTCAGGTTAATGGCTATTCTGTTTGACCAAAAGTGGTCAACAGGACCAAACATATATGTGAATATATGTCCTTTCAAAGTTAGAGCTATTGACATAGTTTTAAGTGAAGGAATAAGAAACAAGTTATTATTGGCCCAAATGCATTCAGTTTTCAGGTCAATGGCTATCCTTTGAATCTGTAAAGATTTAAGGACCAAACATACACAAGTGCATGTCCTTCCAACTGGGCAAATGACATAATTTTCAGCAAAAATAACTACTTGAGACTTTTCCTAAAAAAAATCCTTCTTTTAAGCTTCTTTTAAAGCTTGAACTGAATAATCTTATCATATCTCTACACCATTAATCAACTTGCTCATGTTTTGACCAAAATAAAGTATTTATGCAAAAATTCATTAGAAAATTCATTTTATCATTTAATTTTGACATAATAATTATTTTCACACAAACAGTTGTAACACAATCAAATCTTAATCAAACATAACATCATCAAGACAAGCAGACAATACTAACATTCAAGGTCTAGCCTATCTTAGTAACATCACAAGATCAGATAATACACATATTCAGGCATTCAAGCAGTGATGTCAAATAAGCTTTCTCTAACAAGTAAATCACAACACAGACACTTATTCTGACATCACACATGCACATCAACAGATAATCATGCAAACCTATCAATCAGATCAAACGTGTCAATGTTTGCATACATACACAGTTAAAGCACATAACAATTAACATATTCAGTAGCATATTCAAATATCATACTTAAGTAACATAATCAAGCATATTCACTAAACATTCAATACGTGTAATCTCTAACAAAATAATCAGTTATCACAGAGAGACACACAACCAGGCACACATCCTTAATCAGATTTCATCAGACTTGATCATTCCCAGGGCTTTCAGAAGAAAGTTGAACCTGGTTCTATCAAGTGGTTGGTGAATAGGTCAGCCAAATTGTCACTTGTATCAACTCTTTGCATTTCAATCAAACCTTTTTCACTGCAATCTCTGATGAAATGATGTATGATTTCAATGTGCTTAGTTTTGGAATGTTGAACTGGATTTTTAACAGTAAAATATGCAGCATTATTGTCAATAAGAATAGGGGTGTTCAAAAAATTCAAACCATAGTCCAGCATCTGATTTTGAATCCATAGAACTTGTGCATAGCAGGCGGATGTAGCAACATATTCAGCTTTTGCAGTAGAGATTGAAACTGTAGTCTGCTTTTTACATTGCCATGACACTAGCCTTTCACCCAAAAATTGACATCCTCATGAGGTTGACTTTCTGCTCATGTTGCAGCCATCATAATCACTGTCTGTATATGCAATCAGATCAAAAGCTTGGTTCTTTGGATACCAAATCCTTAAGTCTGGTCTTCCCTTCAAATATCTGAATATTCTTTTAACAGCATTCATGTGGGAGACTTTTGGACTTGATTGGAATCTTGCACACACACATACAACAAACATGATATCTGGTCTTGTTGCAGTCAGATACATCAGAGATCCAATTTTGGCTCTATATTCATGTTCATCTATAGGCTCCCCCTTTTCATCTGCAATTATCTTTTCTTTGGTGTCCATTGGAGTTGAAGCAGTCTTGTACTCTTGACAGTTGAACTTGTTCAAGATGTCCTACACATATTTGTTTTTATGAATGAAAATCCCCTCAGCTTTCTGTTGAACTTGCAATCCTAGAAAGAAGTTCATTTCTCCCATAGAACTCACGCTGTATTTGGACTTCATTACCCCTTCAAACTCCATGCACATTTATTCATTTGTAGATCCAAAGATGATGTCATCCACATACACTTGTAACAGAAACAAATCTGATCCCTTTCTTTTGTAGAAGAGTGTCTTGTCAATGGCTCATTTTTTGAAACCATTTTCAAGAAGATGATTTGACAGCTCATCATACCATGCTCTAGGAGCCTGATGCAATCCATAAAGGGCTTTGTTTAACTTATACACCCTGTTTGGATACATTGGATCCTCCAAACCTGGAGGTTGAGCAACATACACCACTTCATCAATCTTTCCATTTAGAAATGCAGACTTAACATCAAGCTGGAACACTCTAATGTTCTTTGAGGCAGCATATGCAAGAAAAATCCTGATAGCTTCAAGTCTTGCAACCGGTGCAAAGACTTCCTCAAAGTATATTCCTTCTTCTTGAAGACATCCCGGTGCTACAAGTCTAGCTTTATTCTTAATCACCAAACCCCTTTCATCCCTTTTGTTTCTAAAAACCCATTTGGTTCCAATTGTATATCTGTCAGATGGCTTATCAACAAGATCCCACACATGCAGGTCTCTAAATTTTGCCAATTCCTCTTGCATTGCTTCCACCCAACTATTATCTTTTAATGCTTGGGCTATGTTGTCACACCCTCAAAATCTACTAACGGAGTTTTACCGTCAGAGGGTGTGAACTAACAGGATCGGAATCATCAGTTATAATCAAACCATAAAACAAAGTTTCAAAACCATGAAAAACGTTTACGAGTAATTTAATGCGGAAGCGTAAAACCATAGAAAACAATGTTACGTCACGCAGGACGATTTAAAACCAATGATAACAGTTAAAAGTAAGTTTGCATAGTTAAAAGTTTTTCAAGCAATGCATGTTCCTAAACCGCGCGCCCGCCTCGGCTACCTGAGAATAACATACTAAAAGTGTCAACACAAGGTTGGTGAGTTCACAAGTTACTAAGTGTTCGACACCGAAGCTGACTCGTTTATTAAGTGCCTTGTCACCAGGTCATCCAGACCATGGTACGTGTTAGCCAAAATTACACCCGCTCGACCTCCAGTCGAGTTTAGCGTTGGGTGGGGTTTGTCAAACCCAGTAGTACTACTCAACAGTGACTCGCTATTCCAAATATTAACCGGTTCGATGTGTAGGACTTCAATTGTTTCGTTTGCCACTTAGCCTTTACAAGTGATATATAATTTACTAACAAAATCTTAAATGCGTTTATCGGAGTATGTTATCTCCTCCAAGTGAAAAGCGTTTAAAACAGCTTAAAGGGGTAAGTGAAACTCACTGTTTGCGAAGAAATTCCCAAATTAAATCACTAAGATGCGCGTCACAGAAAAGCTCTCTCTAACGTTCTAAAACAACAAAGAGATCTTTCTAAGTGTCGGAATATTATCGAGTCTCTAGACCCGGCACATAATACCTATGCACATAACATGTTTCGTGTTTCATTTGTGAATCGTGTGTGACATTAACAAATGTATTTGTGATACATTACATGTGTAAGCAATCGTATACGTGTCATGTATTCATAAAGTACATCACTAGCAATTACTCCCCGTAAGGGCATTTTGGTCAAATTGTGACAATCAATTAGCAGTTATTCCCCGCAAGGGCAATTTGGTCAAAACACGATAATAAATTAGCAAGTATTATGTTTCATGCATTTTCACAAATCTCAGCAGCTAGTTTCACCGAGACAGAAATTCTACTTAAAAGATTATACTATTCCACCGATCATAGCATCTCAAATAATTTACCAAAAATCATCACAGAAGCATATATGTCTTAGGTTTCCAGAACATATTTTATTATATTTTTATTTCACATAGTTTTCTCAAAATCATCAAATCATTACAGCAAACTCATAACAGTCAAATTCATGCGCAACAGAATTTTATTTGCAATTTCCGTTAAACGAAAAATCCAATAAATGCAAGACCACTTGGGTTAGGTTCCTAACTCAATAAGTCAACTTCCAAAAGTGGAACCAACCCAATTGGTCTCGTAGTTCATGAGATATGATATTTACAAAACAACCTAACAGCAGGTCTAACAGCTCAGCTTTGCACAACGTTTTTGTAAAATCATAAAAGTTAACCTTTACTTGTCCAAAAATTACAAATTTATATTCATTAGAAACTAGACTCAACCTAGTTTACTGTAGTATCAATAGTCTCAACCAATTATCACATTTACCCTTCGTTAGAGTCACTTAAACATCAATAACACATTCTGTCCAGAAACTGTTTGCATCCAAACTCAACATATTAACAATCTAAGAACTATCATGCATTCATATGACACTCTAGACCCCATAAACACCATCCATGCACATCAATTACACATTAAATACATGATTAGGGTTTTTGTTTGAACTCAAATCAAAGACACAACAATCAACATGCAACAATATTCAATCTAGTTATCAAATCATCATCAATCAACAACAAACATATTAACTTCATACATACATGAAAAATCGGCAGCTAGGGTTTTCAATTAACCCATTAAACATCAAAATCAAGTAACAAGGATGTATAGGACAATCAATTATACCTTCCTAGCACCTAGTTCTTCAATCAAAGGCTTGATTTCTTGGTGTTATGTGTGTGTATAGTGGACGGCAGCCAAGGGAGCAAAGGGGAAGGAGGCCGATCGGAAGTAGGGAGAAAGAAATAAGAGTTAGGGTTTAGTTGTTAATGATATATTTATAGAATACTAAGTTACACTCAAGTCCCTCCACTATCAATTGTTGTTTTTCTAACTTAACTAACTAGTTTACCTCTTGAGTTAACGTTTATAACCATGTTATCACGTAACACATAAGTCTAACAAATAATTATCACACAATTACTGTTTTGACGTTTTTTGTTTATTCATCAATCGTTTGCGTCAACCCGTTTGCGTTTCGGTGCAATTCCCGAAAGACTACACATGTAGTAAGTGTTAAGCGTCATTTAAACCCTAGTTTAAATGTAATGAAGTGTGCGTTATAGATTCAATGATCTTAAGTTTGAATTGACGGAGTTGAGTTAACGGAGTTAACCTGAAATTGACGATTGTCACATCATTCCCATGTAAAGAATTTTCGTCCCGAGAATTTGAGTCAAGTCGTGATGAGTGTCTGAAAGAGTATGAAAAATTTCAGTTTGTCATATCATCCCCTAGTAGAAAGAAATTTCGTCCCGAAATTTAATTCATACCTCCGGTGATGTCTGACGGTTTGCCGGGTTTCGCAGTTTTCTGTGTTTGGTCAGCCCTTCAAAAAGGTGAGGATACTTTTTCTTCTTTTGATCCTCGCGTTCCTACGTGAACTCGGGTCCACGTCTCGAGTTCCAACGAACCTTAACGATTGGAATTTTGCTGTGCTTGAGCGTTTTGGTTTCCCAATCCAAAACCTCGACTGGTTCCTCAATGAAACGTAACTGTTCATCGACTTGCAGTTCCTCCAAAGGGACTACATGGGTTTCATCAGATAGGCATTTCTTCAAATTGGACACGTGGAATACATTGTGTACGCCACCGAGTTCCGTTGGTAGGTCCAGTCTGTACGCCTCCGGACCAATGCCCTCAGTTATCCGGTAAGGACCAACATATCGTGGGTTGAGTTTGTTTTTCTTACCAAAGCGAACCACACATTTCCAAGGTGAGACTTTGAGTAACACTCGATCGTTCACTTGAAATTCGAGAGGTTTTCGACGCTTGTCGGCGTAACTCTTTTGGCGATCTCGTGCTGCTGCCATGCGATTTCGGATTTGAACAATCTTTTCCGAAGTTTCGAGTACCAGTTCTGGACCAGTGATTTGGCTGTCACCCACCTCTGCCCAGCAGAGTGGTGATCGACACTTCTGTCCGTACAGCGCTTCAAACGGCGCTGCCTTAATACTTGCGTGGTAGCTGTTATTATACGAAAACTCTACCAAAGGTAAGTGAGGTTCCCAACTTTTTCCGAAATCCAATACGCATGCACGCAACATATCTTCCAGGGTCTGAATAGTTCGTTCACTTTGCCCATCCGTCTGAGGATGGTATGCTGTGCTCATATCAAGTTCCGTTGGTAGGTCCAGTCGGTACACCACCGGACCAATGCGCTCAGTTATCCGGTAAGGACCAACATATCGTGGGTTGAGTTTGTTTCACTTACCAAAGCGAACCACACCTTTCCAAGGTGAGACTTTGAGTAACACTCGATCGTTCACTTGAAATTCGAGAGGTTTTCGGCGCTTGTCGGCGTAACTCTTTTGGCGATCTCGTGCTGCTGCCATGCGATTTCGGATTTGAACAATCTTTTCCGAAGTTTCGAGTACCAGTTCCGGACCAGTGATTTGGCTGTCACCCACCTCTGCCCAGCAGAGTGGTGATCGACACTTCCGTCCGTACAGCGCTTCAAACGGCGCTGCCTTAATGCTTGCGTGGTAGCTGTTATTATACGAAAACTCTACCAAAGGTAAGTGAGGTTCCCAACTTTTTCCGAAATCCAATACGCATGCACGCAACATATCTTTCAGGGTCTCAATAGTTCGTTCACTTTTCCCATCCGTCTGAGGATGGTATGCTGTGCTCATATCAAGACGGGTGCTTAGTGCGCTTTGCAGCGACTTCCAAAAGTGCGAAGTGAAACGAGAATCTTGATCGGAAATGATCGAGACAGGCACTCCGTGTCTAGACACCACTTCTTTCATGTAAACACGAGTTAGTCTTTCCATTTTGTCCGATTCCTTAATCGCTAAGAAGTGTGCAGACTTAGTCAACCGGTCAACGATCACCCAGATGGTATCGCATCCCGTCGGTGTCTTAGGTAAACCCGTAATAAAATCCATTGAGATGTGTTCCCATTTCCACATTGGGAGTTCCGGTTGTTGCAGTAGGCCAGATGGTTTCTGGTATTCTATCTTGACTCTGGCACAAGTCAAGCATTTGCTCACGTAGGTGGCAATGTCGGCTTTCATGTTCGGCCACCAGTAAAGTGCCTTTAAATCATGATACATTTTATCTGAGCCAGGGTGGATAGAATATCGGGACTTGTGAGCTTTGTCCATCACCAGAGTTCTCAACTCTCCGTACCGTGGAACCCAAATCCGGTTCTCAAAATATCGGACCCCGTCTGATCTGGTTTCAAGTTGCTTGTTCATGCCCCGCATGAGTTCCGATGGAAGATTATCATCTTTCAAAGCTTCGAGTTGCGCATCGCGAATCTGATCGGGTAAGTTTGCATGAACCGTGAGTTGCAATGCTCGCACTCGTCTGGGTTTATCTTTTTCTTTTCTGCTGAGAGCGTCGGCCACTACATTGGCCTTGCCAGGGTGGTACTTGATGGCACAATCGTAATCCTTGAGCAGCTCGACCCAACGGCGCTGTCGCATGTTCAGCTCCTTCTAATCGTAGATATGTTGGAGACTCTTGTGGTCGGTGTAAATGGTAAACTTGGTACCGTACAAGTAATGCCTCCATATCTTAAGAGCGAACACCACAGCTCCGAGTTCTAAATCATGGGTCGTGTAGTTCTTCTCGTGAACCCGTAGTTGTCGAGAGGCGTAAGCTATAACCTTCTCGAGTTGCATCAGCACACAACCGATACCTTGTATAGATGCGTCACAGTGTACCTCGAAATTTTCCGTTCCCTCGGGGAGGGCTAGAATAGGGGCCCTGCAGAGTTTGGTTTTCAACAGTTGAAAAGCGGATTCTTGCGCGTCACCCCAATTGTACTTAGTGCCTTTGTGAGTCCAAGCGGTGAGGGGTTGAGCAATCATTGAAAATCCCTCGATGAAACGCCGGTAGTAGCCGGCCAGTCCTAGGAATTGCCGCACCTCAGTCGGAGTCTTAGGTGCTTCCCAGTTTTTGATGTCCTCTACCTTACCGGGATCGACATGGATACCATTCTCGTTGATCACATGTCCTAAAAAGTGAACCTCGCGAAGCCAAATTCACATTTCGAAAGTTTAGCATACAGTTGTTCCCTCTTCAATAATTCCAGAATTACCCTTAAGTGCTCTTCGTGGTCAGCTTTGTTCTTGGAGTAGACGAGAATATCATTAATGAAAACAATCACAAACTTGTCAAGACACGCCTTGCATACTCGATTCATGAGATCCATAAATACGGCAGGTGCGTTGGTTAGGCCAAAAGGCATAACCGAAAACTCGTAGTGACCATACCGTGTTCTGAAAGCCGTCTTTGAGATATCTTCTTCGCGCACTCTTAGCTGATGGTAACCGGATCGCAGATCGATCTTCGAGTAGTAACTCAATCCTTGAAGCTGGTCAAACAGATCATCAATTCGGGGTAAGGTATAACGGTTCTTGACCGTCACCTTGTTCAACTCCCGGTAGTCGATACATGCGGAAAGTCTCGTCTTTCTTTCGTACAAACAAGACAGGGGCTCCCCATGGCGATGAGCTAGGTCGGATAAAACCCTTATCCAACAAATCTTGCAACTGAGTGGACAGTTCCTGAAGCTCCGCCGGTGCGAGTCGATACGGGGCTCGTGCTATGGGTGCTGCAACGGGGGTCAACTCGATTTGGAATTCGACTTGTCGTATAGGAGGGAGTCCAGGCAAATCCTCCGGGAAAACTTCCGTAAAATCTCGCACAACTGGTATATCTTCAATTCGCTTCTCCTCCGCGGGTTTCTCAACAATCTGCACCAAAATTGCCGGATGACCCTTTCGAAGGTACTTCTGCGCCTTCATGAGGGTAATGACGCTGGTGGTCATGCCGCTTCTCTCACCTCGGACCGAAATGATCTCGCCGGAAGTGGTAGTAATGTGAACTATCTTGTCATGACATATAATCTCCGCTCGGTTCTCGGATAACCAGTCCATGCCGACAACGACATCGAAACTACTAAGCTTAAAAGGAATAAAGTCGATATCAAAGACATGACCTGACAGTTTTACCTTGCATCCCGCAAGTACATGAGTCGTTACTATAGTCTTACCGTCAGCTAATTCAATAGGAAACTTAGCATCTAACGGAGTTGGAGTTTAGTCTAAGAGTTGGCTAAAGGCTTTCGACACAAAACTCCTATCAGCTCCAGTGTCAAACAATACAGAAGCAAAACAATCGTTTACAGGGAACTTACCAGTCACCACGTGCGGATCATTGTGGGCTTGACCCGACCCAATCACAAAAGCCCTTCCTTTGCCATTGCTTCCACCATTACTGCCACTTCCATTACCTCCACTGTTGTCGTTCTGTTTCAGCTTGGGACAATCTTTCCTGAAATGACCTTCCTGCCCACATTCGTAACATCCCTTCGTCGTCATAGGTGGTTTAGGAGCACCCGTTGCCGCAAGGTCTCCTCTACACTCCTTGTAGGTTCCTGGAAGGATCGTACACGGGATGTCGCTATCTTCGCAGGTGCGGAATCCCTGCGTAGGTAGATACGAGTGCAGAATATGTATAAATCAAACACACGAGCAATGAACGAACACGTTATATTGATAACCGAACACGTGACACGAGGTCACTATTACAGACTCTAAAACACGTGAAATGATCTCACCCTGAAAACTCGCTCAAAACGGCTAACCCTCAGTCTCTCTAAACTGTTACGGTGAACAGTTTAAATAAGCACGACAACTTCGCCTCAGGCGAAGTTGTCTATAACTTCGCTTGTTCAACAAGTTTGCCTGAGCGAACTTGTTGACAACTTCGCACATACAAAAACATAAACATAATCATAAACATAATTACATTACAGACTCGATTACAAATGCTAGACTATGAACTACTGACACACATGTACCAACAGACTCCCCCTTGGCAGTAGCTTCATATCTTGATCTTCAAATCTTGAGTCTTGTAATCTTGCATCTCTACGCGTGCGCTCCCTCTCTAACACACACCGACACCACCCCTTGATATTTCCTAGCTTGATCCTTCCAAGCAGGAATGTAGAAGATCTTCTTCTCGTTGAGCATCTTCAGATCAGCCTGCGATAGATTAACAAGATGCATCGGGTCGTAAATCCTAAGCACTTCTTGTTCATCCACATCTTCCATTACCACCTCCGCTGTCTCACAGTCCACGAACCACCATTTTAGATCTTTGAGCACGTCCTTGGGCATGAGCTTCATCGGTACTTCTTTAAGGCACCGGATCGGTTTATACTTCATTATCATCCAAGGCTTTCCATCAGCTCTCAGACCTCTATCCTTGTCTTCGACAAGTTTCCCCTTTTGTGGTCTCATCAGCTCAAACTTCTTCTCCTTAATACACTCCTTCCACACGATCTTCCCGATGATTCTAGCCATGTTGTCTTCACTTCGGTTTATCAATCCCAATCTGGCTAAATCTTTTACCTCACATTCAGGCAGTGTGTTTAAAGATCTCAACGTTCTCCTGAAGTACTGAATTCCATCGTATCTTTTGATCACGAAGAGCCGCAGCTGCTCATCATATATCCAGCAGATAATACCTTTCTTTGCTTCTGCGTATCCCTTAATATTGTAACTCTTTTTGAACATTTTAGGGATCGCCGGCTTCTTCGTCTTTATGAACCAGTGAGCACAACCTTCCTTCCAATTCGGTTGTTCCTCCCATTCAGTATCTTCCTCAACAGTCTTATCACCCATCTCTGGCATCTCAACCTCCGGAATCTCGGGTTCCACGGAGTCATCTACAATCTCCCCTTCCTCTATCACATTCTCAACAGTAATTTGCTCACCGATCTTCTCAATCTCATCAACCGGCAGCACATCTTCTTCCAGCATAAAATCATCATCATCCTCATCCAGCTCTTTTAATGCGTCGATTACGTCATCAACATCATCACCAGCATCCATATCTACCACATCATCACCAGCTGCGCTTGTAGACTCCCCCTCAGCTGTGGAAGTACCAAGAGCTATAGAAGTTCTTGGCAGCTCACCACCTGCACCTTCTGGTGCATTGGGATCATCGTCATGATCTTCTCTTCGTTTTGTCCTCAACTCATCTCCCCTACAGCTCATCTCCCCCTGAGATGCCAAGAACGCTTTCATAGCGTCTATGATCTTCCCATGCTCGACCAGGAGGGGGGCCTGTAGTTGGTTTGCTTCCACTAGGCTTTGAATGGTCTTGGACTGCTCAGCTACAATCCTCTCTAGTGAAGCTATCCTTTCGGAGTCTGAAGTAGGCGTTGGAGTTGGCGGGACATCAGCAGCAGAAGTGACCGCAGATGGTACACTTGGTAACCCTGCAGGAGTAGTGACTGTAGACTCAACAAATCGTGCTACTACTACCGATGGAGTAAGCGATTGAGGTGGTAGAGACACAATTGTTGGAGTCGACGTCTGGACGGCAGTAACCTGTGCTGTTGAAGGAATAAGAGACATACCAGACAAGGCAGGTGGAGCAAAACGTACCAGCCTTGAAGTTTCTCCAGCTCCCGAACCCATACCTGTCCGTTCTCTTCTTGAACGTCTGAGCACTAGCTGAACTGCTTCTTCTTCATCACCTTCCTCGTCATCTTCGTCAGCCGTTCTCTTCCTCTTCCCTATCGTTCTCTCCCTAGACACCAGCAAACGTCTAGCTTCAGCAAATGTCTCATCAAGATCAGAGTCAGCTACCGAAGTAACTGCTCTAGTAACATCCATGGCCTGAGAACCCGAGACATCCATATCAAACAATCCTTGGCCGCTAAAAGCAGTATCAAGGTCGACGTCTTCAGCAGTAGGCACAGCAGGCGCAGCTGATACAGCATGAGGTGCTGCCGCCTGTTGTGGTCTTGGATCTCTGAACTCGTCCCCACCAGCAGGAACATACTCCGGGTTGACAAGATACCCGAACAGTGGAGTATGCCTGGGACGCAGCTCAGGCTTGCTTCATGCGCTAGAAGTGCGACACTGAGCAAAGATACGCTTCGTCACACATTCAACGTATCTAATAGGGCGTCTCTGAGGTAGCAACGGAGCCACATGATTGAGAATCATTTGTAAGAATAGAGGATACATAATAAATCGCTCACGCGCCACAGCCCTCCTCTGACGATCAATCTCGTAAAATATCAGCTGACTAAATGAATATCTTCTGTTGTAAGTCAGGGCAGTCATGGCAGACTGCATCGTCGCGCCAATTCCATCAGTTCCTGCCTTCCTCCCAGACATGCACACGATCAAGACGTGCATTAGGAAGCGCCACTGATCTAACAAAAATCCTTTTCTCCTCTGCGTGTCCCCCAACGGACCTGAATAACCCATCCTGAGATATGCCCCATCACGAAAAGGAGCGACGAACTCCGTTGGGTCATCCCTCGTTTCTTCTCCAAACTGCAAAGCCAACCGTATATCTTCTGAAGAGAACTGCACAGCATGACCATTTACGGTTGCTCGCATCACCGGGGGATCAACCCGGTAATCATACTCTACCGACTGCCAAAAATCTTCAATGTTAGGGAGTGAAATAGGCAGGGTATTCGTGATTGCATGGAAGATCCTTGAGCGCAGGAGAAATGTGATTATTTCCCTGTAGTCCTCCACGCCACTTGCGTCTGGGTCTAACATGATGTACTGGTTATGCGCTGGAAAGAACTGTCTTTGATCATTACCGTCATCACCGCCAGCACCGCCAACAGCAGCCATATCTGCACTAAACGAACCAAGTTAGATAACTGTTAAGCAACTCACAAGTTCGCGTTATACCATGAGCGAAGTTGTGATTAAAACTGTATAGGCGAACTTAAAGGTGAGGCGAAGTTGGGAACAACTTCGCTTCATCTGTAAGTTAGTCTAAATAACTGTTAAACAAATTGCTTTAGGCGAAGTTGAAGATAACTTCGCCTTATCACAACATCGCCTCAGGCGAAGATAAGTGTTAGGCGAAATTAAGCGTCAGGCGAAGTTGTAGATAACTTCGCCTCAAGCGAAATTAAGCACCAGGCGAAGTTGCGGATAACTTCGCCAAAACCCTAACTTCGCCTAAACCCTAACGGCGACTTTTAGAATTCCAACATCGGAATTCCGGTGTTGTCGGCTAAATCCGACGATCAAGAACATCAATACACATGATATTAAGGATGTGAAGTTGAAAAGGACGTCCATGCACACGTTAACACAAGTTTGTAAGATTTCGGTGTTGAATGTCCGACGACCCGAGGTCTCGAACCGGGTAAAAACGAACAAGAAACGAACAAGTTTGTGAGAGATATCGACAACACATACCCTCAATGATAATAAAAACTAGAAGCAAAGATCGAAATCGGAGATAAAAATCAAGTTCGCCGGAGCTCTCGCAAGTTCGCCGGAAAGAACAATTTCGCTGATATTATTATGAATGGTTACTGTTTAAAAATCAACTTATATAGGGTCAGAGTTGGTCAGGCAAAGTTAAGGATAACTTCGCCTAGGCGAAGTTAAGCACAAGTTCGCCTGATTCAACAACTTCGCCTATATTTTCAGAATCAACCCTTTAAGTTTGAACATTTTGCAATTAACATTTGAAAGTTTCATAAAGAGTTAAACAAAAATGATCAAGTCTAAGTAACCAGTTATAAAATAATACAACTACAAAAATAGAAAAACTTATAAACATTTAACGAAATAAGGGATCAAATTTCAGTCTAGTCAGGGACCACTATGTTTTTAGAAAAAATCCTAACAGGAATCACACTCACTACGTGACTGTCATATAGATCCGTGTTTAGCCGTATTATGACATAGAGAAACAGGTTGTAAGCATGGAAATAACTTAAATGGTTTTCATCGTTTCTGTGATACGGATTAAGGTTCAATTTAGCTCAAAATTTAAGTGGGCAACAACTCAGAGATAATGAAGCCTTCTTTCTATTCTCAAAGCGTATTTGGCTATACCCAAGTCACCCCGAATTGACTTCGACCCATAGTGTCTGATTAACTTGTAGATACTCGTTGTCTGCTTCCCGTTCTCTTCTTACTCCAGAATTGAGAAGTCTTGATTGTTACAATAACTCATAAGTACTTAAATTTTTTTTTTTTTTTTTTTTTTTTTTAAACCACACATACTTATAGACTTCGGAGTACTAAACCACTGCAAGTCCCGAATCTGGATCACTGCAGTGTCTTGAAATGCTTTCTTCACGGGAATCAGAACACATACGGGCTCGTGTATGACTGGGTAGTCGCTTTTCTGCCTATCATTCGGAAAGAAATGCATGAAGACATTCAAAACTCTTAAGAAGTTTCCACGTAAAATCGAGTAATTTAAGTTAATATCACATACACTTTTACGCACCATAAAAATTACCATGACATACAATGGCTGTCCTATAGTCTTTTAAGCCTAATAACTTCACTAGTTAAGCACACATAATCAGTATATATATCATTTTCCAAGGTTGGATCAACTTTCTGTTAAACATAGCACACTTACTTCATACGAAGTAATAGACTTGAAAAGTAATTTCATTTCCCAAAAAAAAAAATTTTGACTTCAGTCACCCCGATCAAGTCAAAGTCTTCAGGTAAACGGCAATCCTGAAGATCCAATGGATCAACTGGACCGACCACATACAAGTATATGTCCTTCTAACTCTGTATGACCGACTAATTTTCAGCGACAGAAAGAAAACACATCATAACTGCCCCGGTCACTGTCAGTCATCTGGTTAATGGCGACCCTGATTTTCTAAGTAGAAACGAGGACCAAAACATATCCGTGGATATGTCCATCAAACTGAGGTAACCGACTAATTTTAAGCAATAGTGACGTTTTTTTTTTTTAATTAAACATAAAAATATGGTTACTCGGGATTGATCATCCCGTTCAGCTCATTTAGGTTTTGAAATCTGGATTTATCAAACGCTTTTGTAAATAAATCAGCGAAATTTTCGAGCGTATCAACTTTTTCGATCTTAATCAGTTTCTTGTCAGCACAATCCCGTATGAAGTGATGCCGAATGTCAATATGTTTAGTTTTACTATGCTTCACGGGATTGTTAATTACTGAGATGGCAGCAGTGTTATCAATTAAAATAGGAGTGAGTAAGAAATTCAGACCATAGTCGCGTAATTGTTGCTGAATCCACAAAACCTGTGAACAGCAGTTGGATGCTGCCATATATTCAGCTTCACATGTTGAGATTGCAACTGACGTCTGTTTCTTGCACTGCCAGGAAACTAATCTTCCACCGAGAAACTGACATCCTCCTGTTGTCGACTTCCGACTCTGATTGCACCCTCCATAATCAGAATCAGTATAAGCAACAAGTTCCACGTCTCCTCCCTTCGGGTACCACAACCCTAGCTTCGGCTTGCCCTTGAGATACCGTAGTATCCTCTTTGCACCTTTCAAGTGAGATTCTTTCGGATTTGCCTGAAAACGTGCACAAAGACAAACAGCAAACATTATATCAGGCCTAGAAGCAGTTAAATACATTAATGAACCTATTATCGCCCGATACAGAGTTGGGTCCACATCTGCGTCACCATCTGATTCAGCGCCCAATTTGTGATTGACGCAGATTGGAGTGTCATATGGAGAGCTGTCCTCCATCTTGAATCGCTTGAGCACATCATGAACGTACTTCGTCTGATGAATGAACATCCCGTCCTTCTTCTGATCAACCTGCAATCCTAGAAAGAAAGTTAGTTCACCCATAGCACTCATTTCGAACCTTTTCTTCATGATATCCTCAAAATCTTGACAAATGGAGACTCTTGATGCAGCAAATATGATGTCATCCACGTAGACTTGAACTAGTAGGAAGTCGCTTCCTTCTCTCTTCACGAACAGTGTGCTGTCAATTAAACCCCTTTCAAAACCATTCTCGAGCAAGTAGTCCGATAACGTTGAATACCAGGCACGAGGTTCCTGATGTAATCCATATAGCGCCTTGCTCAACTTGTATACGTGATCTGGGAAGTCTGGGTCAGGAAAACCCGGAGGTTGCCCAACATACACAACCTCATCCACTTTCCCATTGAGGAACGCACTCTTCACGTCCAACTGAAACACCTTCATCTTTTTAAACGCAGCAAACGCCAAAAACAATCTTATCGCTTCCAACCGGGCGACAGGAGCGAACACCTCATTGTAATCAATACCCTCTTGCTGATTAAAACCTTTAACAACCAGCCTTGCCTTGTTTCTAATGATAATCCCCTTTTCATCCCTCTTGCACTTAAACACCCATTTTGTGCCTATAGCATGCACATTCCTTGGTTTTTCAACCAAAGTTCAGACTTCCATCTTCTCGAATTGAGCCAACTCTTCTTGCATGGCCTCGACCCACGAGCTGTCCTTAAGAGCCATTTGATAATTTTTCGGTTCAATCTGGCTAATAAAGCAGGAGTACAAACATTCGTTCATTATACCCGTTTCTTTAATGCTTGTATAAACACAGGTGTGCTCATTCAAGCTACTTCTGGTTTGTACACTGGAGAACACATCACCTATAATATTCTCCAATGGGTGATCTTTGTGAAATCTCGTGGTCGGAACAGCACCGACATGCAAATTGTCTTCCAAATTTGAAGAGATCTCATCAATGGTTGTTTCTGGCTGAGAATGAAATGGATTGATAAACTCATCTTCAGGTAAGGCAGCAGGGGTATCAATAGTGTTTGATGTGGAAGGTTGACTTTTCTCAATAAGCTGTCGTTGCAATAGATTCTCTTCCTCATCAAGTATCATCTTCGACGCAATTCTTTCTTCTTCTTCTTCAGAAATTTCCAAATTAGGGATGTTAAATGACTTAAACAGCTTAACATAGTCAAAAAGCTCAGCAGGTCCATTGCTTGGTTTTGGCGATTGGTAACTAGTAATGTCGGTGTTACACACCACCTCCACCTTGCAAGTCGACGTATTAAAGACCCGTCTGTTGGGAGTCCCAACAACATAACCGACTAAGATTCCTTCATCGGCTACTTCACCAAATTTTGAATTAGTCTTCAAAATCGAACAAGGAGACCCGAATGGTTCAAGACCGCTCAAGTTGGGCTTCCTTCCATGCATAAGCTCGTAACATGTTTTTCCAAGTCTCTTAACGGTTAACACCCTATTCAGAACATAGCAGGCTGTAGCAACTGCTTCAGCCCAGAATATCACAGGAAGTTTTGAATCTGCCAGCATAGTTCTGGCTCCTTCAATTAAAGTTCGGTTCTTCCTTTCAGCCACTCCGTTCTGTTGCGGAGTATACGGAGCGCTGTATTGATGTTCAATTCCTTTCTGAAGACAGAAGATTTCCATTTCAAAGTTCTTGAACTCTGTTCCATTGTCACTTCTGATGTATTTAACTGATTTACTCATGACGTTCTCAACTTTTGTAATTAGATTCTTCACCATTTGAGCCGTCTCATCTTTCGATTTCAGAAAATATACCCACGAATATCGCGAGTAGTCATCAGTGATCACCGAGCAGTAAGAAGTACCTCCTAGACTTTTTACATTCACAGGACCGAAGAGATCCATGTGAAGTAGTTCTAGAGTACCGGCAATAGAGTTGACCTTCTTGGTGAGATGGGATTTCTTGTGTTGCTTTCCCTTCTTGCATGCTATACATTTGTCTTCAAAGTTAAAACTTTTTAAGGGAACGCCCATCACAAGCCCATTCTTGACAATGAAGTTCATCTTCCGAAGATGAATGTGCCCCATTCTCCTGTGCCACAATTCAGATTCTGATTCGCTTGCTTTCGTCGTTAAACAAGATTCTCCCTTGGCCATTTCAGTAGACCTCATATCCATCACATATGTATTTGTTTCACGTGGAGCTTTCATTACTATCCACTCATCTGGTATCTGGAAACCAGGCTTCAACACGATCGCTTCATTCTTCGTAAAATGGACAGTGTAATCTTTATCACAAATCAGCAGATTGTGCTTCAATTCCTCCACAAAGTTTACATTCTCAAGTGTCATCCTTCCATTTGACACTGTTCCTCTACCAGTAATTCTTCCTCCGCTTTCACCAGCAAAACTAACTCTCGCTTCTTGAACAGGTTTTAAATCTTGTAACAAATTCTTGTTACCAGTCACGTGCCGGGAACAGTCGCTGTCCACAACCCAAAGATTATTGGAAGCCCTGTTCAACTGTTCCTGCACTAAACTTTTCAAATGATTAGAATCTGGGGACCCAAGACCAATTGGTCTTGGATCGATACGTCCCGTACCCTGGCTTTCCAAAGTTAGCATCAGGATAATTCCTGTAAGTCCTGTTAGGAAATCTCCTTGAAGATTGAGTGTGATGCCTTCCAAACCTATGTGAATTGAAAGTGTTATATCTTGTGGTTTGGTTGAAAAACTGAGGTTTGTTTTTATGAAAACTTGAATTAGTTGCATTTTGGCATTTTGAAAAGTTCTCATTTTTAGCAGTATCAAACTGATGCTTATTCTCAGTTTTATTTGGCCTCACACCTCTGTATCTCGGTGTCAGAGGGCAATCTGCAACAAGATGTCCTAATTTATTACATCTAAAGCAACACCTACTCTCCATTTTCTTTTCAAATGTTGGTTTGGATGTAGAGGCAGTGTTACCGGCCGTTCGTCTCACATAAGGTGGGACATACGGGTTGAGTGGAGTACTCTTTTTAGAAGATTTATTTTTATCTCCACCGGTGGGTAACACTACCTCCTCTTTCGTCTTACCTGATTCGGACAACTTATCCGAATCCGATGAGACTGGACTCATAACAGAAATATTTACACTAGAAACAGGCGAACTCGTTTCGCCATTACTAACAGTTGGTTCTTTACATGTAACCTTGATGGGAACTGTCTGAGGAACTTTAAACTCAGCAGATTTCTGTACACTAGGGTTGAAAGTGTAGTTGTGGTTATAAGGTGGTGGCACCTCGTGATAACCAATTCCTCCTCTCTTTGGAGAGGTACCTTGATCACTAACGAGGTGATCTAGAATAGCTGAGGAATTTCGGAACTGCTCGAGTTTTCGGTTCAGTTCCACCACTTTCACCTGGTGGTCAGCAATCTGCTTTTCACGATCAGCAATAAGTTTAGTCTTTTCCTCTAAAACCTCATAACTTAGGTCAATTACATCAATTTTTTCAGCAAGTTTAGTTTTTAAGCTTTTGACATCTTTTTCACATGCTTTTATTTTAACTTTATAACTGTTTTCTCTTGCCTTAGTAAAATGATGATCTTCTTTAAGATTTTTAAATTCAGCATCTAAACGAACATACTGATCAGTTATGGTCGCAAGTTGCTCAGACAAATTCTCACATTTTGTACAAACAGGTTTAGGACTTACCTCGAAGGGTTGACCATCGTTATCTGCCATGAAAGCTTTCTCCTCACCAGCAGCTTTCTCCTCTCCAGTCATCTTCTCACAATCTTCATTTTCTACCTTAGCCATATTCGCCTGCTCACCAGTTTCATTCGCATGCAGGTTCCAGTTGTATTCACCGGCTTCTCTGGACAACATGGCATTGACTTCTTTACTAATCCCAGTAGGCTGTGTAGACCGGCCTTGACCCCGTTCAACTCTCTCGTTTCTGCAATCTTTAGCAAAGTGCCCATACTGTTGACAGTTATAGCACCTCACTTTAGACTTGTCGAATCCGGGCCTACCACCAACAAACTTTCTCCCCGTCTTATTCATGAACCGTTTTACTCGCCTCACAATCATTGCCATTTGCCATTGCAAATCCATCTCCTCCAGATCATCAGCATCGATCTGGTCATAATCCTCATCCAGAACAGCAGGGTCCACAATCTTCCCCTGGATGTAGTTTTCGTAGGAAGCAATAAATGATGCATAGACTGCAAACTGCTCTTCAGCAGATTTTACACTCATAGGCATCTTGGAATAATTATTGCTTGAGGCATTTGCAGAGAAACCACTTGTGGATGCTTGAGGCTTTGAAGTACTTGATCCTCCAGCAACGAAACAGACATCACCGTTCAAGTTTACAGAAATGTTTCCTTCATGAGAAGAGTCAGAACCTGACTCTCCTTTTGAGTAATAAGCAGCTGATTCAGGCCTCGAACTTGAGCCTGAGTTAACTTTTGCACCATACATACCAGGGTCTTGTATCTGATCTGTTGGTGTTTCTTTTCGAACCATATTAAGCTCATAAGTTCTGAGCTTGTTTACTGCCGTTTCCAAATCATAATTAGGAAAGTCTCTGTCTTCCCTCATAAGAACGGTGTACATTTCCCACTTCGGTGGGAGAGCATCGAGAAGCTTTTCAACGATCTGTTCTTCTCGGTAAGCAATCGAATAATTGTTAAGCTCTGTCATTAGATGATAGTATCTGGTGATAATATCATCCAGTGATTCGTTCTTCAATATTCGAAAACGGAGAACTGGGTCTTTAAAAGTTTGATCTTTGATGCACGGATACCCACGTTCCCCTCGAATCTATTTTCAAGAGCATCCCAAAGCTCTCTCGCAGAAGTGTACTTTCGGAACGTATGGAGAACCTCTTGAGGAAGTGCCATTGTTATAGCAGCATGGGCCTTGCTCTCGGCCTCATACATTCTCTTTTCTTCGTCCTCCATTTTGCTATACTTCTTAACCACATCACGACCTTCGTATTGCATAGTTGGAGGGATATATCCATCCTGGATGCACACCCACATTTTTGCATCCTGATATTTAATGTATTGGATGAATCTGTCCTTCCATGCCACGAAGTCAGTTCCTTTCATCAACCTCGGGGCCATAGTGGCTGACCCCGCTTCTACTTCCATCTTGACTAAATCGGAGATGTTAATTGACGGCGTCTTTGCGAAAACCCGAAAACCCGAAAATTAAAAAAAATCTTCCAAACAGTACAGTAGGCGAAGTTAAGAATAACTTCGCTTGAAAGTTAACTTCGCTGGAAAGTGTAACTTCGCTGGGCCTTAAATTCGCTTGACTGGGCGAAGTTAAGAATAACTTCGCTTAGGATGAGCGAACTTAGGAGGTAAGCGAACTTGGGAGGTAAGCGAAGTTGAGGATAACTTCGCTTAGGCGAACTTAGGAGGTAGGCGAAGTTGTGGTTAACTTCGCTAATCCTTATATCTTCGCCGAAACCCTACTTCCAGTGACGGCAACTTCGCCTGAAGAACGGTAACTTCGCCCGATGAACAAGGAAACTGTTCAGATCTGATTTCGTCAATCTAGCAGTTTCCGATCGATGTTATGGCTTGCAAATGACTGTCAAACACGAGTAAAACACAATCCCAATAAAAACACGTCCCGCGAATAGGTCAAACGAGACGTTTTCTACACCCGCGTGAAATCCCAAACCTCACAATCGAGCCGATGGCTCTGATACCAATTGTAGGTTCCTGGAAGGATCGTACACGGGATGTCGCTATCTTCGCAGGTGCGGAATCCCTGCGTAGGTAGATACGAGTGCAGAATATGTATAAATCAAACACACGAGCAATGAACGAACACGTTATATTGATAACCGAACACGTGACTCGAGGTCACTATTACAGACTCTAAAACACGTGAAATGATCTCACCCTGAAAACTCGCTCAAAACGGCTAACCCTCAGTCTCTCTAAACTGTTACGGTGAACAGTTTAAATAAGCACGACAACTTCGCCTCAGGCGAAGTTGTCTATAACTTCGCTTGTTCAACAAGTTCGCCTGAGCGAACTTGTTGACAACTTCGCACATACAAAAACATAAACATAATCATAAACATAATTACATTACAGACTCGATTAAAAATGCTAGACTATGAACTACTGACACACATGTACCAACACTCCTTCGCCTGGTGACCCATCTTTTCGCATCTCTGACACTTGACACGGTTACACGGGCCAACATGATGATAGTTGCACCTATTGCACTTCGGATTTTTCCCAGCATATCCGCTCGAACCCTGCCCGCTACCGTTGTTATTGTTGTTGTGAATTTGATTGTTAAAGCTCCGAGTGAATTCGGGCTTACGGTAGTGTTGTTGCGGTGGGAGGTTCGAGGATGAGGATCTGGTGATGTCAAACTTCCTCTTTCCGCTGCTCGGGTTGCTGTTGCTGTGGCTGTCATTACTCTGGTTGTCACGGGCTTTAGCGGTTGAACCCCTAGGTGGTAACGCACCTTGGGTCACAGCCTGATTTGTTAGTTTGTGAGCTAAACGGATCGCTTGTCTAATCGTGGCTGGTCTGGAAGACGTCACCATGCCCTGAATCTGCGGTGCTGACCCATCGATATACATCTCAATCCTCTTACTAGGCGGATCCACCATCCGCGGACACATCACAGCCAACTCGTGAGAACGGGTAATGTAGGCTTCAATTTCTGAGCCCACCATCTTCAGTGACCAAAATTCTGACTCTAACTTCGAAATCTCTTCTCTCGGACAGTACTCCTCTCGCATCATGTTTTTGAACTCCTCCCAGTTCATAGCGTTAGCCAGTTCCAATCCAAGGATCTGCACGTTCGAATTTCACCAAGTGAGGGCAGAATCCTCAAGTGTTCCTGCAGCGAATTTGACCGTACTAGCAGGGGCACAATTGCACATCTCAAATGCCGACTCGGCCTACTCAGCCCAACGCAGGAAGCCTATAGCTCCCTCAGTGCCCTTAAACGTACTGGGCTTGCAGTCAAGGTAGTTCTTGAAGGTACACGTTCTAATTGGACCTCCAGCTTGGTTCTGAACATGTGCGGCTAGAGCGGCCGCCGCATGGTCGTTCAGCAGAGTTTAGAGTTCAGCTGCAGTCAAGTTGATGTTACCACGTCCGTGTCCAGTGTTTCTTCCTGCCATCTAGGTGTTATCATTCTCATATGTCATCATCTGAGGACACCTCTGAGTGTGCCTCCTCCTCAGCCGGTTCTTCCTCCGGTTCTTCTTCGGGTTCCTCCTCGGGATCTTCCTCGGGATCCTCCTCAGGCTCCGCCTCATGCTCGGCCTCAGGCTCTGCCTCAGGTTCGGCTGCGTTCTGAGCAAGTTGCATTTGTAAGACATCGCAACGCTCTAGAGCTATCTCGGTTCGGGTCCTTGCTACTTGGAGTTGCTCTTGCAAGTCTATCATCTCGGCTTGCATCTTCCTCATAATCTTCATCTGTTGATCACTAGCCTCTTGCATTTCCTTCATTGCCGCTGCCATGCGGGCAATCTTCTCCTTAGTCTCGGTTCCGTCTTTTAACAGTCCGGAAACGTTCGCTCTCGTATAGCGTATGTAACCCACGTCACGCTCCAAGCATGAAACAATAGCTGCGAGAACTCACTCTACAGGTTCGGTTATGGGTGGTAGGGTGTTGGGATAAGTAGGATGGTTCGGGTGAGGTAACGGGGGAATTTGTTCGCGATAGACCATACGTCTGATCATGTTAGGGTACCAATCCCAGCTAACGTCGTTTTCGTATATGCCTCCGGATAGGCGGTACCTCTTCGGTGCGGGAGCTTCGAGTTCCGGGACTACACGGGGTGGCGATGCGGTGGGTAACTGCGGTTCCTTCCCGTGAGCATGCGTCATCGAATCGGATGATGATGAGGGTGGCGTCGACATTTCTCCAGGTAAGCCGTGTATGCGCGCGCGTATGAGTGAAAGGGGTAAAGAGATAAGATAACAAAGACTACACTAATCTATGTAGTGCGTATCATTATAACTAATGGGTCGTCGCGGTTATAGTCTAGTATGCATGCAGCTTCTAGTTCGCTATAACCAATGGCTCTGATACCAATCTGACACACCCTCAAAATCCACTAACGGAGTTTTACCGTCAGAGGGTGTGAACTAACAGGATCGGAATCATCAGTTATAATCAAACGATAAAACAAAGTTTCAAAACCAAGAAAAACGTTTACGAGTAATTTAATGCGGAAGCGTAAAACCATAGAAAACAATGTTACGTCACGCAGGACGATATAAAACCAATGATAACAGTTAAAAGTAAGTTTGCATAGTTAAAAGTTTTTCAAGCAATGCATGTTCCTAAACCGCGCGCCCGCCTCGGCTACCTGAGAATAACATACTAAAAGTGTCAACACAAGGTTGGTGAGTTCACAAGTTAAATTAAAATAAATGTTTAGCGTTTGCGTTCAGCGTTTTGCGTTAAGCGTTGTGCGTTACAGCGTTTTGCGTTACAGCGTTTTGCGTTACCAGATAGTGTTATGTCAATTATATATCTATAGGTAGCTAGCCTATAAAGCAAGTATTACTAAGTGTTCGACACCGAAGCTGACTCGTTTATTAAGTGCCTTGTCACCAGGTCATCCAGACCATGGTACGTGTTAGCCAAAATTACACCCGCTCGACCTCCAGTCGAGTTTAGCGTTGGGTGGGGTTTGTCAAACCCGGTAGTACTACTCAACAGTGACTCGCTATTCCAAATATTAACCGGTTCGATGTGTAGGACTTCAATTGTTTCGTTTGCCACTTAGCCTTTACAAGTGATATATAATTTACTAACAAAATCTTAAATGCGTTTATCGGAGTATGTTATCTCCCCCAAGTGAAAAGCGTTTAAAACAGTTTAAAGGGGTAAGTGAAACTCACTGTTTGCGAAGAAATTCCCAAATTAAATCACCAAGATGCGCGTCACAGAAAAGCTTTCTCAAACGTTCTAAAACAACAAAGAGATCTTTCTAAGTGTCGGAATATTATCGAGTCTCTAGACCCGGCACATAATACCTATGCACATAACATGTTTCGTGTTTCGTTTGTGAATCGTGTGTGACTTTAACAAATGTATTTGTGATACATTACATGTGTAAGCAATCGTATACGTGTTATGTATTCATAAAGTACATCACTAGCAATTACTCCCCGTAAGGGCATTTTGGTCAAATTATGACAATCAATTAGCAGTTATTCCCCGCAAGGGCAATTTGGTCAAAACACGATAATAAATTAGCAAGTATTATGTTTCATGCATTTTCACAAATCTCAGCAGCTAGTTTCACCGAGACAGAAATTCTACTTAAAAGATTGTACTATTCCACCGATCATAGCATCTCAAATAATTTACCAAAAATCATCACAGAAGCATATATGTCTTAGGTTTCCAGAACATATTTTATTATATTTTTATTCCCTATAGTTTTCTCAAAATCATCAAATCATTACAGCAAACTCATAACAGTCAAATTCATGCGCAACAGAATGTTATTTGCAATTTCCATTAAACGAAAAATCCAATAAATGCAAGACCACTTGGGTTAGGTTCCTAACTCAATAAGTCAACTTCCAGAAGTGGAACCAACCCAATTGGTCTCGTAGTTCATGAGATATAACATTTACAAAATAACCTAACAGCAGGTCTAACAGCTCAGCTTTGCACAACGTTTTTGTAAAACCATAAAAGTTAACCTTTACTTGTCCAAAAATTACAAATTTATATTCATTAGAAACTAGACTCAACCTAGTTTACTGTAACATCAATAATCTCAACCAATTTTCAAATTTACCATTCGTTACAGTCACTTAAACATCAATAACACATTCTGTCCAGAAACTGTTTGCATCCAAACTCAACATATTAACAATCTAAGAACTATCATGCATTCATATGACACTCTAGACCCCATAAACACCATCCATGCACATCAATTACACATTACATACATGATTAGGGTTTTTGTTTGAACTCAAATCAAAGACACAACAATCAACATGCAACAATATTCAATCTAGTTATCAAATCATCATCAATCAACAACAAACATATTAACTTCATACATACATGAAAAATCGGCAGCTAGGGTTTTCAATTAACCCATTAAACATCAAAATCAAGTAACAAGGATGTATAGGACAATCAATTATACCTTCCTAGCACCTAGTTCTTCAATCAAAGGCTTGATTTCTTGGTGTTATGTGTGTGTATAGTGGACGGCAGCCAAGGGAGCAAAGGGGAAGGAGGCCGATCGGAAGTAGGGAGAAAGAAATAAGAGTTAGGGTTTAGTTGTTAATGATATATTTATAGAATACTAAGTTACACTCAAGTCCCTCCACTATCAATTGTTGTTTTTCTAACTTAACTAACTAGTTTACCTCTCGAGTTAACGTTTATAACCATGTTATCACGTAACACATAAGTCTAACACATAATTATCACATAATAACTGTTTTGACGTTTTTCGTTTATTCATCAATCGTTTGCGTCAACCCGTTTGCGTTTCGGTGCAATTCCCGAAAGACTACACATGTAGTAAGTATTAAGCGTCATTTAAACCCTAGTTTAAATGTAATGAAGTGTGCGTTATAGATTCAATGATCTTAAGTTTGAATTGACGGAGTTGAGTTAACGGAGTTAACCTGAAATTGACGATTGTCACATATGTTCCTTGGTTCTATTTGGGACAGAAAACAAGAGTAAAGACAAATGTTTGCAATTTCGGAATGACTTCTTGTAACTCTTTCATGCAAATCACCAATGATGTTTTTCAGAAGGATGATTATTTTCCACATAAAGAGTTTGTACAATCATATCTGTAGATAAATTTGTGTCAAGATTTGTTTCATTGAACTCTGGTTCTTCAATGATTAAATCAACTTCTGCATCATGAAATTTTGGTGCTTCATCATTATGTTGTCCTGAAGTAGATGCACCATTGTTTTCTAAGTTCAATCTTTGAAATAGATCTTGAAATCTTGCTGTAGATGCAGCTTCTGCTTCACTTGCTTGGTTGCTTGTGTCACCCTCATTCTGAACTTGATCATTTTGTGCATCTTGATTGTCTTGATTGTTCTCAGTATGATCATGTTCAACATTGTGATTGTTTTCTTGATTAGGTTCACCAATATCATATGAGGAGTTCTTCACAAAAGTATATTCCTTTTCCTTTTCAACAACCTTCTTCCATAATTCTTCCAAGTCCAATGACTTCTTCGTTTTCTCTTCAATTTCACTGGTCTTGTAGAAAGATTCATCAAAGTCTTCAGGATAAATCTTGAAAGACCTTATTAACTTCTCATGATCAAACAGCCATGCTGCACCATCAACTGTATTGAATTGATTCTCATTAAAGATGATGTCAGATGATTCTATAACACTCAAGTGATCTTTCACATAAACTCTGTAGGCTTTTGAGTGTGTAGAATATCCAACAAAGAAACAATCCAGGGACTTTGTTTGAAACTTGTTCAAATAGTCTCTTGTGTTCAGTAGAAAACATTTGCATCCAAAGGGCTTGAAAAACTTAATGTAAGGCTTTCTGTTGTGAAATATTTCATATGGAGTTTTGTTATGCCTTTTGTTGACAAGTACCCTGTTCTGAACATAGCAGGCTGTATTTATAGCTTCAGCCTAAAAAGTGACAGGCAGATTAGCATATGCTAATATGGTTCTTGCAGCTTCAATCAAAGTTCTATTTCTTCTTTCTGCAACACCATTTTGTTCAGGAGTTCTAGGAGCTGAGAATTGTTGTTGTATTCCTTTTGCTTCACAGAATTCTTGCATAACTCCATTCTTGAACTCAGTGCCATTGTCACTTCTCATCATCTTGACTGTCTTATTCAACTTGTTCTCAATCATTGTTACGCAACCTTTAATCAACTCTGCAGTCTCATCCTTGGTACTTAGGAAACAAACCCAAGTGTATCTTGAATAGTCATCAATGATCACCAGACAATATCTTTTCTTCCCAATACTTGGTACACTCACAGGACCAAAGAGATCTATGTGAAGTAATTCAAGTATTTGATCAATTGAATTGATGAGTTTTGACTTATGATTAGATTTGTGTTGTTTTCCCTTTTGACATGAATCACAATGATCTTCCAACTTGAATTCTCTTGTAGGTAAGCCTATGACATGCTCACCTTTGACAAGTCTATTCATGTTCTTCAAGTTCACATGACACAGTTTCCTATGCCACAATTTTGACTCATTTTCAGTGGCTTTGGAAACAAAACATGCACCTCCTCTTGAAATAGCTTCTTTCATATTCAATTCATACAAGTTACCATTTCTTGGTGCCATTATCATAATCATTTCAGGTGGAATTACAAACTCAGGTTTTAAAACAAAACAGTGTGAATCATCAAAACTGACTTTGTAACCCTTATCACACATTTGTGATATACTCAGCAGATTGTACTGAAGACCTTCAACATGAAATACATTATCAAATGAGACTTTCCCATTTGTTAAGATTCCTTTTCCAACAATCTTTCCACCATTTTCATCACTCCCAAAAGCTACTGAACCTTTATACTTTTCTTCATAACTGACAAGAGATCTCTTGTCACAAGTCATGTGCCTAGAACAACCACTATCCATATACCATATGTCATTTAGAGGAGTGGACTGTTCCTGCATATACAAAGAAAGTTTGATTAGTTGAGTGATGAAGTGCAAGCATTATCAACTAGCAGCTCATCAGATTCAGTTTCAGACACAGCTTGGGAAGTGAGTGTTGTTGGTTTAGGATCTTCATGAGTCAATTCTAAGTTGTCTAAATTATCAGTTTCATAACCACACTCTCTTGGAGTTTTAACAAGTGAGGTTGGACACTGGTATTCAGCTGAGTTAGTGGCATACTTCTTTATCACATAGTCCTTCTTCTAAGAGTAGGCTCTCACATCAGCAACTTGCTCAACCTTACTCTCAGTCTTAGGTTTCCAAAGAAAACCATGTGGTTCATATCCATGTTTTAATAGAAACTTCTCATCACCAGTAAGTTCTGTTGGTTTATTTCTAGAATGTGAATCTTTTCTTCTTGTCTTCTCACTGCTTGATGATCCTTGAGAACCATCAGATTTGACTGATTGAGTATCTTGTTTGATTCTCAAAGACTGATAGTTCTTTTTGGTCAATTTCTCATGCTTCTTAGGAGATTTACTTCTTTTTGCTAATTCATCCACTTGCTTCTTTGTTGTTACTTCAGCTTTCTTCTCAATCCTTGTCTCCTTTTCAGATTTCTTTTCTTCTCTGTTCATGGTTTCATTTCCACACACCTTTCCTTTTCCCATATATATATCATACTTCTGTTTGTATAGAACAAAGTCTTGGCCATACTTCGTTCCATCTGGTACATGAAATGGTTTGAATTTGAATCTTTCATTACATGAATCTGTGTGGTGACGATATTCATCACACCTTTTGCACCAAACCTTGCCTTTGAATATTTCATGTTCTTTTGGTTTCTTGAATCTTTCACTTGGCTTAGGTGACTTGACTCCTAGAGTCTTCTGATTCTTTAAGCTATCATAGTTAATTGAGAATGGCACAAACTCCTCAATCTTAATGTCTTGTCTTTCAAGTTTGCTTTTGACAAAGACAATTTTTTCAATAGTCACAGGTTCTTCATCACTGCTTTCTCTAACCCTTGACTGTCTTTTCTCATACTCTTCCATAGTTTATACTTCTCCAACATCCAACACCTCATGACTAGAAAAGATTGGATAAACTGGGATAAAATTTTCTGTATCAATTTTTTCAGTCACCATCCTTTTTTTGTTGTTCTGCTTTATCCTACCCAATACAGCCTTGCTTGGTGGTCTGACTGCATTGTAGTTTATCTTCTTCCTTTCACAAATATCAAAAGAAACATGTTCTCTTTTCATTTTATCATTCTGTTTCTTCAATCTTGGTGGGACTGGTGGATACTTTGGAAGTTTATCAACAGATTCTGGTTTCTTATATTTTCTTCCTCTTTCAGCAGCTTTGATTTTCTTTTCAGTAATTTGATCACTCAAATCACTCAAGTCATCTTGATCCAATTCAACTGAATCAAAGTCATCCTCAAAGACTTGAACTCCAATTGACTTATCCTCTTTTACCACTTTCTTAATCACAAACTCTCCTTCATTCACTTCTACCTTTTTGTACAAATCAACAAATTCTTCCTTGTCTTGAAAGACATCTCTGAATTGTTGCAAGTATGCATCTCTTTTCTCTTTGTCAACTTTTGGCATGAAGTTGTTGATGAATGGAGGTGGAACTGCTTTGTATTTGTCTTGGTCCTTCACCCGGTTCAGTATACCACATATGTTGCCTGTTGAGACCAAATTCTTCAGAAATTCAGTTTCAACCTTCAGTCTTATGTTTTGCACCTTTTCTTCAACCAACATCTTCTTTAATCCATCATTCTCAGTGATGTATCTGGTTTGAGTTCTGTAATTGAACATGCAATCATCTTCAAGGCTTTTAATCTTTTCTTCACTGATCATCTCACTTGCCTCATACTCATTGATGATACTTTGTTTTCTAAAACACTCACTTTCCAGCTTGCCTACTTCTGTTCTTAGTTCAATGATAAGTTCATTTAAATCAACAGTAGGAGCAGAGTACCTGAGATGATGATCCTTTTTCTTTCTCAATTATGGCCATGAATGCCACATTTGCTTTCCTGATATCATCTGCAATGTCCTCATCATGGTTGCTCCAATCAAAATTTCCTTCATGCTGTGTAGTCACTACCACATTTCCTTGATTTCTGATCTGATTTTGATTTGCTGGAACAGTGTTGTTTGGAACATTTTGAGCTGCTTGAAGGTTTTGATTGTTATTCATTTGACAACCTTGAGTCTGTTGCATACTTTGTTGTTGATTATTCATTTGAGGCTGAAAGTTGTTGAAGTTTGGGTTGTAATTGTTGTTGGGATTGAAGTTGTTGAAGTTGTTCATTTGATTGTTGTTGTTGTTGAATCTTGGCTGATTTTGTTGGTAATGCTGCTGACCTCTTGGCTGATTTTGTTGGTAATGCTGCTGACCTCTTGGCTGATTTTGTTGGTAATGCTGCTGACCTCTTGGTTGATTTTGTTGATATTGCTGCTGACCTCCTGGTTGTTGATTCTGGAATTGATTCATTTGAAAGTTTCTTGGTTGATTGCATTCTCTTGCAAAATGACCAGGTTGCTGACCATTGTAGCAGATTGCTTTTGACTTGTCAAATCCAATCCTGTCATTAGGACCAGAAACCAGAGACCTACCAGTTCTGTTATACAGCCTTTTACTTCTCAAACTCAACATGGCAGCTTGCCACTTCAAATCCATGTCTTCCAAGTCATCTGCATCAATTTGCTCTAAATCATCCTGTACCACACTTGTGTGAATTAGGTTCTTTGCAACAAATGCATTATATGACTCAGTAAACATAGACAACAAAGCCTGTGTTTCATTGCTTTGACCATGTCTTGTGCCAGTATGTGGAACATTTCCACTTTGCATAGAGGCAGAATCAGTGTCATCAATCAGTTGCACATTGAACCTCTGCTGATTTCCTTGATTACTTGTGCTACCTCCAATGAAAGATTTTGGAGTAACAACATTATGTTCAGCTGGTTCTTCAATAATGGGAATTTGCTGTTGATTCTTGGTAGACAGATTTCTCATGGGTGCAATCAATGCATTTGAAACATTGAAGCAGGGTCTGTCTTTCTTAATCATCTCATTCTCAATCATTTCAAGTTCTGTAGCCTGGAGAAAGCATACTACATCATCCAATTTCAATTCATTGAAATTATGCTTCTGAAGGATGAACTTGCAAGCAGTATACCACTCTTTTGGCATTGAGATGAGTAACTTTGTATTTAAATCAAAGTCAGTCATTACATAATCAGTTGTCCTTAACTCATTCACAATACTTAGAAAACTTTCTAGTATTGATTTAAACCTCTCTCCTTCCTTATACTTGAACCTTTCCAACTGTTGCTTCAGTCTTTGCTTCTTTATGTTCTTTAGTTCAGTATTCCTTCATACATCTCAAGGATGGCATCATACATTTTCTTGGCAGTTATGTGATGTGCCTCCTTGGTCAGAATTTCCCAAGACAAACCAAGCTTAATCATAGCTAAGGCTTTGTCATCCACCTTTCTCATTCTTTCTCTTACAGCGGTAGTTGCAGCTGCATTTACACCTTCTTCAACAGCAGTTTGTGGACCATTCTTGATGGAGTTCCACATATCAATATCATTGTAGCATACGGCTGCTTCAAAGAGTACTTTCCATTTGATAAAGTTTTCCTGTCCATACAACTTTGGTATCTTGTTAGTAGACACCTCTTGTTCCTCATATCCAGACATTTTTTTAAAAAAAATTAAAAATCAGTTTCTTTGTAAAAACAGAGTTTCAAAATAATCAGATCTGATGTGTCTGATGTGATTAGGACAAGATTTAGATATAAAGATTAGAACTTTAATTGAAGTAAGGAAGAGAAAACACCGGTAGATTGTAGATCTGGAAGAAAAATGAAAAACAGGGCTGCTGACGTCACAAATCAATCGAACAGTGGTATGCTTACGTCATTCTTATTCAAATCTTCAATCAGCAACAATCTTTCCAAACTAGCAGTAACAAGCTCTGATACCACTTGTCGGGTCCCTCGATTTCAGCTGGATCTTAATCAATCATGTCATAACTCACACAGATTAATGTGTTGACAAGAGAGTTAATGACGGGTTGCTATATTTAGAAAGATATACGTTTGTTAAAGGAGGAATCAATAACAAACATACGGTTACAAAGAATAATCAAAGGTAGAAAGCACACACAGGATTCACTTAAAAGATTTCCATCTATATAATTTTCATCATACAAAGTGGATAATCGATTTAGGGTTTTTAGGAATCCTAGGACAGCCGTCACTTTCAAGAAATATTCTTTCTTATCCGAAAAGTGTAAAGGCTCAAAGTCCGTGTCCTCTCTCTCTCTTGGCGGCGTGCCCTAAACATTCTATTTATAGGCCTGCCAACCTAGGACAGCTGTCATTCCTTCTAGAAACTCTAAATACAATCATACATATTCAAATTACATATTCAAAATAAACTAAGTGTAAAACAAGTCTTCCGGGTGGGCTTTGCACCAATCTTGTCATTCCGAGTATGCTAGGCCATCCTTCATAACATGGTAACACAGAAGTGTGCTCGGGATCAGTTTCCTGGTAGACTTTAATTGAAGAGTATTTTACCAAGTAAATTACTCACCGAGTAGACTTCAGTCTTCTTGACTTTGCCAGACTTTGCCCGACAACTCCTTACGAGCAACCTTGTTCTTCAATGATCCATTTCAGCTCTTTGCTATAAAATAACTTATTAGCAAAGTGTACTCGGGAGTACTGTTCCTTGCTTGAGCTGAACCTTGCCCGATATTACTTAGAGATATTCCTTTAGATTATCAAGCATACTTGGATCATACTTATTAATGAATACCTTGCCCGGTCTTCCAATCACTTGGCTTCTTAGACTTGGTCAACCAAACCTTACTCGGAAGAGTAAAATACTTGGTTCTGAAGATCATACTTGCTTGTTAAAGTGAACCTTACCCGGATTTACATAAACTAGTGTACCTTACCCGGCAATGCACTAATTTGCAAACCCTGCTCGGATATCCACTAAAGAAGACTACTTGAAGTAAACCTTGCCCGGTAGGTAAAATATCGTACCTGGCCAAGTAAATCCTTGCTCGGATGTCTAAGATGTCTTCCCACATGTTTTGGCCAACATTATAAGCCAAACCTTGAAGAAAATGACCGAATGCAACGTTCATATTGGCAAGTCCAATGTGAAGTGGACTGAAAGGCCACGGTCACCGAAAGCGACCACAAAAGCGACCGTCATGCCACCAGTCCCTTAGCATTGTCTCTCACATACTTAGCTATAAATAGAAGACTAATTCCAACTTAGTCTTTACTTGTTTGCTTTAGAAAATTTTCCTACACACTTCAAGAATAATTTCTTCTATTATTCCAGACTAATCAAGCTTGAATTGTTTTGAGAAGAGATCAAAGTGTTGAGAAGAAAAGAAGACCTTTCTTACGCTAATTTCCAACCATCTTCCTTTTCTTTTGAGGAGAAACACAAGAGGTTATTCTAGTATTTGGATAAGTAAGGATTCATGATGTGTTGTAAAACACACTTATTTTATGCACTTTTTTTTATCATATTTTTAGTGCTTAATTATATATTAAATAATGATTTTCACTCGTTTTAACTTGATCTTACAAAGTTTAATATTTGTTGTAGGTTACGAGTTCTAAAGGAGAAAAGGTTCGAGTTTGGGAAGACATAAGGGGATTCAATGATCAAGTTTGAAGAGTAAACTCAAGGCCCGACCCGAGCCCACAAGACGAAAGCCTTACATGCTGTTATATTAATATAACAAAAGAAAGAAAATAAAACCCTTGGAGAGAGCCGATCGGAACAAGACTGCAAGGAGAAGAAAATTTGTGTTTGTGGTCGGCTAGTGGGTGGTATCTCATTTGTTTGTTGGTGTTAAGGAGACAAGAATTAAATTTCTTGTGGTGGGAATTAATCCTGTGGACAGCAACAAGAAAATAGAAACAAAACTTCCCACTTGGCAAAACTTCCGATCGGACAACAAAAGGATCAAGAAAAAAATCAGCTTTTTTGCTTTTTGTTGAGCCAAGGAAGAAGAAGAAGAAGGCTAAAGGTGACTCGAGATAGTAGCAAGGGTGGTTTCTCATCATTAATCTCAGCCCTATACAAGAGTATACCATTCATAAACTTTATGTTTTTGTTTATGTTCATAACTCTTATGATTTGATCTTTAAGGTTGGTTTGTTTTGCAATTAAGTTAGAGATTGAGTTGTTATTGATTATCAATGATTGTTGAATGATTTTGATGATGTTTGTGATGATTAATATGGTGTTTACATAGAGTATATGCTGCTATCCAAAAATCATGAGTAGCTAACCTTCTTTGTTCTACCTAGGTTAGATGATTATTGTTAGGTTTTAACTAGTTTAGTGGATTGCTTGATCAATATGACTTGATTTGCTATTGAGAGTTTGGTTTAATATTGAATTAGGTTGTGTTTAGTGGCTATGATTTTATTAATTATACTCATAAACCTTTTGCTTCGATTGGTTGAATTAGTTTTGATTGATTTTAGCATGTTTGATTCTTCACTTGTTGTTGAGAATTTGTTTGCGGTAGATATCACCGTAGGGTTTTGTTGAGTGTGTTTTTGTATAATTAAGAGGGTGAACACCTTCTTAGAGACCGAGAGGTGATAGGAAGTAAAGTTGTCTCATAGCTTTTACCTGTTAGGATTATGATCGCGCGAGAGCGATTAGTTCGTCTAGTTTTTAAGTTAAACCTAATTGTTCCTCTATCCTTGGTTGTATAGTATTTGTTTCCATTGTCGGTGAGACCGAGAGGAGAGTCGACATTAGAACACCTTAGAAATTCGTTTCCCGGTTTGTTCTGTTCTTAAAATCAATTAAATGTAAGTTAGGGTTTCTTAATGAGACCGAGAGGTGATCTAGCCTTCTTGAAGGAACCTTAGTTGCGTCATCTTTAGATATCGGTGTCGTGAGATCATTCATTCCATTAGCTTGTTTGACCGTCAATTAGATTCTTACCTAGTTAGACGTTTCCTCCGTTGTCAGTTAAGTTTCTAAGTTAGGAAAGTTTTGTCTGTCAATTTCGTCAGTCCAGTTGAGTAAGTTAAGTTAATTAATTTAGTTAAAGTAATTTAGGTCAAGTAGTTTAATATATTAAAAACCAATTAAAAAATATTATTATTAGGAAAGTCTTGTCTAGGGTTTAGTGATCATAGGCGTTCTCACGTGTCCTTGTGTTCGATACTTGGATTTTTTAGGTCTATACTACTTGTGATCGGTACACTTGCCGGTTGTGTGTGGATTCATTAGGAGTTTCGTTTTATAAATTTAAATCTTAGTTGTGAGTTCCTTATAAAGTGCATTCATTAGACACAAATCAAGTTTTTTGGCGCCGTTGCTGGGGACACTGTTTGAGGTGTATTGAGAACGACCCTAGTTAGGACTTACATTGTTTGCTACTTGTTTATTCTTTTGCTTTGTTTAAATAGTTTAGCTAATTTTAGTTTCTTTTGTTTATCTTAATAGTTCCATGCGACGTACTCGATCTATAGGACCGCTTGAATTTGAGGGATTTTCTGACTAGGGAGAGAGTTTCATGAGAGACGCCGTACCAGACCGTCTTCCAGTTCTTCTACGTATGTTGGTAATACATCCTCTTATCCTACTCTTTCTGAATCCGTCATTAGGGATAGGATTATGGGCGACGCAGTTCCACCACCGAGGAGGACTGTTTTAGACCGGGCCAGTCTGGTTGATGCGGGCGCTAGATCCTGCATTGCTCCACCAACCATCGCAGGTAACACGAATTGGCAGATTCCATCGAACATTCTAAACACCATCTCTCATTCTGCTCAATTTCACTGGTTGCTCCACGAAAACCCGCATTCTCGTCTCACTCGCATTACACGTATTTGCGACACCTTTCATCTTGTCGGCGTATCTGAAGACGCCATCAAACTCCGCGTTTTTCCGTTCTCACTCGTTGATCATGCGAGTTTGTGGCTTGAGTCCCTTCCGCAGGTATCCATTGTTACTTGGGCCGCCATGCAGACCCAATTTCTTGAGAAATACGATCCTCCGGTGATTCAAAAATCTACTAGCTTTATGTCTAAACAACGGTCTGCAAGACTGGGCAGTTGTTGAAAAGTTCTATAACGGAGTGACGTATGCGACGCATAGTATGCTTGACACAACGACGAGAGGAAATTTGTTGACGACAAAGGATACCGATGAGTGCATTGCTTTGTTTAATGGGTTAACCATGAGTGGCTACCAGCGACCACTAGCTAAGAGCACCAAGACCGTCAACTCCTTATCACGCGGTATACATTTGGTCGACACGAGCACCGCACTTGCGGCACAGGTTGAGGCTTTGGCAAAGATTGTGAAGGAATTGTAGGTGAAGAGTAAGTTGTGAGAGATTTGTAGAGGAGGGCATGATACTGTTCAGTGCCCCGTAGGTTTCTAGGAGGAGGCGGTAGACTTGGCTTACGAGAACCACGTCCTACCCGGATGAGTATCCAGCTTGCTGATTGTTCTGTTAAATACCCCCGAGGGGTGGTCGAGAACATTCTTGTTCGTGTCGACAAGTTCATCTTCCCGGTGGACTTTGTTATCTTGGACATGAACGGTGATGATGGTGTCCCACTTATCTTAGGCCGACCATTCCTTGCCACTGCACAGGCATTGATCGACGTTTTGATTTTGAACCGAAATCAAAATTCTTTCAATTCTTATAATTCGGGGCGGAGAGGCAACGACTTCCAGCAGCATTAGAGTCTATTCTAGGATTCCGGTGAGGGAGCGAGTAGTGGGGAGAAGAAGCCCACGTTAGAGGAGATGATGGCACAGCATACACAGATGCTGTCACAGCTTATGACTCGGGAGGATTACCGTCACAAAGAGACCCAAGAGAAATTTCGGGAGCACAAGTCATTCATGAGGAATCAGAGGGAATCCATTCAGATTCTTGAGCGTCAGATGGGGGAGATTACGAGTCGATTAAACGAGAGATCTCCAGAAACACTTCCGAGTAATACCGAACAAAATCTGAAGGCTTTCGCGAAGGCTGTGACGACGAGGAGCGGTGCAGGGGAACGTAGAGAGCTCGTGAGTCAGGAGGCGACGAGAGGAGTCGTTGAAGAGCCTGCAGTAGATGTACAGGAGCAGGTGGACGAGGAGATTCAGTTGGAGTTTCCACCGGCCAAGGTGCATCAGAGGTGCAGCCCAGGAAGTACAGCACAGACCGAGGACCAGCAATTACCCAGCACACCAGTGAGTGTCTTCAAACCTAGACTTCCATACCCCGGGAGACTCCGCAGGGATAGAGACGAGGAGCAGAACTCCAAATTTCTTGATCTTTTGAAGCAGCTTCACCTTAACATTCCATTCCTTGAGGCACTCACGAAAATTCCCATATTTGTAAAGTACCTTAAGGATATTCTATCGAATAAGGAGAAGTTAGCCGAGGTCTCTTCCATCCCTTTGAGTGCTAGTTGCTCTACAGTCTTGCAGAGAAAGTTACCAAAAATGATGTCCGATCCTGGGAGTTTCACGATTCCCCTGCATCTTGAGTGATGATACGGTATTTTATACGCTGGCAGATCTTGGTGCCAGTATTAACCTCATGCCGTATTTCGTGTGTCGCAAGTTGGGCTTACGAGAACCACGTCCTACCCGGATGAGTATCCAGCTTGCTGATTGTTCTGTTAAATACCCCCGAGGGGTGGTCGAGAACATTCTTGTTCGTGTCGACAAGTTCATCTTCCCGGTGGACTTTGTTATCTTGGACATGAACGGTGATGATGGTGTCCCACTTATCTTAGGCCGACCATTCCTTGCCACTGCACAGGCGTTGATCGACGTTTGTGAGAGTAAGTTATTTTTGAGGGTTGGGGATGAGAACGTCACCTTTAACGTTTGACAGTTGCTTAAACACCCCTAGTCTGCTGATGACTCCTTATACTTCATCGATACCATCATGGAACATGTTGGGGAGTTTTTTAGCGAGATCTGTGGAGGATCTGCCTCCGACACCCAGATTCTCGATAGGGAGATTCCGGAGATTGAGATGGTTGCCATGACTGATCAGCCCTTGGATGACGACACCGAGTTACATAGCCCTGAATCTGGCGTGTCTGCTGAGATCATATGAGACGATCCGATGGACCGACCTAAGGTCAAGAGTCCTCCTTCTTTCTTAGAGCTTAAGGATTTACCTGCACATCTTGAGTATGCGTTTTTATATGAAGAGAGGAAGCTGCCAGTTATCATTGCATCTGCTCTAACGGAGGTCGAAAAAGAGAAGTTGTCGAGGGTGCTACGAGAGCACAAGGAGGCGATTACATGGAAGATTATCGACATTAAGGGTATCAACCCTTCGTTTTGCACTCATAAAATCCTAATGGAGGATAATTTGAAAACTATCGTTTAGCCGCAAAGGCGGCTTAATTTGAAAATGCAAGAGGTTGTGAAGAAGGAGATTATTAAACTCCTTGATGCGGGGATCATTTTCCCCATTTCTGATAGTGCATGGGTTAGTCCAGTTCAAGTGGTTCCTAAAAAGGGTTCCATGACTGTTATCACCAATGAGATGAACAAGCTCATTCCCACTAGGACTGTGACTAGATGGAGAGTCTGCATCGACTATCGCAGATTGAATGATGCCACTAGGAAAGACCACTTTCCTTTACCTTTCATTAATCAGATGTTGGAGCGTTTGGCAGGTCACCAGTACTACTGCTTCTTAGATGGTTTCTCCGGGTATTTCCAGGTTTCGATAGCTCCCGATGACCAGGAGAAAACCACTTTTACCTGTCCTTAAGGAACGTTTGCCTATAAACATATGCCGTTCGGACTATGTAATGCTCCAGCCACATTCCAGAGATGCATGGTGGCTATTTTCCATGACATGATCGAGGAATCCATGGAGGTATTCATGGACGATTTTTCTATTTTTGGGAGTTCCTTTGATCATTTCCTTTCTAATCTTGAGAGGATGATGTCCCGCTGCGTTGACACCAACCTAGTCCTTAACTGGGAGAAGTGTCATTTCATGGTTCGCGAGGGCATTGTTTTGGGGCATCAGATTTTGAGTGTAGGGATAGAGGTGTCGAGCGAAGGTCGAGACCATTTCTAATCTTCCCCCGCCCACTTCTGTGTGATCCATTCGGAATTTTCTAGGTCATGCCTGTTTTTACCGCCAGTTCATCAAAGATTTTTCTAATATCGCGATACCCATGACCAAACTTCTGGAGTAGGATGCTCCATTCATCTTTTCTGAGAAGTGTATTGAGGCGTTTAATCTTTTAAAAGAAAAACTTGTTAGCGCCCCTATCATGGTTGCTCCTGACTGTTCGTTACCATTCAAGTTGATGTGTGACGCGAGCGACTTTGATGTCGGAGCGGTTCTTGGACAGCGGAAGGATAAACACTTCCATTCGCTTTACTATGCTAGCCGGACCTTAAATGGTGTACAGGAGAGCTATATCACCACCGAGAAAGTGCTTTTAGCTGTGGTGTTTGTTTTCGATAAAATTAGGTCCTATTTTGTTCTGTCCAGGACGATTGTGTACATGGATCATGCTGTTATTCGATATCTCTTCAGCAAGCAGGATGCTAAGACTCGTCTTATCTGATGGATCCTGTTGCTTCAAGAGATTGATATTGAGATCATTTATAAAAAGGGGGCCGAGAATGTGGCGGCCGATCATCTTTCGCGTCTAGAGGGAGCATAGTTAGGAGATCGGGGGTCAGGATCGACAATCATTTTCCGATCGAGAGTCTCATGTTAGTTACGAAACAGGAGGAGGGTTTTCAATGGTTTGCTGATTTTTCGAACTATCTTGCTGACGGATACCTCCCGAAGATGCCTTACCAACAAAAGAAGAAATTCTTTGCTGATGTAAAATTTTACCTATGGGACGACCCGTATCTTTTTCGTATCGGTGCTGATCAGTTGATTAGGAGGTGTGTAAATGCTAAGGAGGGATGACCGATTTTGAGCCATTGTCATGTGGGACCGACATGAGGTCACCGTGGTGCGAGTTCGAAGGCGAAGAAGATGTTTGTTTCTTGTTTTTATTGGACGTCGATTTTTAAGGACGCGCATGCGTTTGTGAGGAGCTGTGATCGTTTCCATTGTGTCGGCAACATTTCGTCGCAAAACGTAATGCCCTAAAATGCTTTCTGGTTTGGGAGGTTTTCGATGTGTGGGGCATTGATTTCATGGGACCGTTTCCATCTTCGTGTGGGAACAAATACATACTCGTGGCTATTGATTATGTTTCAAAGTGGGTTGAGGCCAAGGCTTTACCCATGAATGATTCCCGAGTTGTAGTGCGTTTCCTTAAGAGTCACTTTGCTCGTTTTGGTGTCCCGAAAGCCTTGATCAGTGATCGAGGTACTCACTTCTACAATTCGTAGATGGATAAGGTGTTGCAGCGCTATGGGGTCACCTATCGGCTTGCGACCGCCTACCACCCACAGACTAGTGGACAGTTGGAAGTGAGTAATCGGGGAATCAAGCGTATTCTTGAGAAAACGGTTGGTTCGAATCGTCGGGATTGGTCCGACAAATTAGATGACGCTTTGTGGGCCTTCCGTACAACCTACAAGACTCCGACTGGTTCGACACCATTTCGGATGATTTATGGAAAGACCTGTCATCTTCCTGTTGAGTTGGAGCACCGTGCTTCATGTGCCCTTCAGAGGGTTAATCTTGATTTATCCGCCGCAGAGGGCACTCGTTTCCATCAGCTGCATGAGTTAGAGGAGCTCTGGGATCACGCGTATGCGCAGTCATTTACATATAAGGAGCGGACGAAGGAACTGCCTGATAGAAAGCTGAAGGGTAATAACAGTTCAAGTGTGGGGATATGGTCTTATTGTATAGTTCCCGGTTGAGGTTATTTCCGGGAATGTTGAAATCCCGATGGTCGGGACCGTTCATGGTCACTGAGGTGTTCTCATATGGCACTATTGAGATACAGATCAGAGCGGGAAGTTTAAGGTGAACGGTCACAGGTTGAAGCATTACATAGGCGAGCCGGTAGCTGATCAGACAATAGAGGTGTTCTACCTTGACTCATTCACCGAGGCGTAGACGTGATTGGATGCATCACTCGGGAAACGACTCGAGTTGTATAGTGTGTATTATGATTTTCTTTATTATCTGTTTTATTTATTTTATTTTTGTTATTTATAAAATAATTCAGAATAAAAAAATTAAAAATTAAAAATAAAAAAAATAAAAGTACAAAAAAACAAAAATATGTTTATTTCTTATGTTTTTTCTTTCCGTTTTGTACGCCACTACATGCGAGCGAGTTTGAGTTATTGCAGGTATTATTATGCGCCTGGTAACTCTGATGGCGTTTTGGAACCGGTTCTCCCAAGGTTGCGCCCGCGAATGAAATGTTATACGGTCGCTCGAGTGATACACAGCTGATGAAGATTCTGCATATAAACCAGGGGAGTAACCCGTTATCTGTTTTACTTTTTGCTATTTTAAGTTTTAATTTAATTTAATTTTATTTCTTTTCCTTGTTCTCATCGAGGAATATTTCGTTCTAAGTGTGGGGATGAGAATTTATTTTACTTAGTTGTAAAAAAAATAAATAAATTGTTTTGTTCTTTCGCTGAAAATTATGTCGGCTACTTAAGTTCGAGGGACATATACTTGTATATGTTTGTTCCCTTTATCTGCCTGTAGACATACGGGATAACCATTGACCCGAAAACTGAAATTGACTGGGGTGACTGAATTTGAAAACATAATAAAAAATAAAAAGAATAATAAAAAAGAGTTTTAAAGAAAAATATCCCTTGAGCATTATTTTTGTTCTACGTTAAGCAGGAAATGATATTATTAACATTGTGTTAGCAAACTCTCGGAACTTTTGAAAAACATATAATATAATAATAAAAGAAGAGATGGTTTGCATATCTGATTTGGGATGTGTTGGTAGGCCCAACTAGCTTTGATAGTCCTATTTAGCAGATTTTTTATATATAATAATTTGAAAAAACGGTGAAACCGAATTTCGATGCTAAGAGATGATTACTATAATCTAAAAACTTTGAGATGGTAAGACTTAGATGCGCTCAAACCAACACACCACCACATGTCCATCTTTTCACAAGCTTAAAAATAGTTATATACTTTAGAGTGATATAAAAAAGTATGTTATGAAAGTTATGAGTATTCCGAAAAGTTGTTCCAATAAGCAAATGTTTGTGAGAAAGTTATGTACTGTAAAATGCCAAAGAAGCATTCTTTAAAGTTAGGAAAAGAGGGCAAAGATGCACATACTAGACGGGACTTAGAGTTTACGTGTTACCAAGTAGATAGTGACTCTGAGGATACACTATTGGGGCTCTAAGGTTCTTAGTCAATAAATATCAAATTAGGAGTTTATAGGACAAAGTCCAATAATATTTAGGAATAGCTCGTACGACCTCAACATGACAATTCATCCATCAAATTTCACCGAGTGCATCTAATTAGTACCATCAACGAGTCCATGGCTTATGGTGATTTGTCGAACCAGTTTGCTTCGACTCTAGTTCTTCTAGCTCTCTTTGTCTAAGATGGGATACGTGTAGCCTTGATTTTTGGACTTAAAACGCTTAATGCAATTGGGGGCTTGATTGGTTAGTGGCTGGGTTTAAGTGGACAACAATATCAGCAATCATGGTCAATATGTCGAGCTGTTTCTTGTGCTTTAGTAATGTTAAATAATCTGGGAGTTTGTTGTTTTTCACTTGGTTATGAACCTGTGTAGATTTCTTTTTTAGGGACAAAAAAGTCTTAACTGTGGGGATGTTTGATGTGTTGTAAAACACACTTGTTTTCCCCACCTTTTTATCATATTTTAAGTGCTCAATTATTTAAAAAAATAATGATTTTAACTCGTTTTAACTAGATCTTATAAAGTTTAATATTTGTTGTAGGTTACGAGTTTTAAAGGAGGAAAAGGTTCGAGTTTTGGAAGACATAAGGGGCTTCTATGATCAAGTTTGAAGAGTATACTCAAGGCCCGACCCGAGCCTACAAGAAGAAAGCCTTACATGCTATTATATTAATATAACAAAAGAAAGAAAAAAAAAACCCTTGGAGAAAGCCGATTGGAACAAGACAGCATGGAAAAGAAAATTTGTGTTTGTGGTCGGCTAGTGGGTGGTATTTCATTTGTTTGTTGGTGTTAAGGAGACAAGCATTAAATTGCTTGTGGTGGGAATTAATCCCGTGGACAGCAACAAGAAAATAGAAAAAAAAAACTTCCCACTTGGCAGAACTTCCGATCGGACAACAAGAGGATCAAGAAAAAAAAATCAGTTTTTTTGCTTTTTGTTGAGCCAAGGAAGAAGAAGAAGAAGACTAAAGGTGACTCGGGACAACAGCTAGGGTGGTTTCTAATCATTAATCTCAGCCCTATACAAGAGTATCACATTCATAAACTTTATGTTTTTGTTTATGTTCATAACTTATGTTTTGATCTTTAAAGTTGATTTGTTTTGCAATTAAGTTAGAGATTGGGTTGTTATTGATTACCATTGATTTTTGAATGATTTTGATAATGTTTGTGATGATTAATATGGTGTTTACATTGAGTATATGAGGATGTCAAAAAATCATGAGTAGCTAATCTTCTTTGTTCTACCTAAGTTCGATGATTATTGTTAGGTTTTAACTAGTTTAGTGGATTGTTTGATCAATATGACTTGATTTGCTATTGAGAGTTTGGTTTAATATTGAATTAGGTTGTGTTTAGTGGCTATGATTTTATTAATTATACTCATAAACCTTTTGCTTCGATTGGTTGAATTAGTTTTGATTGATTTTAGCATGTTTGATTCTTCACTTGTTGTTGAGAATTTGTTTGCGGTAGATATCACCGTAGGGTTTTGTTGAGTGTGTTTTTGTATAATTAAGAGGGTGAACACCTTCTTAGAGACCGAGAGGTGATAGGAAGTAAAGTTTTCTCATAGCTTTTACTTGTTAGGATTATGATCGCGCGAGAGCGGGTTTGGTTCTTGTCGGGTTTGGGTTTGTGAGCGATTAGTTCGTCTAGTTTAAGTTAAACATAATTGTTCCTCTATCCTTGGTTGCATAGTATTTGTTCCCATTAGGGTCGTGTGTCGGTGAGACCAAGAGGAGAGTCGACATTAGAACACCTTAGCAATTCGTTTCCCGATTTGTTCTTAAATCATTTAAGTGTAAGTTAGGGTTTGTTAGTGAGACCGAGAGGTGATCTAGCCTTCTTGAGCGAACCTTAGTTGTGTCATCTTTAGATACCGGTGTCGTGAGATCATTCATTCCATTAGCTTGTTAGACCGTCAATTGATTCTTACCTAGGTAGACGTTTCCTCCATTGTCAGTTAAGTTTCTAAGTTAGGAAAGTTTTGTCTATCTGTTTCATTAGTCCGGTTGAGTAAGTTAAGTTTATTAATTTAGTTAAAGTAATTTAGGTCACGTGTCCTTGTATTCGATACTCGGACTTCTTAGGTCTATACTACTTGTGATCGGTACACTTGCCGGTTGTGTGTGGATTCATTAGGATTTTCATTTTATAAATTTAAAGTTTAGTTGTGAGTTCCTTAGAAAGTGAATTCATTAGACAATTAATCATTAGGTGAACATTTTTGAGAAGTGAACACGCTATCTTGATATACTATTTTTTGTATTGGGTTGCGAACATTATTTTGATATAGAGTTAATTAGTTAGGATAAGACCCACTATCTCGACATAGTGTGATTAGAAGAATTTGTAAAGGGTAATACTTGTTGTGCTTGGTTAAGAAGGTGATTACTTCCTTCGAAGAGTGAGGCGATTGTATTGGTTAAATTTCACTTGAACTTTTATAAATACAGTTGTGTCCTATCTAACCCTTAAATTTTTACTTGATTGTGTTCAGTTATATAAGTTGTAAAAGGAGTTTAATTTAAATCATTAGATCACTAAAACTGAATTAGAAGTTTAGGAAACTATTCACACCCCTCTCTTGTTTTCTACAGTTGGTATTAGTGCAAGTTGCTCTAAATTTTTGAAAATATTTCAATACATTGAGTTAGATCCATGACTCAAAACTATGTGGAGGATTATTCTATGTTTAGACCACCTTTTCTTGAATGATAGTTTTTGTTATTGGAAACAATAATTTTAAACTTTTGTTAAATTCGAGGATATAGATCTTTGGGAAATCACTGAAGGTAAAGATCTTGTTCCAACTATCCTTGATAATAAATTCATGTAAATGTTCCTAAACCAAACGAGAGTTGGAAAAGTGATAAGGGTTATGCTAGATTTATTATTATTGTTACTAGTCTTATATCTTTTGATACATCATAAACTAACTAAAAGGAAGTTGAGATATTATGAACAATTGATGCACCAGTTATTGTTCCTTTTGCCCATTATATAATGATGATGATACATGTCAATACATTAATACATGATCTACTAATGATATATCAATATATAATATATAAATTGTCAATCTTTAATATAAATATAAAATATAACAAGATGAATGTATATATAGACTAATACTCCCCTTAAGTTTGAGTGATAGTATGATGAATACTTAAACTATCATGAAAGGATTCGAAAGCTAACCAGATAATCCTTTCGTAAAAATGTCAGTGTATTGGAATATGTAGAACCCGAACATGGCCAAGGTGAACCTTTTCCCGGAAATATATATCAATCTCGACATGCTTCTCCATCGTTGTTGGACTGGTTTTGAGGTTAATTAGACAACCGATATATTATCACAATAACGATGGTCGCTTTGGAGAGTGGTACATGTAATTCAACCAACATATTTCGAAACCAAGTGGTTTCGGCAACGAAATTTACTACGACTCGGTATTCGGCCTCTTCACTGGATCAGAAAATAGTAGGTTGTCGTTTGGATGGCCAAGAAACCAGATTATTACAGAGAAACACACAATAACCCGAGGTGGATCGGAGGGAATAGGGACAACCACCCCATTCAACATCATAAAAGCATGTAAATCATTGATGCGAGATGTGAGATTGAATCTTGTAATCAATCGTGTCACTATTATATCGAATTATTTATTTTATAAACAATAAATGTTTGTCACGAGGAGATGCATAAATAGACAAACCTATTGAACCGCATATGTGATGTTGGGACTAGTAAAACTAAGATACATTAAGGAACCCACGAGGGTCCTATATTCTGAACCATCAAGCAATGAATCCACATCCGTGCACTTAACTTAGCCGCGGTCTCGACCTGTAACATCCTCAAAATTTTGATCCAAATTTGACAATGTATTAAAGATGAGGAATCAATGATATTCACAAGATAAATAATAGAAAAATGTAATAAAGAAATAAAAGCAACCGATGTTAAGAAAATAAGAAAGTTCATTCCACATGGAAAGGAAGAAGAAAGTGAAAGCATTCCACTTAGGTATTAATAGGAAAGACAATTTCCTCCCACATCGATTTATTATAAATTTTTTGAGCTTGTTATAAGGTAAAGAGTTTCCATTGTAATATTCTTATATGCCAAGATGCATCCAGTAGTCATAGCAGAGGGTGCGAAGTACCAACGCGTACACGCACGTGCTCGGGCAATGGACGCAATGTGGCGCTTTGGTGGCACACTTCACTCGTTATATATATATATATATATATATATATATATATATATATATATATATATATATATATATATATATATATATATATATATATATATATATATATATATATATATATATATATGGGTTGCCAAGAGAGAGAAGAGACTTGGTAAGATCCCATATGGATCAAACAACTAATTCGGACATGGAAGTAGCCGAATTCTTGATTAACAACATGATTAGAAATCAAGAAGAAGAAAAGAGAAATAATTTAGAAAGAAACGAAATATAAGAAACCAAGAAAAAAAAATGATTACGAGAAAATAGAAAAAAATACTTCAAAGTTAGCATGTAGAAATTATGGAAGAAAACATTATGGGAAATGTCGATTAGAAAATACAATAAGTGTGCATACTGCAAGAGAACAAGATAATCAATAGAAAAATGCAGAAAGAAAATTAGGAGTATGTTTTACACGTGGAGAAACGGGCCATTATAATATAGATTGCCCAAAAAGAAAAGTTAGTTAAGACTGACATGTGTGAAGACATTAATGTCGGATGAAAACCAAGAGATATTTGACAATAATCATGACAAGAGCAAACAAGATCATATCAAAGGAATGTCAGATAGATTATTTCACTTTTGTACATTAGTGGTAACTCGTTTTCAAGCGAGAAATTTTGAAAACCAATGAAGGGTTTTAGTTCCCTATGTAATAATTGAAATATTAGTGTAACATCCTACTTTCAATAATAATAAATAAAGAGATTTTGTTTGTTTAGCGGTGTGTTAATATATAACTAAGTTAAAATATTATAAAGGAGTATGGACTTGGTTAATGAAAGATGGAATAAGAGATGGTTATGGGCCTTAGGTCCATGGGCTTAAGGGAGTATAAATACTCCTCAAACCTCCCTAAAACCCCAAAACCCTCATTCTATCTCCTAGCCTCTCTACACACACTAAAACACACACAAACTCCCTCTAATAATCGGCCAAGGTTCAAGATCATGAACCAAACTTGGATCTTGATAGATCTAGGCTATACAAGCAAGCACAAACTTATTGTTGCATACCAAAGCTAACCGTAGCCTAAAAACGTGAAAGTGGTATGTCCTTTATGCTTAATGATTATGTTTTTAAGAATGGTTTGCCCTAAAACTTAGTATTTAAAGAAAATATTTTGTAGTTATGCCATAAAAATGTTAACTTGATGTTAAAAGTGGACTTAATGAACTCGTTAGAAAACACGGTTCACTTAGAAACCCTAGATCTAGCTTAAATGCGTTTAAAACCAATAAAGTTTGGAACTTTATTTATAAGTGATCTAGATCTTGGCCTAGAACAGACTGGAAAGAGTTTGGAAGGTTATATGGCACATAACTACACGAATGGACGTTTGATATATGGTTAAAAACAAAAATAAAGGTGACAAGCACCTACAGTGGTTGTGTTCGAATGGGCTAACATTCGAATACAATGCCATAATGGGTGTATTCGAATGGGTAACCATTTGAATACAAGACCACCATGGATGTGTTCAAATGTGGCTTGTACAAACACACCCTGTCAAACGTTGGAAGGAAGGTATTCGAATGGTATGCAAGGGAATATAAGGGTTCGAATAGAAAAAGAAAGAAAGACACAAGTTCTTTCTATTCGAATACTTGAGTATTCGAATACAAAGGATGTACATATAAGGACAACTAGTACTATTCGAATACATGAAAGAAAGAAGAACAGAAAGAAATTTTAAGAGTATTTAACCCATTCGAATACCACTTGTATTCTAAACATATGACCAATCGAATACAAGTGAAATATAGGAGGATGGGTGTATACACGTGCTTATTTGAATACAATGGGTTCATTCGAATACATGATTGTATTCGAGTACATATCCCTTAGAGTAAAAATGTATCCTAACACATGCCTATTCGAATATAAGAGTATTCTAACGAAATCCCATTTCGAATACAATGCCACTTGGATAATAGGCCATTCGTATACAATTGGTACACTCGAATACAAGTCCCTTAGAATACAAATGTATCCTAACTCATGCCTATTCGAATACAAGGCATTCGAATACAAGAGTTTACAAATGAGGGGGACAAATCTATTCGAATATAAGAGTATTCGAATACAAGGACTTGCATAGGGATAAAAGGCCATTATAATAGACCAGACTTAATCATTTTCTACTGAAACTTAAATAATGAGTTTATGGCTAGATAATTAACACATATAAATGATATACAGTTAGCCGAGCCCAACTAAAGAAAGGAATCTGATGTGCGAAAATATATATATAAATAAAACACAAGTCGCAACTAAGCTTTAAAAACCAAACAATCCATCCTAGTTCACACAAACGGCAAGTGTACCGGTCGCGTATAGCACATATGAGGAAAGTCCGGATATCGAACTCGAAGACACGTGAAAACGTTTATAATCACTAAACTCTAACCAAGACTCACCAAAATATTTAATTGATTTTTTTAGATTCGATTTAACTACTTAACTTAACTAAATGAAAACTTTTGACAAAACTTCGGAAACTTTGACTGCAGTGATAAAAACGTCTACCTTGGTAAGAAGCATATTGAAGGAGATGACAAGACAATGGATTGAAAACTCTCACGACATCGGTTATAAAGGATGACAAAACTAAGGTTCGCTCAAGAAGGTCAGATGACACTAGCCTAATGGAAGCGAATACTACGCAACCAAGGATAGAGGAACAATTCAACTTAACTTAAACTAGACCAACTAATCGCTCAAACACCCAAACCTGACAAGAACAAAACCCGCTCTCGCGCGATCTTAATTCTAACAAGTAAAAGTAATGAGACGAGTTTACTTCTTATCACCTCTCGGTCTCTAAGAAGGTGTTTCACAACTGATTTTATCTAATTAATTTACCCACTTATCCCTACGGTTGTACTTCCAGCAAATAAACCCTAAACACAAAGTAAAGAGCCTTAAACATGCAACAACTAATCAAAACCGATTCAATTAATTAAAGCACAAGGTTATTAGGTATAATTAAAAAAAAACACAGCCACTAAACACAATCTAATTTAATGTTAAATCAAACTTTACATTAACAATTTAAGCCATGATCATTAACAATCCATATTACTAGTCAAAACCTAACAATATTTATCAAACCTAGGTAGAACAAACAAGATTAGCTACTCATTAAGTTTGGACAGCCATTAACATTCAAGTAAAACATCATAAACATCAACATAAACATAATCAAACTCATTCAAGATCCAAGAATAACTAAATCACAAGTCAAACTTCAAATTACTTGCTAAACAATCCAACAAAAAGCTTAAACTTAACAAGTTAGGGTTCTTGAACAAAGGACAAAGTTTATGGATGATTACTTAGGGTTATATGGCTGAGATTATGAATGTATATGACCTGTAGCTGCTGTCCACAACTGTCCTTAGCCTCCTTCGGGATTTAGGGTTGATTTCGGGATTTAGGGCTGGATAATGGCTGGAAATTAAGTTAATTAACTTAATATAATATCATGTAAGGCTTCTAACTTGTGGGCTTGGGTCGGGCCTTGAGTTGTAGCTTTAAAACTTGACCAAAAAGGCCCCTAAAGTCTTCCAACTTAACTCTTTTTTCACCATCTTTCATAAACCTACAATTAACATTCAAACTTTGTAAATTATTGCACTTAACCCCCAATACTTTCATAAAATAAACAATTAAGCATAAAAACCTTGATAAAATCATAAGGAAAAATAGTATGTTTTACAACACATCAGAATCACAATTAACTCAGAAGGAAACATGAGACATGTGAATTTCTAGCCCCATTTCCTTGTTATGAATTCGGGGCTGTTTGCATACTCGATGTGAATGTTAATATGCTTACCTTAAGCGGTAAATTTATGTCATAATGATGAATGTGATAGTTATGTCTATATTATAAATGCATGTTTGACAGTACGTGAACGACCTTCGAATATTGTACGTATTGTTAAGGAAGTTATTGTGTAGTAAGTATGAAATGAGTATATGAAAGAAAGTATGTTTGATATTATTGAAAGTATGTGTGAATGTTATAGAGATAATGAAAAATAAAGGTAAGGTATGGTTGTATGATAGCAAGAGGGAACCGGGCCCTAATAATACTCGAGGCAAGAGGGAATCGAACCCTAATAATATTCAAGGCAAGAGCGAACCGGGTCCTAATAATACTCGAGGCAAAAGAGAATCGAACCCTAAAAATATTCGAGGCTAGAGGAAACGGGGCCCTAATAATACTCGAGGCAAGAGAGAATCGAACCCTAATTCTATTCGAGGCAAGAGGGAATCGGTCCCTATTAATACTCGAGGAAAGTAGGGCTTAATGCTCTTTAAAACGTATAAGTATGTATGTAAGGTAAGATAAAATATGAAAGGTAGGAAATTATGAAAGTATAAAGTATGAAGGTAAGGTATGGTTGTATGGTAGCAAGAGGGAACCGGGCCCTAATAATACTCGAGGCAAGAGGGAATCGAACCCTAATAATATTTGAGGCTAGAGGGAATCGAGCCCTAATAATACTCAAGGCAAGAAGGAACCAAACCCTAAAAATATTTGAGGCAAGAGAGAACCGGGACCTAATAATACTCGAGGGAAGAGAAAACTGAACTCTAATATTATTCGAGGAAAGTGGGAACCGGGCCCTAATAATACTCGAGGAAAGTACGGCTTAATTCTCTTTAAAACGTATAATTATGTACGTAAGGTAAGATAAAATATGAAAGGTACGAAATTATGAAAGTATAAAGTATGAACGAAAGTATGTATACGTGCATGAATAATGAATGTAAGATTAACTAGGACTCACTCAGCGTATCTGACTTTTAGTATCCACGTAGGTGAGTAGAATGAGGAAGCTATCTTGTGGAGGGGACATGGCAAGTGAATATAGAAGCTGGCATCCGAAGAATTATGATGTGTTTATGAATGATGTTTTATGATGAAAGACATGGGATGTTATTTGAGACAAGTGTTTGTAATGTTATGAAATGTTATTGAATGTTTTTATATTCCGCATTAGTTTTATTTAACCCTGATAGTTAGAACTGTGTTTATGAGTAAATCCAACGTCCAAAGTGAGGCACCGGCGATGGGGCCTTACAATTTGCATATAGATCCTGTCAATACACAAGAACGTTCATATTCATTTTTCTAAAAAAGGTCAATCGGATATTCTGTTAGTGCACAGTTTTGGTCGTCTCGAGTCTTTGAAACTTATGCAATTTATTATTATATTAATAAATTGCATTTTGGTAATTACTAGTACCATTCGTTAAGTTAACTATGCTCATTCGTTAAGTGTTTTTAACGAATGATGCTATTCGTATTTATTAGTCCATTCGTTAAGGATGTTTAACGAACGGACCTTATCATTATTATTATGTATCAATTCATCACGGAATGTTGTCGAATGGAGTATAGCGAATGAGTCATTCGCTATACTCATTATATTAGGTATTGTAATGAAGAAGAATGAGGCCATTCGTTACGGAATGCGTAAAGAATGGCATTCGTATTCTATATATAAACTGTTATAGTCTCAGTAATTTAGCAAGTGTTTATGTTATTTCCTCTCAAGCCGTTACTCTGCCCAAATCTATACTCAACACTTCGTTCACTTTAATCTATTACTTAATCACTTACACATATCACATAACTAGATCCTATAGTCAATCGGTATGAATTGACTAAATGTATTGAAGCTCAAGGATAAGCTCTCTCAAGTGGTATCAGAGAGATACGTTAGATTGTGTTCCTGAATTAAGGTATTTCATGGTGAATTAATTGATTATTAACTGGTTACTTGTTTATGTTTGAATCCGAAACTGGTTTTTATCAATTTTGGTTCAATTGACATAATGAGATGTTAATTTGTTGCTGAATTGATCACAACTTGGTTCGTACCGGGATTTGTGTTATTTGTCATGGTTTAATTTTGTTATTGGTTGAGATTGGAATGGAATTGGATTGAATTTGAGTATGGTAGAAACAGAGGTTTCTTGTTATGTTTGATTTGATATTTGGACTGTGTTTGGATTGGAAATGAAGGTTTGAATTGGTTCGGGAATTTCCTCGGGACTTAGACGAGCATATTAAGCTAAAATATGTGTGTTTTGGTTACGATTTGATCGATTAATCCATTGGTTTGTGTCTGTCTGGATTGGTGTTTAAATCTAAAATTTTAAGATCTGGAAAATTGTTCTTGAAGATTTGAAGATTCAAAGAACCGTTCATTACTAGATAACTACTCATTCGTTATATTGTTGATAGCCATTCGCTATCAAGTTGTAACTGAATTGTGCTACGTGTCAAGGTTGTTACAACATATTAACTGCTTATTCGTCACTGTAGCTGATTCGTGATCAACTATTCGTTACAGAAACACATTCATCATCATTCATTCGTCATCAAGTTACTAATTCATGAATCCTCATTCCTTACGAAGCACATTCATGACAAAGACCATTCACTACAGAAACAATATTCCATCCGTTACCCTATTCGTTAAGCTATTCGTCTGGCTATTCGTGTGATTGATTCGTCATCATTGAATCTTCATTCGTGATAGTCATTCGTTATCATCATTCTTGAAGATTGGAGTGTCATTCGTCACTCTATTCTTGATACTCATTCGTTCGTAACTCATTTCACTACTGTTCATCATTCGCTACCATTTCCGATCAATTCCTTACATATTATATCCCATTCGTTACATAAAATTTACAGTTTGAGCCCTTAAGCTTTCAAATTGGACAAATTTTACTTGAAAATTTTAAATTGTGATTATTTATTCTATTTTTGAAATGGCTGGTTATTACGCACTGGCATCTCAAAATTTGTTGATGCAACAGATGCTTCACCGATGCTGAAATCGGATCACATTCAAAATGTCTCCGATTGATGAAGTTTAGCGACTTTGCAAAATGGGAACCAAGATTCCGAGCACATCTAGCATCCATACATCCTGATTGTTCGATTTGTCTTGATGATGTGTATACTATACCTATGGTCGGTAATGAAACTACTGGTTCTACACCTAAGGCCTTTACTCAGTATTCTCAAGAAGAAAAGAAAGTTTTGGAAATAGAAACAAAGGCCTATTCAACTTTGACTATGGCATTACCCGACAATATTTTCCATCAAGTGGGAAGTATTAAAATATGTGCATCATTGTTTCAACACATTAAGATGAGAAGTATGGGAAATACCGAAGAAAGCAAGAAAGTTATGCTAAAGTTCCAATTCAGAAACTTAATTTTATTAAAGGGTGAGACTGTTGAGGAAATGCTGACTAGGTTTAATCATCTAATTGCTAAGATGAATAAACTGAAAATGGAACCAAGTGAATCAGATAAAATTGATATTGTTAAGAATGCCCTACCGAATTCTTATTTAACTTTTTTGATGGTGCTGAAAGAAAAAAATTTCTTGAAAAATGAAGAGCTTACTGCTATGGAGTTTATGCAGAAGATAGAAGATAGAGAATATGACATGAAATGTCAAAAGTCTTCTAAAGAAACTCAAGATCCGATATTATATGGAGGTTCTCTACCTTTGAGTAGCTCTTCAGCTCCAATAAATGTGTTCCTCACTCAATCATCTCAAGATGTGCCGTCTTCATTTGCTAAACCAATGCCAAATGTGTGTTTCATGGCATCTAGATCAAACAGTAATTCTGGTGGATCAACTGATACTAGTAATGTCTTTACTCAACCACCAAACATGAACATGAAAGAAGCTGGACAAAATTTTGTCTTTACGAGTGAACTAACAGATGAAGATTATGATCAGATTGGTCCGGATGATTTAGATTTGATGGACTTGAAATGGAACTTGGCTATGATAGTTCATAAAGGTAAAAAGTTCATGCAACGAACTGGTAAGGATTTACCAACATTGAACAAGCGGGTTGGCTTCGACAAGCTTAAAGTAAAATGCTACAATAGCCAAGATTTTGGTTAGTTTGCTAAAGAGTGTGACAAGCCTAAGAAAGAATACAAAGAACCCTGCAATCAAGACAGAAGTTCGGACAAGAAGTACAACTATTCAACTAGAAAGGCGTCTAGGCTGATTCTTTTAAAGATTTGGGTTCACAAGCTCTACTTACAGCTGAAGGGATTGATTGGAATCAATGGCTGCAGAGCAATGGCACTCAAGCTAATATTGCAATGTTTGGACAAGCTGAGAATTTTCAAGATGCTAGTGGGGAGGGATTGACTTTTGAGAACGAGTTATAGACAGAACCGGATTCTGATGAATCCTGCAACATGCAACCAACTTCGTTTACATGTATGACAAAGATTGACGAGGTTAGTCCTAATCTTGATTCTTTTGTGTCTAACTGTGATAATTTGTCAGCTAAAACTGTGAATTTAACTGAAATTGTTAATTGTGGTACTTGTGAGGAATCAAAGTCAAAATGTGACTTGATTCAAGCTCAATATGATTCACTGATGAAAGAAATTGAATCAGTGAAAGATATTTACAGATAATCATTAGAATCACAAAAGAAATATAAGGATAAAATTCATGGTTTGTCGGTTAGTAATCATGACCCGAAGGTAGAAGTTTCAGTAGAAATGACCATGAATGAGAAACAATTCCATGAAATTCTCAAGAAAAGAAGTAAAATAACTGAGCATGAAAATGAAGTTTTGGAGTTGAAAATCAAACTAGACAAATTTGGAAATTCATCCTTTTTGTTGAATGAAATAATTGAATTATCTGGTAAACAAAAGGGTTCTAAAATTGGTTTATGCTTTGTTGAAGTTCCTCCACCATTTCATGAAGATTATTCCCAAAATCCATTTTCAGGAAAAGAAGAAGTTGTTAGTGAACCAGTCATTCACGAGGAGAAACCTAAACTTAGTAAAAAGACAAAGTCAGTGCTCAGTCTTCAACTCAAGGACCGTACATTCAAAGCAACAAAGTCTTTGTTGAGAAAGTCATCTTTGAGGATGTAGTTGAACCAAAAATTGTACACAAGGAGCCGAACATTCCACATTTGAATCACATTCTGTGTGAACCTCAAGAGTTTGAGGAGGTTGTGTATGGTTCAAGTACATCTAAAGTGAAAAAAGATGAAACCAGCTAAGGTTAAAGCTAGGATATTAGAAAAACCAAAGATTTCTGCTAAGGAGTTAATTCGTTTCATTAATCCTTCTCTTAATGTAAACACTGGTCGAGTGTTTAAATTAAAAGGTCTTAGTCAAGTATTCAATGAGAAAGACATTCCACTGCACTTAATCAAGCCTGAGTTGATTGAGAGTGTTTTTCACAATGAAACTTCAAAATTACAAGATCTTGAGCAAGCATTTTCTAAATCTAAGTTATCAAACATAATAGATCCATTGATTAACGCTACACAGTTGTTCAAATCTGTTAATAAAGTTCAATTTGTTAACTCAACTGGAACTGACACGTTACAGAGTTTCTATGATTGTTCAAACCTAGATTTTTATATGAAAAAGAAATCTGTTACGTTTGATGACTTGGACAAAGTACACGCTTTTGGTGTTTCTAGGAATTCATCTATTCCAAAAGCACCTGTCAAACCACCACCTCAATTTGTGGATATGCGAACTTGTATCTTGTGTGGTGAACAATGACACGTCATCAGGAATTGTGGATTGAGAAAGAATAAAAATGTTAAAACTGTTAACAAGGAACAACTACAAAAAGTTCCGGTTGTTAAAGAAATTCTTAAACGACAACAATCTCAAGAAAATGAAACTCATATTCTTTTTGAAAATGTGAATCGCGCAACGCGGTTCATGTTGATGAAAACAAAATTAAGTTTAAATCCAAATTGTTTGTTCCTACGGTACCAATTTTCAAGAATGTGAACAAAAACGTGGTTCAAGTTGCATATCTGAGACAAAAGTCAAAAAGACCTGTGACTTATTCAAAAGCAGCTAAACCGGATTTGGATTCACTCAAGCTTAAACCTATAATTGAAGTTAAAGAGGTGCCCAAGACTAAGGCCAGGGATGGCTTTTTGAAGTAATCATTTTTACTTTATGTGCAGAGTTTATCCAAGACTATACCAGGTGAAAACTGGATTATAAATAGTAGATGCTCTCGCCATATTACCGGAAATATTGACATACTAATCAATGTCAAGAATATTCAAGGGGGTTATGTGGCGTTCGCGGGTAATTCTGGAGGAATGATTACGAAGGAAGGTGATGTATCGAATGGTAGTATTACATTCGAGAAAGTTAATTATTGTGACAAGGTGGATCACCATTTTCTAAGTGTATTTCAGATTTGTGATAAAAATCACACCACTGTATTTACTGAAAAGTAGTGCATAATACTCACACCAGGATATGTCATTCCGAAAGACATGGTTGCTATACGATCTCCTTGGTTAAACGATATTTATGTACTGAACATGAGTACTAAAGTATCGAATTATACATTTGTTGAAACGTGTTTCATCTCTAAGGCAACTAAGAAGGACTTGATTATGTGGCATAGGCGTATGGGTCACATTCATGACAAGAAGATAAACCATCTTATGAAAAATGAATTGGTCAATGGGGTTTCCCTGAAGCACTTCAAGTTGACCGATCACTGTGGTGCATGCAAAAAGGGCAAACAGAAGAAGAAGTCGCACCCGACTAAGTTATTTAATTCCATTGATACTCCTCTGGAACGACTTCATATGGATTTGTTTAGTTGTGAATCGTGCGAGTATTTCTGGAGACTACTACTGTTTAGTTGTCATTGATGACTACTCGAGGTACTCGTGGGTATTATTTATAAGTTCTAAAGATCACACACCTGTTCTTGTTCAAAATTTAATCACAACGATCGAATTACTTTACAAACAGAAGGTGAGACGTGTTTGGAGTGACAATGGTACGGAGTTCAAAAATTTAATATAATGCTTCATATGTACCACAACGGAATGGTGTTGCTGAACGGAAGAAACGAACATTGATTCAAGCAGCAATAGCAATGCTTGCAGATTCAAAGCTTCCTGTCCAATTTTGAAATGAGGTGGTGAACACTATTTGCAGCACGCTCAATCGTTCTCTAACGATTAAGAAGCTGAATAAGACGATTTATGAGCTTCTGAACAACCGCAAGCCTAATTAAAAGTTTGTGGAACCTTTCGGGTGTCCTTGCACAATGCCGAAAAGAGATGCGGGAAAATTCGAGGAGAAAGTAATTGAGGGTTACTTCTTGGGCTACGCATTACCTAAGAAACGTGTCTTCAACTTCACTTTGGGTTGTGTTGAAGAGTGGTACCATATTGACTGCCAACATTACACAACACCTCTGGATGTTTGATTATGAGAGTTTGTGTAACTCATTTACTCCCATAGTTGATCTCCCCGATGAAGATTTGGTGCGTGCCTACTTCGAAGATCAATTATTCTCCGCACTGAGTTCTTCTAATTATGATGATGTACAACAAGATGATCATTCTGATACTTCAGATGTTATTTCTATTTCATCGGATGATGGTTATTTTGTTGATTCTTCGTTAGTTCCATTTACTGATACTCATGAGGTGGTAGAATCGTCTCATGATGCTCAAGAGAATCTTACTAATTTAACTGATAATGTAGTTGTGCCTAAGAATCCGACTCTTCAGGTTCATACTTATCATCATCTAACAACATCATTGGTGATCTTGATGTTAGTGTTTAGACAAGTTATCAGATTGCTAGTGCAAATGAGTCTAATATATTATGTGCATATCCCGATATGCATTCATCGGGAATCATGAATCTTGCAAAATGCTCCTTCTTTCTTTCGCATATGAAACCAACGAGTGTTCATATCACGATTTCCGACCAAATGTGTCTTTAAATGTAAAAAGGATGATCGTGGGGTCATCGTAAGAAATAAAGTGCGTTTGGTCATGCAAGGATTTCAATAGCAAGAAGGCGTAGATTACACCAAAGTGTATGCTCCTGTTGCAAGACTGGAAGCTATACGTATATTTTTAGCCTATGTAGCTCTCAAGAACATTAAAGTTTATCAAATGGATGTTAAGAGTGCGTTTCTTATCGTGGAACTTCATGAAGAGGTGTTCGTGAAACAGCCTCCTGGTTTTGAAGATCCGTACAGTCCTAAATTTGGTTACCAATTATACAAGGCTCTTTATGGTGACCAGTAAGCCCCGAGAGCTTGGTACGACACACTTGCTGACCAACTTATGGATAGTGGTTTCAGACGAGGAACTGTGGATTGTTCTCTTTTCTACAAGACTGTCGGAGAAAATTTGCTCCTCGTCCTAATATATGTCGATGACATCATTTTTGGTTCTACAAACGACAAGCTGTTTATGGATTTTGAGAAGTCAATGCAGAAAAAATTCGAGATGAGCTCGATGGGGGAGATCAATTTCTTCTCAGGGTTGCAGGTTCATCAGTCTGACGCTAGAATTTTTATTCATCAGACGAAATATGTGAACGATGTCGTGAGCCGATTAAAGATAACTGCCAGAAAAGTCCCTTCGACTCCTCTTCCCATGGGTTACAATTTGTCACCGAACGAATTGGAGGATACCGTTAATCTTACCCTATACCGAGCTATGATAGGTTCTTTAATGTATCTTATTTCTTCTCGTCCTGATATCATGTTTGCTGTTTTATTGTGTGCCATGTACCAATCGAGTCTCCGGTAACTCATCTGGCGGTGGTTAAACGTATACTTTACTATCTGAGGGTAATCCTGAGACCGGGTTATGGTATCCCGTGGATGATAGCTTTGATCTCACTGCCTTTTCCGATTTGTATTATGGAGGATGCAAGATCAACTTCAAGTCAACTATAACGGGTTGTCAGTTTTTAGGAAAATCGGCTTGTTTCCTAACAGTGTAAGAAGTAGACAATGATCTCCATTTCAATGGAAGAAGCAGAGTATGTGGCAGACTCGAGTTGTTGTTCTTAGGTTCTTTGGATCCCGCAACACTTGTGGGATTATGGTTTGAAGTTTCTTACTACTTCCATACATATTTATAACTCAGTTGCTATTTGTATCACAAAGAACCCCATGCACCACTCTAGAACGAAGCATATTAATATTGGTTATTATTTGATTCGTGATTGCTTTGAAAAGAAATTAATCGATATAGAGAAGGTGCACATGGATTTTTAGAAAGCTGATTTGTTTACCAAAGCTTTTGGCAAAACACGCTTTTACTTTTTGCTTGGTTTAAATGGATTGAAAACTCTTGCTGAAATCCTTATGCTCGGATAATCATTTTTTTTATTTGTTTAGTTTTATTCTATTTTGGTTATTTTAATGTTTTCGTTTTTGGGGAGAAAAGGGGAAAACATACAAAAAATATTGTGCTTTTTTGTTTTTTCAAATAAAAACCAAAAACATTCAAATATTGCAAAAATACAAAAATATTAAAAAATTTCTCCTCGAAAATGAGTTTTGAAGCAAAAAGAGAAGATGATAGTACATTGATCATCTAGTCCCAAATCAAGCAAGAGATAAGGTATAAAGAGTGAGTGCTTAACTGCATTGGTGCATTGATAGATCTTAAACAAACCATTAAGGTAAAGTATGTGATATAAACATAAGAACTGCCAAATTAAAAAAAAGTGTAAGTCTCTTCCAAAAGTCTTGGTAGTGAAGGAAGAAATGTAATAGCCTGTCATACTCAAGGCTTATGTATGTTTGATCACCAAAAACAAATAATTTAAACAAAATGCATCTAGTTTATGGTTAGCACTTTAATGGTGTATGGTTTTATGGTCTCAAATCTTGTATTGATGGGATGCATCCGGTTTCTGGAAACTGTGAGTCTTTATGCGGCTTATTATCTGGATATTCATAATCGGAATATTTCAAAAGCTTTTAGAGCAAACCCTAAATAAATAAACTTGATCGCTACTGTACTTTGTACAAACTCATTACTGATTTGATCAAAATCTGCTATGAGTGATACATTATTCCTCCCTTGCGTGCGTCATAATACCAAAAAGAAATGGACCCAGGGTATACATTGTCTGTAAGCCTACAGATGAACTCGTGCATACTTATTCACAGTAAAGGAAGCATGGTGTATTGCCTGATAACGAGGGTATACCTTGTAGTGAGGATTATGAACTTAGATTGCTTAATCAGTTATATATATCATATATTTTTATCTTCAGGCATATGGTTTAAGTCAAGTCGGGGTGACACGGTAAAAGTCAAATTAAGTATGAATCGAGATTAGAGGCTGATAGTTTCTGATATTCTGCTCTTAATTGAAACTAAATCATATCACAAAAACACTTGAAAGTTTGTTAAATGATTTAAGTGGACAAAAATACCAATGACCGACTTAACGCCAGTCATAATAATGTTGAAATATAAAAATGAGGTGGAATGGCGATTTGGTTAATATTATTCTTTGCTCAACTTACAAAAATATGTACTGCTTTCGTAGAATAGATTTCATATTTGTCATAGTTGTATTTGTTTTTAATTCAAAAATATACAAAACTCAAAAATATTTTGTTTTTATTTTGATTTTTGCTTGATTTTCGATTTCCGAGCGAAAGGGTAAAATTTGAAAAAGAAAAATACCAAAAAGACTTTCCCACGTTTTTATTTAATTCATTTAAGTTTATAAGTTTTTAAGTTAAGTCATTTAATTTATGTGTTTTGCACGAAAAACACGTTAAGGTATCAATTTTACCCCGAGTGGTAAACATTTTTAAGGTAAAGTTCATCGAAGCACGAGTTTTGATTCGTTATTTAATTCTTGGAAATTTGAAAATGATATTTTTCCATCTTTATTTAGTTTCCACTCGTTATTGTGAGAATAATGAATGGAACCCATTCACTATCATTATTGATAACGAATGAACGTCATTCGTAACGTAAAAGTATAACGAATGTATTCATTCGTTACATCTATTCGCTTTCGCTTCATCTGATAACGTATGACCCATAGTTACCAAATTCGGTGAGGTACCCGCGAATCCCAAATTGGATCGCGATGTACCCAATTGGAATTCGTTGTGCTCCAAATCGCTCTAGTACGCCGTGCAAACGAATGAATTCGATGTTCCAAATTGTTCGGGTACGCAGTTCCAATCGATCAAAATATGTGTTCCAAATCCAATTTCAATCCATCCAATCTTTGTTGGTTCAGTGAATTAGGTCCCAAAATTCAACTTAGAGGTACGATTAGGGTGACTTTGGTCCAGACATTCAAGTTCAATGGCCATTTTTAAGGATAGAGGAAAAATAGTAACTGAAGGAGGAAGAGGGAAGAAGATGGAAGAGAGAGCAGAAAATATGTGTTTAATTATTTTAGAGTTTAGGAAATTTAATATTCAACATATTTTATATTTAGTCCTTGAAATTTAAAATTTTTTACATAAAAACTAAAAAAATGTAAAAGTAGTTTGTTATTTTAGTAATTTACCTCCTATATTTTCACTAATTTACATTTGATTCTTAAACTTATAATTTATGCATAAAAAGTATTAAATTAACATTATATACATAAATATTATAACCAAACTTCATGGTACACCGTACCAGTTCGTACCGAAATGAGCCTACCCCCCTACCGTACCGAATACGTTAGCCTTAGCGAATTGCGCAACCAAACCGCGTATCTGTACCATAATGAACCACGAATTAGGTAACTATGGTATGACCTCATTCATCATGAATAAAGAAAACAAACGAATAGCGAATCTCTGGCGATTCGTTATGATCTTTAACTTACGATTGATTCGTGAACATTGGTTAACGAATGAGACAATGGATGTGAACCATTCGTTAATTTTGATTTTAAAATATGGGTTCATTCGTGTGTCTAGGTTTGTGTGCAAATCTTTACTATATATTAAATAGTGGGTGAACGAATCGAACCATTCGTTCACATCAATCATCACCTTACCTAGCAAACCTCTAGCAAACTTTTTTCGTATTTGACAACCTTACTAAACCTTGTTTCTTTCATATAATAAAAATCATAAGGTATAGGCGATTCAAACGTAGTAATTTTCGTCAAAATTAATGTACTTTTGATAGGTTTATTAGATGATCTATTCACCAGGTTTATGTATTAGTCAAACGCACCAGTAAAACATGGTGTATGTGTTATCAATTGGTTTGGTTTGTTAAACGATGTCATTACGAGACTGATGATATGAGTTTTATGTAGATTCATTGTTGTGTTATATGCATGTTGACTTATTGAGTTTCAATCAATTTTGACTTTGACGATTGGGGTCAAAGTTGATAATTATTGGTGTAATTCGTTATGGACAACCAATGGATGCTCATTCGTGTCTACAGTGGACAAATGCACCTATTCGTTGTACTTTCATAACGAATTAACACATTCGTGTGATTATATAACAAATGGACCTTCATTCGCTCCATATAATTCACGAATGGACTCATTCGTTCATACCTTCTTCGCTATTAAATCATTCGTTATTGTATGTATAACGAATAAGTCCATTCGTCATAATGAATGACACCATTCGTTATAGCGAATGAGATGGCGAATGATCTTTTTTAATTATTAAATAGAATTCAGTTTTCTCTAAGTATACATTGAATTTTGATTTAAGTTATATTTAAGTTATGGTTTACTAATATTCGGGTTTTGGTATTTCAGAAATGGAAGATGAGATTATACCTGCTGCTCTGGCACTGCATAACCCATATGTTCAAGAGGATCCTATTGTACAAGTTACCGAACCTCAAGATGTTGAAGTTCAAGCACCACAACAACAAGCACCATCTGTTCCTGATCTCGCTGTTAATAAGAAGCACATCATATGTGTGTTTTTACAAGAGAATTTTTCTGATCAAGATATGTTTTGAGACATCATAGCATTTTTACGACGTTCCCGGATTAATTATGCTATATCCGCTAATGTTCCCATACATTTTATCATGATACGTCCGTTCTGAGATACTGCTCCTTACGTGGAGACTGTGAACCATATTGCTGCCATGGTACAAAAAAAGACTATCACTATTACTCCTAGTGTGATACGTCGGGTTCTCAGATTTGCTGATAACATGGACAATCCATGTGAATTTGATCAGACTTTGATACGTGGATTTTTCCAGCGATAAATTAATATAGGTGATCTGGACCGTTCCCAGTACAACAAGGCATACTTGTGCGAACAGTACAAGTACTTGCTCTATGTTCTTATTCACTTCCTTGGGTGACATAAAGGTGGTTTTGACGATAGGCGAATCATGCTACAGTCAGCATTCTTCGCTCTGATATTGATCAAACCGTTCAATTTTTTTGAGCTAATATTCTATCATCTCAAGGAGAACTTCCTGGTTAACCATCGTAAAAACAAGTTTCTTATATATGCATGCTTCATCTAGTTGATTATTTAAGACTTGATTCTTGATCTTGAGATCAATCATAATTTGATGGACAATATGTTAGACTTAGAGCATATGACAGCTGGCATGATGAAGCGTATGAATACATACCATAAGAAGACGGCTGAGGATCGTTCAAGGGCCAAACGTTTGAATGGTCATCTGGAGAATCTAGATTATCTATATCCTTCTAATGAGAGTTGGATCCACGATGATTTGGATTCTGAATGCGAAGAGGGACAAGGTAGAGGCATCGAGGTGGGAACATTGGTGGTATGATGATAGTGATGATGGTGATGGTGGAGATTGTGGAAATGGAGGAGATCTTAGACGGGTTGTGGTTGAGGCAACTAGCGCTACAGCTGCGCTACGCAAACGTAATGGTAAGGCGGTGATGAAAGAACAACCGCTGAAACGCCGTGCTACAAGAGGAGATGGTATGGATATAGGTCCACAGATACCGAGGTCGTAAATTCAACAAATGCCGGTTATGTCGTATACTGTTAGCACCCCGGTCATTACTCTTACGACAACGACATCGACTGACATGAGATTTGCATCGATTCCCCAGTCGTTGCTATCTCCGACGCCAACATCTCCAATTACATCAATGGTGACCTCTCCAGCTACAACAACGATGCAGATATAGCCTCCGGCCTTATCATTTATGAGGGTTACTCGTCCACAAGGTCCAATGCTCCATGTACCTCCTACTCTTCACACCTTGTCACTTGCTAAACAGATGGACATGATGCTGAGTTTGATTCATCTTTATGAGAATCAGATGGCAGCCGATCGTCAATAACAAGATCAAATGTTGTTGAATCAACGATGGTTCTACATCTCCTACTTCCAAAAGGAAATTAAGGATCTCCGTGAGATTGTTTCAGCTTAGGGGGAAAAGATAAAAGAGCAGGAGTAACTTATTCTTTAATTCATGTGTAAAGATGATGCTTTGAAGAAATTGAAGTATAATGACGATGATAAAGATCCTGATGCAGCTGGTTCTAGTGGTAGGGAGCCGAAAAAAGATCAAGGTTCGTCTGCCGCTGGTACGAGTGGTGTTGGTGAGACTGATGATATATATATGGTAATCTATCAAGATACTACTAATGTCACTCCTATCGATTCGATCAAATCCAACACACATTTATTTATGGATTATAAGAAGGCGATCGTGATGAGCTCTGTTATTGCTGATGAGATCAAGGAGGGTGAGTTTGTGGATTTTGCCCTGTGTCGTGATCAAATTTCTTTATTATTGGGTTTGAATAATGAAGAGTTGGATGCTTTGGAAGTAGAGGATGACGTGGAGGTAATTAATGATGAGGGAGTTTAGTTTGATACGAGTATTCCACATAGGAATTCACCGGTTATTTATGAGAAAGAGGACATTGAGAATGAAGATGTGATGACAGAGGAATATCCTGATCTTTATACACGTTCGAATGTTGATCAGGGTGTTCCGTTCTTCACTGATGATCATGTTAAAGTTGCCAAAGAACATCTGGAGAGAATGACAAAGAAGAAGGGTAAAGTATGAAAAGGCATCGAGGTCAATGGATCTTGATGCTGAAGGATGGTTTGGGATCCACAAAAAATCCCAAACCTCTAAGATTATTGAAGCATATCGTTATGTGGACAAAGAGCACTAGATGGAGGTCAGTGCATGTTCAAAGGCAAACCAGAAGACGAAAGACAAGGCAAATGACAACCGTCAAAGGTGATATTGTGTCATGGTTGTATGATTCAGATTTGAGGGTTTGTATAATTACTGACGTTCTATCGTTGCCGAGGTGGGACGTGCAGAGTCACGCCAGTCAGCCGTTTATCAACCGTGGTGGAAATCAACTAGTAGGATGGTTTCACCAACATCTGCTTTTTTGAGGTCAACCACGGGTTTAAGTTTTTCAAACGGCAGGTGCCAACTAGGAAATGCATCGATTAGATTGATCCACAAACTGGTTGGAAGAAACTCGTACTGAATATTAAACAACCAAAAACGATGAAACGAGTTCCTGTAAAGACGTTTCCGCAAATTCCTTACAAGATATTCAACAAGTGGTATTAAGAAAACCGTACGGGCGAAGAGGTGATCGTTTTGGGAACAGGTTTGAAGACGGAGTTTGTTCCTGTCATCGATTCAATGTGGCTCGTTAACTTATCCGAGATCGACAACTACGTACTATTCAAGAATGAGATTCTTTTTGCCAACATTGAAGAATATGACCGCGCTATGCAATTCCAACGCGTTGTTCGTGTTTGTCACGCGTTTGGAGTTCATAGTTGTGATAATTAGAAGTCAAAGTGGTTCAAGTAAAGTAAAGACAAAGAGCATGAACCGAGGGGGAGTTTGTTAGTGCGTGGTTTTGGTGGTCTCAAGTCTTTGTATCTTATGTAATTTATTATTATATCAATGAAAGGGCATTTTTTTATTTACCAGCCCCATTAGTTAAGTTAACTATTCTCATTCGTTAAGTGTATTTAACGAATGATGCTAGTCGTGTTTATTAGTGCCCATTCGTTAAGGATGTTTGATGAATGAACCTTATCGTTATTATTCTGTACCCATTCGTCATGGAATGTTGACGAATGGAGTATAGAGAATGAGTCATTCGCTATACTAATTATATTATGTATTGTAATGAAGACGACTGAGGCCATTCGTTATGGAATGTGTAACGAATGGCATTCGTATTCTATATATAGATTGTTATAATCTCAGTAATTTAACAAGTGTTTATGTTATTTCCTCTCAAGCCGTTACTCTGCCCAAATCTATACTCAACACTGCGTTCACTTTAATCTATTACCTAATCACCTACACATATCTCATCACTAGATCACATAGTCAATCAGTATTAGTTGATTAAACGTATTGAAGCTCAAGCATAAGCTCTCACAAGTGATATCAGAGAGATATGTTAGATTGTGTTCGTGAATTAAGTTATTTCATGGTGAATTTATTGATTATTCACTGGTTAATTGTTTAAGTTGTTAAATTGACATGATGATATGTTAATTTGTTGCTGAGTTGATCAAAATTTGGTTCGTAATCGGATTTGTGTTATTTGTTGTGGTTTAGTTGTGTTATTGGTTTAGACTGGAATGGAATTTGATTGAATTTGAGGGTGGAAGAAACAGAGGTTTATGGTTATGTGTAATTTGATATTTGGACTGTGTTTGGATTGGATTTGAAGGTTTGAATTGGTTCTATAAAAGAATATACGTCTACAAAGCATATTTGAGAAAGTATGTTAAACAGATACCTGTTTAACGTCTACAAAGCATGTTTGAGAAAATATGTTAGTTTAGTGGAACTCCTTGAATAAATTATTATTATATTGAAAACTTGGGATTAAATACCCATTTGATAATTCAAGTACCTGTCTTTAGAAAACATAATTCTTTAGAATACTTTGAATTAAAAAGTTGAGCCATGCAATAGCCTCTAGGGACTATATCTTGAATCTTCTATCCTGTCTTACTTGTCTGTTCTAACATTTCTAATTTTCTATCAAATGGGTTGGAAAATACGTCAGCACACAGATGGTGAATTATGCTGACTCTGTTGTAAAATCTTTTCAATACCATTTTGAAATTAACAATAATACCTTTCTGACTACTCAGTAGGCACCCAACTCAATTTGGATAACTTTACCTTAAGTACATGTACAATTAAAACATATACACAAATCGTTTCTCTTAATGCTTCCGGAGACATGTTGATTATTTGTATGGCCTTAGGAACCTATTGAGTCACCATGTACGAATGGATCCAGACACATGTATACTTTTAATCAGAGTGTTCATTTCTTATTATTGTAACACAAGGTTTTAAAGATTCGTAGATCCTATGTAAACATTTTGACTCTAAAAGAGTTTATAAAAGTTAAGGGCATATTCACCTATTATGTTTATGATCAGTTTATGTTACTGATTTATGTTACTAATTTATGTTTCTGATGGTTACCTTGGACCTATAGTACGAGAATAACCTTTGTATAAATATTTAGATCAACGATCTAGCTTCATACCTTTAGTCTGTTTTGTATAGTTTCAACCTTGAAATTTATTTGTTTGAATAAAACATTTGGACCTTTAGTCCCTTGTTTTATTTACCAATTTATATGCTACGTTTCTTCTTAATGAAGAAACGTCTATACTGAGTTTATCTTCAACGAGAAACGTTAATTTAACTATAACCTTTTATGAATATTATATTTTTCTTAATCATAAAGAAATATTATTTTGACAATACCCCCTTGTATGTAAAAGCTTACATTTCTTAATCGTGAAGAAACAATATTTTGACTATAATCTTTGCTTATGAGAAGTTACATTATGCTTAATTGGAATAAAAAGGATCAGGCTATACTCCCGACTATGGTCTAAGATATTATAATAATAATATAATAATAACTTAAGCGCAACCCTTATCTCACATGGGTATTCGGAGTTAGATGCCTAAGACTGATCGAGCAGAACTTCTACTCTATATCGTGTACTATAGCTTAAACTGTCAAACCTGGCACGCATATAGAGATGCGGCACACTTTCCGTAGCTAACTATATGAAAAATGAGTGAGTTTTGGTGTGTGAATGAAGGTGTCGTGACCCTCTTATTTATAGTAAAATTTAGAGTCGGCCGCGTATCGCGATGGCCCCTTTCGTGGTCCATCGCGTATCATGATTAGTCATCATTGTCAGAGGCTGCCACGTGTTAACACATGGTCTGCCACGTCTGCCACCTGGTGGACACGCGTCAACGGTTGCTTAACCTGGTCAACACGTATTGCGATGGCCAAAGGTTTAGAGCCCTGGTGGGATGCTTCCACTTTCTTATTTCTTTTCATTGGGGATGAATTCATTCTCCTTATTTCTTTGATATGGGATGCTTCCATATTTATATTTTATATTTCACATTACTTATTCTAGAGAAATTTTAAGTCCCTTATCTTTACTAAGTTGTCAAATTTGAACCGAAAGTTTGGGGATGCTACAAAAGTAACCAAAATTGTCAAAATTAAACAAGTTGAACCAATCAAAGATGTTATGAAAGAAACAAAATGTTTAGCTCCAGTACCTCATATTCAAAGCAATTTGGTTTTCTCTGAAACTGATTATGGTATGGTAGTGGAAGATGTGTATGAACCAGTGGAGGTTCACAAGAATAAGTATATTCCTCTTGAAAATCATATTATTTGTGAGCCACATGAGTTTGAGAAATCTAAACCTGGTTATATTACATCTCAAGCAAATTCTAGTATATCTGAGAAGAAGTTGATCTCATATGAGGATTTAAGAAAGTTTGTAAATCCTATTAGCAGTGGGAAAGTGAGAAGAGGTAGGTTTTACAAACTTAAAGGGGTGAATGAGTTGTTTGATTATGAAATGTTCCCTCGGAGTTTGGTGAAACCTGAACTAATTGAAAGAGTGTTCAATTGTGGGAGACCTGGTTTGACTGAAGTTGAGAATATTTTTGGGGAATAAAGAGTGATTCAAACTAAACCTCAAATGAGAAGTCAATCTAATTTTCTAAAACCTGTAATGTTTGGGAAGTCATCTAGTTTAGATTCACTTCAAAGTTTTTCTAAATGTTATAATTTGGATTTTACAAAAGAAAACATGAAAACAAGTTGGGTAACTCCAATGTGAAGGTTGCAACTTTAAACCTGAGGATTCATATGACAAGTATCATTCGCCACAAGTGTTTGTGAATAGGAGAATATGTTTTCTTGTGGTGAACGTGTCAGGATCAGTTTTATCACTATCAACCTTGTCACCAACAACTTAATGCCGACAAGACGGTTGCAAATACGCTAATGTAAAAACCCGATGAATAATAAAGGCGGAATCAATAGTAATCAAGATGTTGCTCAAATAACATAAAGATGAAAAACACCCAAGACACTCAAAATATTTGCATTGATATTAATCTTTAATACAAAGGAATAACTTTAGGGTTTCTAGGTGGAATGTCAGGTGAGACAACTTTCGTACAAGGATATTCTGTTTGCTAAGAATTATTCAGCCATCAATCACCCACACCTATAAATGTGACCTAAACATTCCTTAAATAGGCACACCTGACACCTTCTAGAAACACTAATTATTGGAAAAACATATTCAAATGTATTCAAAATTATTACACTTGTAAACAAGTCTTCGAGTAAGCAATTGTCTTTGTCGAGCAGACTTTGTAATCCTAAATGTGCTGGAACAATTCTCCGAGCAATATTTTTACTTAGAATATTTTACTTAGTCAATATTCTTTAAGCAGACTTCAATGTTCATGATAATATCAAACTTTACTCGATAATATCCTACGAGCAAACTTGTTCTTCATGATCTCTTCAACCTTTTGTTAATAAATTGTTCTAGTAAACTAAGTGTACCGTTGTTAAAATTGCTTGCTCGAGGTTGAACCTTGCTCGTATAAGTTATTAGTATAATTCCATTTAACCTTCTACAAGTGTGCTTGAGATCACTATTATTGAAACCTTTACTTGGTTTGAGCTTAGTTAAGTCAAGAGTTTGCTCTGAAACAAACCTTGCTCAATGTAAGATACCTTACTTGAATAAGTTTTAGGCTTGCTCGAAGTGCCTAGTTTGCTCATATTCCATACTTAGCATATTTCTTGAGGAGGTTGAGAAGATTCCAATCTTCCTTGATCCCTACAATCTCCCCTAGATTGGAACAAACTCAGATGCATCAAAACACATGTGGAATACATACACTTATCTAAAATACACATCAAATTCTTAAAAGTAGTAAATTACATTACTTGAAAGAAAAATATTACAAATTCAAAATTCTGTCACAAGGACATTAGAAATCAACAACATAATCAAAAGTAATTAGCTTCTTAAGCTTATTCTTCATTCAGTTCTTCTATCATGTCTAACAGCAGCAGCTTTCTGTTAAAAAATTGATATCTCCACATGGAATGGATGTTCAGCAGGAATATTCAATCTCATGATTTCATGAAGGTCAACCATCTGGAGATATTCCAAATCAGAGTCTTCTTTGAGAATTCCCAAAGTCACACCCTCAGAGTTTCTTAAGATGAAGCAATTTGTCTTCTTTTCAAAGTGTATATGAGATATTCTTCCATTTCTTTGCACCTCTGAGTTGGGACCGCTCATCTTTCTTCTCATACTTATACACTCTTTCATGGTAGCATCGGGATTAGTAACTTTCTTGGACATGCCATATGATAGTTATGTCATTCTTATATCACTCAATCTCCTTTGCCTTATATTCTTTTCAGCTTCAGTGTATTCCATTTTTCTTTTCTTGTTCAATAAATAAAATCCTTTTTCAAGCTTTTTCTTTCAAGTATTTTGATATATCATTCCTTTGTTGTCCAGAAAATCTATCTCTTTGCTAAAAATGAAAGAGTCTTAGATCTATTAGCTCTTCCAGCTTCTTTCTGTTGAAATCCCTAAAATCATCCCTGAATATAAACGTTCTGAGCATACCACTTTTCTTGATTTCCTTTAGTGTCTTGGTCCTAGAATCATAGCACAGATTCTTTGGTAGATCCACATTTTTGTTGGTGGTCTGTGTTCTCTCTGAAAGTTGGACCTTGTGGTAGGGATCTGAGCTCTGGATGTAGAAGCGCTTGATGAGTACTATCTTTGATGTTGGGGCCTTCTTATATGTCCCCTTGATTCAAAAAGTTGTATGATTTTGTATTTGGTCATTGTAATCATGGATAAATAGTCAATACCTTCTTTGGACAAAATTTTTTATCATTTATATTGTCTCCTTGTCCATTTAATCCTTTGTAGTGATCTTGGTATCTTAGCAGCCTGTTTCTTGGGACTTGGTTGTAATAACATAATCCTCTTGTGTTCATTTTCTACTTCATCAAAGTATATTTTCTCTTCATCAAACAAATTTTTCAATTGTGATTGCCCCAAATTATCAAATACTGTAGCTGGCATACCTTTCTTCAACACTACTTGCCTTAAAATGTTAATCTTTTCACTGTCTTCCCATGGCTTTAGCTAAGTCTTTATACAAATTTCAACTGGTTCTTTCTTCACTTCTATTATCAAGGAGGGAGTTGTAATTGGTTCTTCATTTTTGTACTGTCTTTTCAAATCCTTCTTGTATTTAGCCAACTCTAACTTATATAAATCTTTCTTTTGAGTAACACTTAGCTTCTTCAAATCACCCACGACTCCTCTTTCTTCCATTAACCTTTCAGGTAGTTGTTCTTTATCCTTGTATAGAACAACCTTTTTCTCTAAATCAATTCTAGCTTTGGCTCTATCAGCAAGTATATTTCTTTTTCTTTCTTCTTCCTCTTTCTCTCTCAATTCTTTCATTATCCACACTTCAGGTAGTTGTTTTGAGTGTTCTGCAACAAATTTTCATCATCATTGATTTTCTTTATCAATATTTTGATTTTTTCTTACACTTCTTTCTTTCTCATGGACTCACATCATTGATTTTCTTTATCAATATTTTGATTTTTTCTTACACTTCTTTCTTTCTCATGGACTCCACAATATCAAATCCATACCCATGTTCGTTCAGAAATCCACACATTCCTCCATATCTTCTGAAAACCTTGTCTTTTCTTTTCAACTCATATATTCACCTTTGTTTAGTTCTTTTCTTTTCATCTTCTTCTTTTTTGGCTTTCAATGCTTTTCATAGATTCTCAATGTTTTCAAAATTCATGTTGCTTACATGTTTATCCAAGTAATTTCTTCTTTTCAACTGAGAGAGATATTGATTCAGTAATTTTCTTTTATGCTCCATTTTCTTCATTACCGCATCTCTCTGTTTTTTTTCAAATAGATAGTTAAGATTTTTCTTAGACAATTCATTTATTTCTTCATACTTAAACCCATGACCCATCAAGCTAACAACTCTTGGGTCCTGTCTGTTCAATTCTTTCATTCGTGCTTCAATATTTTCAATATGAACATCAGTTAAATGAATTTGAGGTGAAACTGGTTCATCCCCTTTGTCTTTAATCTCTTCTCCTTCATCATCATCTTCCAAATTAGATATGTCTTCCAATGCACCAATTTGAGGTTCATTTGATTCAATATTTCTTTCTTGCTCATACTCTTCTGGTTTCACTACTTGCAGAGGGATAGCATTGATAGGTTCTTTATTTGATTTTTCCTTCTCCTTCTCTTCCTTATCCTCATGCACCCTTTCTTTCACAACCTTCTTTTTTTAGTCATCATTTCTTCAGCTATATTATTATTTCCAAATCATTTTCTTCTCCTCGCAGATTTCAATATTTCCACTGGCCACTCTCTTTGATTGTTTTGGATTTCTTCAATAAGTTAACCAAACACCCTTCTAGATGTTTCCTTGGCCATTTCATATTGAATTCTCGTACAATCATAATCAGTAACCAACTTTTTGTTAACATTTTCAGTAGCCGGTTTAGCAGTCAGTATTTTCTCTTGAGATTTTTTCTTTCGGAATTTGTAAACAACAATGGCCAGCACATTCTCAGCATTCTCAGCCTGTTTTAGCTTTAAGAGTCCTTCAAGGACCTCTTGATCCAACTCCTCCTCCTCTTCCCTCAACTTTGTTTCCAACTCAATTTATCTATAAAGAATCTTTGTTAATCCATTTCTTTCTCAGTGAGCATAAAGTTCAAAATATCCGTTTGAAACCATTCATTCAAGATCTGATCATGTAACTTCTGGCCTTCCAGAAGATTCATCAAAAAATAAAAGATGATCGTTTGATTCATCTGTTTTCTTTTTGATTGGCTGGAGTTGACTCTCATCTTCATCAACAGCCTTTCCCTTCTCTTTCTCCTTTTCTCTTCTTCATCAGGAAGCCTAGATGGTCTAACCTCTTTAAAAAATTTTGGTGACATCTCATCTATCTCCCTAAACAAATATTCTAATTCTTCATATTCTCCAGTTTTCTTTTTCACAAATTTGGAACTTACATCATCATCTTCATCATTTGCAGTGTTAAGTTCCACAGTTTTATCGGATAAGACAACAGTTTCACTAGAAATAATTTCAGTCTCAGCTCCTTTTGTATCTTCATATAATAATACTATTTCATCATCATTAACATCAGTAATTAATTCATCATCAGCAACCTTCCTTTCTTCCACAACATAATTCATCTCTTCATCATCACTGACATCATAGATCATTCTAATCGGTCTTAGAGAATTTTCATTAACAACTACTGGGACATTCTCCCCTTGTTTTGGTGCATCCGAGGTCTTCTCAACCTCAGACACCAAGGTTTGTAGCTAAGTTTCCAATTATGTTTTTCTACTTCTCAAAGTATAATTTTTTCTGATTTTAGTTGAGAATTATCTATTAAAAGATCAAAATTTCTTGTTAATAGGTCCAATCTTGAGGATCTTAATGGTGGACTATCAAAGAGAAATGATTCTGGTTCTGATGTTTGGGTAGGTTGGCTTTAGGTGGGTGGTGATAAAGGAATCTTAGTTTGTGTAATGTTTATTGAGTGGGTTGGTGACTGGTAAGGTGTGTCTAGTTTATTTATAAGGTGGGATGGAATAAATTCTGGTATATATGGTTCAGGTTCATGTGGGTGGGTTTGGGTTTTGGTTTGAGTGTGTGGTGAGGATGGTGGTAATGTGATGTATGGTTCAAAGGTTTGTGGTGAGTGAAGTGGTGAAGGAATGTATGGTTCATGGATTTGTGTTTGAGGTGTTGATTGTGGTGGTGGTCAAACATGTGGTGTAATGGTTGAAACATGGTGTACAACATTAGATACAACGTCATCATGAAACGCTTCCCCCTCAAAAGGTGCTATATCATCAGCAACATTCTCATCAACAATATCATTATCTCTTCTGACATCATGATCATCATCACTATCATCAGACTCACTCTCACCATCAGTATCTTTCTCATCACTATCTTCTTCACTAATCACCACTGGTGAAGTAGGAACCTCCATTATCTCAACATCATTATTTATCAACCATGGGATTATATCAAACTCCACTTCTTGATCAAACTGACTTATCGGACCCAGCCTGTTGATCCTCCTATTAACATTTGGATCTTGTAATACAAGTGTTGCACCGGCAGTTGGTAAGTCTTGATGTATCCTGTTGAAGATCTCAACATTATCATATTGATTAAGTCATATTTCAATACTTCATTCTCAATATTATTATGACACATTAGGTAGGTTAATAGCATGTATATTCTTAGCATGAATTTCATTACTTTGGTGATATGATTAAGATTCAATTTGTCGGATAATACATAAATGGATAACATTTATTGCACTATGATGTCTTATATCTCTTATCAAAGATTATTTGGCTTTTTCTAGATCACCCCAAATGACTTCAACCCCTTGATAATTGGTCAAAATATCTTCAATGACATAATATTAATAAATTTCTTTAATAAATTTATCTTTTCAAACTTTGAGGTTGAAAGTTGGAATTACATGCCACGTAATACGAATTTACATGCCTTACATTCAAGGTGTTCAGGACTTAGATTGATGCCCCACCTCTGTAGTTCTAGTTTAAATCCTCATGTTTGTAAATTTTATTAACTTTTAGTTTATTTATAATCCTTTTTGTTCAATTTTGTAGTTTGTCATATATAAAAGTGTATCATATTGAGTGACCAAATACCAAAAGGCTTGTGTATGACTGGCTACTTGCTTTTCTGCCTATCATTTGGAGAGATTTCTCTTGAAACATGCATATTTCAACAATTTATCTCCACATTAAGCTTAGCATTATTATTTAGTTTATATCACCTCAGTTGTTACACATCATGGAAAGCTACCATACATATCAATTAATGCACTAATAGTCCTCGTGGCCTATTAAATCCATAGGATTAGTGTAAATAACCAGTTTTCAATCATTTCTCATTTAGATTGAATCAATTTCCATTGAAAACATTTTAAATTTTTTTAAAACTTTGAACTGGATAATCTTATCATGTCTCAACACCATTAGTTTCCTCTTTTGTTAAAAACATTTTACTTTTGAAAACTTCATTGATATATCATTCAATCATATAAGTTTTAGAACAAAAGTACTTTCGATAAAGACAAATTGTTCACATAATCAAACATAATCAGAACTTACATTAATGCCTAAACACAAGCAGTCGAACATGGAGTTCTAATCAAGATAAAACATGTATAGTCTGACTTTTCCTAAGCACATAATGCATAGTCATTTTGATACAGTAATCATGAAAAAGTTTCAGATAAGTATGCATATAAGGCCTTTCAAATCAAATTCAGTCATACTCATCAAAATATCAAGAAAAATAATCAAATTCATACATAAGCATCATAGATACCTAAGTCACACATATTCATTAAAGCACATTTTTAATCATAGCAAATAACATATAATCACGTCAAATGACAAATAAATCTATTGAAAATCATTCAAGACCTTGAATTAGATAATTAGTTAGCACATTGTAGCATATATCATGAATCAGACTTCATCAAAGTTGATCATGCCTAATGGTTTAATAGAAAGTTGAATCTAGTTTTAGCTAGTGGTTTGGTGAATAAATCAGCCAAGTTACCACTACTCTCAACTCTTTTCATTTCTATGAGTCATTTCTCTTTACAAACTCTGATGAAATGGTGTCTGATTTCAATATGCTTGATCTTTGAATGTTGAACAAGATTTTTCACAATAAATAAAGAAGCAGTTGTATCAATAAGAATTGGAGTGTTTAATAAATTCAGACCATAATCAAGCAGTTGATTCTGAACCAGAGGACTTGAGCACAACAAGCAGATTAAACAATGTATTCAGCTTCAGCAGTTGAGATTGAAACAGTTTTGTGCTTCTTGCATTGCCATGATACCATCCTGTCTCCTAACAATTAACAACCAGATGTTGACTTTCTTCTCATATTACATCCAACATAGTTACTATCAGTGTAGGTAAGCATATCAAATGCATTATTCTTTGGATACCAAATTCCCAAATCTGGCTTTCCCTTCAAGTATCTGAACATTCTTTTGACAACCATCATATGTGAAACTTTGGGATTAGCTTAAACTCTTGCACATACACACACAACAAACATGATATTTGGCCTTGATGTAGTCAGGTACATTAGTGATCCAATATTTGGCTCTATATTCATGTTGATCTACAGGCTCCCCATTTTCATCAACTACCATCTTCTCATGTGTGTCTATTGGAGTAGAATCAGTCTTCAAATCTTGGCATTTGAACTTGGTTAATTTGTCTTGTACATACTTGGATTGACTAATGAACATTCCATCCATCTTCTGTTGTACTTGTAATCCAAGGAAGAAATTCATCTCTCCCATAGAACTCATACTGTATTTTAACTTCATGACTTCTTCAAACTCTTAACACATTTGTTCATTTGTAGATCCAATGATAATATCATCAAAATAAACTTGAAGTATGAGTAAATATCTTCCTCTTTTGTTGTAGAACAGGGTCTTGTCAACGGCTCCCCTTTGAAAACCATTAGCATGCACATGATTAGACAACTCATCATACCAATCTCTTGGAGCGTGATGTAATCCATATAGAGCCTTGTTCGGTCTGTATACTCTATTGGATTATCAGGATCCTCAAAACCTGGAGGTTGAGTGACATGCATCTTCTCTTCTATATTTCCATTTAAGAAAACATATTTCACATCTAACTGAAACACTGTTATGCTCTCAGCATATGCCAAAAATATACTAATTGCTTCCAATCTTGTTACAGGAGCAAATACTTCTTCAAAGTCAATTCCTTCTTCTTGAAAGCAACCAAGAGAAAAAAATCTAGTCTTGTTTTTCATTACAATGCCTCTTCATCCCTCTTATTTTTGAAAACCCACTTGGTGCTATAACATATTTTCCTCTTGGATTGTCAACTAGTTCCCAAACTTGTAGGTTTCTAACCTGAGTTAACTCTTCCTTCATAACTTCTACCCAACTATTGTCCTTCAGTGCTTGAACAATTTTCTTCGGTTCTATTTGAGATATAAAGAAGAAATACAAACAAATTTTTGCAGTTTTAGAGGCACTTCTTGTCACTCTTTCATGTTGATCACCAATGATATTCTTAATAGGATGATTTCTTCGAACATAAGAAGTTTGAATGATTTGAGTGGAAGTTAAATTTGAATCCATATTTGATTCCTTTAGATCAGGTAATTCAATGATCAAATCTTGTGATTCATTGTTCATTTCTGCTTCTTCAACATTTTGATTAGATGTTGATGCAACATCATTTGACATATTCAAATTTTGAAACAAAGTTTCAAACCTTGACTGCCTGTCATGTTGATTCTAATTTTGTTGGATAATGGTTTGATCACCAGTTATTTCAAGGTTCACTTGTTCTTGTGGGTGACCATTTTGTTCATTTTGCTCATCATCATTTTCTTCAAGATTCTTCCTTTCAAAAGAGAACTCGTGGTTTTTATCAGCAATTTTAGATCGTAACTTGTCTAGGTTAATTTTCTTTTCAGAAGTTTCTTTTGGAATACTTGTTCTGTAAGAATTTTCATCAATATCTTCAGGATAGATTTTGAAGGATTTGATAAGCTTCTCTATATCAAACAACCAACTAGCTCCATCAACAGTATTAAATTGATTCTCAATGAAGATTATATCACATGATTCAATCACACTCCGATGATCTTTCACATATACTCTAAATGCCTTTGAGTGTGAAGAATATCTAATAAAGAAACAGTCTGATGGCTTTGATAGAAATTTGTTTAAGTAATCTTTGGTATTTTATTATTAACATTTGCATCCAAAGGGCTTGAGAAACTTGATGTATGGGTTTCTTTTATACAAAATCTCATAAGGAGTTTTGTTTTATCTTTTGTTGAGAAGGACCCTGTTTGGACATAACATGCAGTGTTGATTGCCTCTGCCAAAAATGTTACATGCAAATAGCCATCTACAAGCCTAGTCCTTGCATCCTCTAGTAATGTTCTATTTCTTCTTTCTGCAACACCATTCTATTCATGAGTTCCAGGGGCACTGAATTGCTAAAATATTCCTTTTGCTTGACAAAATTCAGTTATAGTCCCATTCATGAACTCAGAACCATTGTCACTTCTCACTATCTTAACCCTTGCATGTAGTTGATTTTCAACCCTAATTACACAGCTTTTGATAATTTTTGTAGCTTCATCTTTTGAAATTAGAAAATATACCCATGTGAATCTTGAGTAATCATCTATTATCACCAAACAATACCTCTTTTTGCCAATACTTGGAACACTTACAGGACTAAAAATATCCATATGAAGCATTTCAAGCACGTGATCAATCGAGTTTATGAGTTTTGTTTTGTGAGATGATTTATGTTGTTTTCCCTTTTGGCATGAAACACATTTGTCATCCAGCTTGAACTCTCTTGTTGGTAAACCAATAACATGGTCACCTCTAACAAGTTTGTTCATGTTTTTTAGACTCACATGACATAACTTTCTAAGCCACTGTTTGAATTCATTTTCAGATGCTTTGAAGACAAATCATGTTCCACCTCTAGAAATGGAATTTTTCATTCTTAGTTTATATAAACTTCCATTTCTAGGTGCCATCATCATTATCATTTCAGGTGGACTCAAAAACTTAGGATTCAAAATGAAACAGCGAGATTCATCAAATCCAACTTTATAACCTTTATCACACATTTGTGAGATGTCAAAAGATTATATTGGAGACCTTCGACATGAAAAACATTATCAAAAGAGACATCCCCATTTGTGATAATGCCTTTGCCAACAATTTCCCTTACATTTTCATCACTACCAAAAGCGACTGGGCCTTCAAACTTTTCTTCAGAGTTGACCAGTGATCTCTTATCACAGGTCATGTGCTTGGAATATCCACTATCCATGTATCATACATCATTGACTTATGTGGATTGTTCCTGCACAGTTGAAAATTAAGTAATCGGTTAAGTGATGAATCATAAGCTAAGCTAGCTTGCAAATAATCAGCAACAACATTAGTTGTTGCATTTGGTTTTGGATCTTCATAAACCAGTTCACAAGACTCATCAGTCTCATAACCAGTTTCAAAAAAATTTTCAAAGTATGGAATTAAGCTTGTTCATTATTAAATCACAATTTCAATTTTGATGATCAATTTTGGACTTTTATCTTTCTGGCTTCCACAAAAATCCTCTTGGTTCATGTTCACTTTTCACTAAGAATTTTTCATCACCATTTAGTTCTCTACTTTCCTTTTTCTTGAATGTTTTCTTTTTGTCTTGTCCTTTTGAGACACACTTAATGGTTTACGCTTAGGTTATTATGCTTGATTTTGGGTTATGTATGTAAGCCTAAATCAACATTTTCGGTCGGCTTGATGTACGGTTTGGACTTAGGGTTATCATACATATATATAGTTGGACGTCAAGGAGAGAACGAGAGACGGGAGAAGTTTATCTTATTGCGATCATATTCAAAGGGCTTAAGCACCCAACGTAATAAACGTGTGTTTTGATGCATAACTATTGTGTTGTTATTGTGTGTATTTGCCTATATCGAATCCATTCGTTGATATATTCCGCATAAAAACGATTTCACGTGATATCACATTGAAAGATCCACTCACGGGAGTAACAATTGGTATAAGAGCCTATTGACCTATTCTGGGCTCGGTTGTGATATCAAGGATCCAAGATTTGTTCTTATGTGTGGCCGTGGTGTTTGGTTTTTCGGTGATATTCATCGGAGGTGGGAGTAGATATCTTGGGATAGAGATTAATTCAATTTTGGTTAAAATTCAAATCCCATCAATTTCGGGATTTAGTTTGTTGCCAAATTTACTTGGTCAAAGCATTTTTGGTAGTTTTTTGCCTCGGGCACAACAAGGTGTTTTCGGTTTATTTTGACTGTTCTCGGGTGCAGTTAAGGGATTTCGGTCAATCTCTTGGGTTCTCGGTTTTGGTTCTCTGTTACTTGTATTCTCTGGAAAACTGTGGTGTTCTCGTCTAAGATCAATTATTCTCGGTTATTGTTATTTATCAAGGGTTCTCTGGTTATGTTCTCGGCCATTGCTTTCTGTCAAGAGTTCTCAACTATTGTTCTCAAACAAGGGTTCTCGGCTACTTGGGCTTTAGTGACTGTGTGGATTTGGGCCTGATGTTTTGGGCCTTAGTGATTTGGGTTTTAGTGATTTGGGACCAAGTAATTTGGACTATCTATTTGGACTACATTTTAAAATGGACCACATAACTTGATCATCAAATGCTTCTCTAAATCAATAGTTGGACTCCATCATGGGAACTACCACTCGTGTACCTCGGTTATTGTCTCATGAGGGGTTCGCCGAGTGGAAATTCAGATTTGGGAAATATGTGAAAATGAAAGATGCGAAGATTTGGAGGAGTATCGACGGGGTCCTCAAGTTATTACTTATCAACGAGAAAATTCTGATGAGGTGGTTGTGAAGCCTGTCGAATTGTATGTCGACGCAGATTTTGAGAAGATTGATGGATGAAAAGGCTCTTGCTACCTTAACAATGGCACTTTCACCTGAAATTGCCTTGGGATTTAGAGAGTTATAGTCTACTAAGGCGTTATGGAAAGCCTTTATTGAAGTGTATGAGAAAAATGAGGATGTGAGAAGAAGCCGACAAGATCTATTACGACAAAAGTCTAACATGTTTAATCATGTTCTGGGAGAGTCTTTGGAGACATAGCTGCAAAGATTAATATCACTAGCCATTGAAATGCGATTCGCTAACATAAACCTAACCTCAGTTGAGACATATAATAAGTTGGTAAACTCCCCGCCACAAAGCTGGGACATAAATGTTGTAGTGATTAAGAAGACAAAGGATCTAGCCAGGCTAACCTTGTCAGAAGTAATGGAAATCATTAAGTCATGTGACATGGATGATAAGAAGGTGCCATAAATCATGCCAATTCTTACAACGCGACTGTCTACAATGTTGCTTCTGATAATGCTCTAATCTCACAAGACGACTTCTCTATGTTCAAATCTTCTCATTGTCAGTATGCTTAGCCACAACTGTCTCAAAATAATTTTTCAATGTTCAAGTCTGCTCAAGGTCAATTCACTTAGCCTTCACCAAAACCCACTCCCGTGTCCTTTCAACAACCCGCTCCTTCTACTAAACCTCAGTCAACTGCTGCATCCTCCAATATGTCTCCTACTCAGGTTCCAACTATTTTGAATGAGACTTAAGAAAACATTGCCTTGATGGCAGGTTTATTGAATTGCTACAATGCTTTCTTGCTGGAGATCTGGTAAAACTAGTAGTAGCTGCTGAGTCAGATCAAATCCATCCTGATGATGTGGAGGAGATGAATATCTCATGGCAAATCGCCATGACAGTGTTTCGTGCAAAGAAATTTACTAAGAGAACAGGCAGAAAAAATAGAAATGTGCCAGATAGCTAGAAGGTGGGATTTAACAAAGACATTATGAGGTGCAACAACTGTCACGAGCTGAGTCACTTCGCTCGTGAATTCACAAATCCAACTAAGGAGAGAAACAAAGAAAGTGTATTGGTTCCGGTGATTAATGCAAAAGGAGATAATACGGCTGTTTCAAATGAGAGCGAGTGGGGATTGGTAGCTCAACAGTTTTCTTGGAATGAACAGATGCCATCTCTCAACATCAGCAATCATACTGCAAATTTTTCCCGGATTAATGTTACTGAGGAAGAGAACAATGCTGAGGAACAATTTAAGGATATTCAATTTGCCTTCATGGCTTTCACTCCTTCCATCTCATCTGAGGTAAGTTCTGAATTATGTTCTAAATCTTGTGTTCATAAGGTAGATTTATATAAATCTCACAATAGTAATCTGATTAGAGAAATGGAGGGAATAGAACATGAAAACTTCACTCTTAAGAAATTCGAAAACGCTTTTAAAGAAAAACTTGTGGCACAACAAAAGGATTTCTCTAAACTTCAATCCGAGTTTAGCATAAAATGTTGTCACCACTTAGATTCCAAATAGAAAATTGCTGATTTAACTGCTGAATTAGAAGTCTCTAAGTTTGAGATTGCTAAGTTAACTAATAAATTTGAAAATGCTGAATTCAATCTTAAGAAATTCGATGTCTCTAGTGTTGTAGTTTAGTCCATGATTGAAAAAAAATTAAAATAAAAAAAGGGTGAGGTTATTGGGTACAATGTGGCTCCCCCTCCATATCATGACAACTACACTGGACTTCCTCTTACCAAAGAAGATGAAGAAATTGAAAAGTTTATGCAGTATGGTAAACCGACTGAAAATGGCAAAGGTGCTATTGGTTTAGAAAAAGCTATTGAATCAACCTCAAAGGTGAATGATACTAAAGTGTTTTCTTCACATTTAGATGAAGTAATTGTTGAGGATTGGATTGATGAGGATGATGATTTACCTGTTTGAATAATAAATACATTAATTCTAATGTTCATTTAAATTTGCCTGTTATGGATTCTATTGCTTCAAACGTTTGTGTGGGCTCTGTTTCTAAAAGCAAAGAAAATTGTGTGGTTGATTTTTCTAAAACTTTTAAATATGGTGATGTGTTTTCAAATAAATTTGATAAAAATAAAAGATCTCGTTTACAATTATCACCTAATTTTGTTAAAGAAGGAAGCTCACGTGTTCACAATTGTGATAAATCAAGTGATAAATCAAGTGAGAAATCAAGTGGTAGGTACAAAGCGAGACAAACTAGCTCACACAACAAATCAAGACCAGGAGTAGACCACAATGAATTTTATTTTAAACGCCAAACAAGTTTTAACTATGGCATTCCTGGTCATATTGCTATAAATTGTCCCACTGTCCTTATGTCCCATATTATGGATATCATCAGAGGAATATGCCTCGAAGTACCTTCTACAAGTATACTTCTAATAAATCAAGGTAATATGAGGAAAATACCTCTAACGGTGATTGGAAAAGAAACAAAGCTGACAGGTTAAGCTCTCATCAGACGAATCCTAATATGTTTCAGAAGTGTGATGGAAACTTGATTTCAATCCCGAGAACCAAGTCGGCCTCTGGAACGAAACCAATATGTAAGTCAAAGTAAAATATGTTTTTCGCTCGTAAACCGAAGACAAAGTCAACCCTTCATATAAATAACAAAGTTTTAAAATCCAGATATGAATGGTTGCCCAAATCTCTGGTGACCAAGACATCAAAAACCTCCTACTTAATATTAGATAATCAGGAAAACATGTCATGGCAACCTGTGACACGCTTAGATAAATCGCGCCTACCCAGCACTACTATGGACTCGGTACCAAAAACTAACTAGTCTCTCACATCATGCAGGAACAGCTGTGGAGGAATATTATCAAACCTTGGTATGTTGATAGTTGTTGTTCCAGGCACATGACAGGAGACATCTCCCAACTGAACGACATTCAAATTTTTAATGGTGGATATGTGTCCTTTGCGGGAGGAGAAAAAGGGAAGATTAGACAAAATGGTACTATAAGTAATGGTGTTCTTAAATTTGAGTATGTTAACTTTGTTCCAGAATTGAAATACAGTCTGCTCAGTGTCTCGCAAATTTGTGATAAAGGCTTTTCAACACATTTCACTAACAAAAAGTGTTTAATTTTAAAACATGGTATCATTATACCAGAAGATTGGGTTCTAGTTTGGTCATAAATAAAAGATAATTCTTTCGAGATTTGGTTTTAAATCTCGAAATGACTCCAAAGTTTGGAGCTAAAGCTGATGATTGTTATTTTATTGGATATGCTGGTCGCACTACCTGCAGAATTTATAATTATGTATTGTAAAACACATTTATTTTCCGCACATATCATTTTAGTTGGTTAATTATTCAATTAATAATGATTCTAACTTGTTTTGACATGATCTTACAACGTTATATATTTTTCGTAGCTTGCGGGTTTTAAAGAGAAAAGAACCGGGTTTATGGAAGACGAAAAGGGCCTTTATAATCAATTTTTGAAAACAAAACTCATAGCCCGACCCAAGCCTACTTGTGGAAAGCCATTCGTTCATATCTTATAAGAAACAACAAAAGAGAAACAACCCTAACACCCCCTTGACAATTCCGATCGGCAGCCCCATCAAGGAGAAAAAGAAAGACTTTTTTAGGGTTTTGACGGTTAGGGAAAAAGAAGCAACCAAGGAGAAGTCGGGACAGAAGCACGAGACCATTTTAAATCATATATCTCTGCGCCATATGAGAGTATAACATTCATATATTTTCATTTATTGTTTATGTTCATAACTCTCTTGATTTTGATCTTGAAAGTGAATTGTTTTGCCATGGAACTGAGAATTGAGTTGAGTTTGATTATAACTGATTGTTGAATGAGTTTTATTACGAATTAATTGACTATTATGATTGTTTTATTAAGTTTTTGTTGTTGTCCAAAACAAATGAGTGGCTAAACTTGTTAGTTCTACATAGGTTTGATGAAAATTGTTCAGTTTTAATGAGTTTAATTGATTGTTTGATCAAATGACTTGAATTAGTATTGTAAAGTTCGGTTTAATATTGAATTAGGTTGTCTTTAGTGGCTGGTATTTCATTAATTACACTCCATAATCCTCATGTTTCGATTGGTTGAATTTGTTTTGATTGATTGTTGCTTGTTTGATTCTTCACTTGGTGTTGAGAATTTGTTTGCAGTAGATATCACCGTACGGTTTTATGGAGTGTGTTTTGGTATAATTCAGCAGGTAAACACCTTCTTAGATACCCAGAGGTGATAAGAAGTAAAGTCGTCTCATAGACTTTGCATTCTAAGATTAGGATTGCGCGAAAGCGGGTTCAGTTTTTGTCGGGTTCGGGTTTATGAGCGTTTAGTTGATCTAGTTTTTGTTATTCTAAATTGTTCCTTTATCCTTGGTTGTGTAGTATTCATTTACATTAGGTTAGGGTGTCGGTGATCCGAGAGGAGAGTCGACTTAGAATACTTTAGTAATCGTTTTCCTATTTGTTTTAAAATCAATTAAGTGTAAGTTAGGGTTTGTTAGTGAGAACCAAGGTGATCTAGCTAGCTTGAGCGAACCTTATTTGTTTCGTCTTTAGATACCGATGTCGTGGGATCATACAATCCATTAGCTTGTTAGACCGTCAATTTGATTCTTACCTAGGTAGACGTTTTCTCCATATTCGTTAAAACCTCGTTATGTTTCGTTAAGGGTTTCAGTTAGTTTGGTTAAGTTAAGTTAATTAATTTAGTTAAAATAATTTAGGTCAACTAATTTAATTATTTAAAATCAATTAAAAATATATTATTCTTAGGACTTCTGAGGCATTTACGTGTCCTTGTGTTCGATATTCGGACTTTTTAGGTTGCTACTTGTGATCGGTACACTTGCCGGTTGTGTGTGGTGTTATTAGGAATTTCTGTCTTAAAATTAAAGCTTAGTTGTGAGTCCCGTAAAAAGAAACACTCATTTGACACACATCAAGTTTTTTGGGGCCGTTGCTGGGGACACGGTTTAAGGCTTATTAAGAACGACTCGAGTTAGAAACTACCTTTTTGCTACTTGTTTTTCTTTTACTTTGCATGTTAGTTAAAATAGTTTAGCTAATTTTAGGGTCTTTTGTTAATTTTAATCGTTGTATGCGACATATTTGATCTCTTGGACCACCAGAAGCCGAAGGATTTCCCGAACCAGAGAGAAAGTTGTGTGAGAGAAGTCGTACCGATCCTTCTTCCAGTTATTCTTCGTCTGATGGTAATACATCCTCTTCTCCTACTTTTTATTAATCCGTAATTAGGGATAGGATTATGGCCGACGCACCACAGAGGAGGATGGTTGCAGACCAGGCCCGTCAGATCGATGCGGGCACGAGATCTAGCATTGCTTCACCAGCCATCGCAGTTAACACGAATTGGCAGATTCCATCGAACATTTTGAACACCATCTCACACTCTACTCAATTTCATGGGTTGCTCCAAGAAAACCCGCATTCTCGTCTCATTCTCATTACATGTATTTGCGACACTATTCATCTTTCCGGCGTATCCGAAGACGCCATCAAACTCCATGTTTTCCGTTCTAACTCGTTGATCATGAAAGTATGTGGCTTGAGTCCCTTCCACAGGGCTCCATATCTACTTGGGCTGCCTTGCACACCCAGGTTCAGGAAAAATACGATCCTCCGGCTAAGGCCGCTCGTTTGTGTAATAAGATTCATTCTTTTCAGAGGGGGATTCCGAGAGTTTCTATAAGGCATGGGAGAGATTAAAAAATCTACTTGCTTTATGTCCAAACCATATCCAGAAAGATTGGGTAGTTGTTGAGAAGTTCTATAACAAGGTGACGTACGCGACGCAGAGTATGCTTGGCACGGCGGCAGGAGAAAATTTGGTGATGTGTTAGCGATGATTGTGATGGACTTGTAGGTGAAGAGCACCGCACTCGCAACACAGGTTGAGGCATTAGCGATGATTGTGATGGACTTGCAGGTGAAGAGCAAGTTGTGAGAGATTTGTATAGGAGGGCATGATACTGTTCAGTGCCCCACAGGTTTCCAGGAGGAGGCGGTTGACTTTGTTAGTAATCCGAACCGAAATTAAAAATCTTTCAATTCTTATAATTCAGGGTGGAGAGGCAATCAAAATTCCAACTTGATGAACAGAAATCAGTCCGGCTTCCATCGGCGTCAGAGTCTATTCCAGGATTCCGGTGAAGGAGAAAGTGGTGGAGAAAAGAAGCCCACTTTAGACAAGATGATGGCACAGCTGACAAAGATGTTGTCACAGCACATGACTCGAGAGGATTCCCGTCACAAAGAGACCCAAGAGAAATTTCGGGAGCACGAGTCATTCATTAGAGATCCAGGAGTGTTATTCAAATTCTCGAGCGGCAGATGGGGAGATAGCGAGTTGATTAAATGAGAGGCCGCCAGGTACACTTCAGAGTAATACCGACCAGAACCCGAAGAGATTCAAGAAGACGGTGACGACGAGGAGCGATGTAGAGGCACGCAACGAGCTCGTGATTCAAGAGGCGACTAGAGGAGGAGTTGTGGAGGAGCATGCAGTCGATGGATAGGAGCATGCGGACGAGGAGATTCAGTTGGAGTCTCCGCCGACCAAGGTGCATCAGAGGCGAAGTCTAGGAAGTAAAACAAATGCCAAAAACCAGCAGTTACCTAGCACCCCAGCGAGATTCTATAAACCTAGAGTTTCGTACTCCGGGAGACTCCGCAGCAATAGAGACAAGGAGCAGAACTCCAAATTCCTTGATCTTTTGAAGCAGTTTCACCTTAACATTCCATTCCTTAAGGTAATCACTCAAATGCCAAAATATGCAAAGTTCCTTATGGATATTCTTTCGAATAAGGAGAAGTTAGTTGAGGTCTCTTCCATCCCATTGAGTGCTAGTTGCTCTGCAATTTTGCAGAGAAAGTTACCCGAAAAGATGTTCGATCCTGGGACTTTCACGATTCCCTACATCCTGAGTGATGATATAGTGGTTTATGCACTAGAGGATCTTGGTGCCACTGTTAATCTCATGCCATATTCTGTTTATCACAAGTTGGTTTTAGGCGTGCCGAGGCCTACCAGGACGAGTATCCAACTTGTTGATCGTTCTGTGAAATACCCTCAAGGGGTGGTCAAGAACATGCTCGTTTGTTTTGACAAGTTCATCTGATCGACGTTGCGAGGGTAAGTTGATTTTGAGAGTTGGGTATGCGATCGTCATCTTTGACGTTCGACATTCACTGAAACACCCCAAGTATGCTGATGACTCCTTATACTTCATCAGAATTGATGACAACAGTCATGCCACCATTTTTTGGAATTGGTTGAGTTTTATGAGTTTGATTGTGAATTGGTTGAGTATTATGATTGTTTTCTTAAGTATTTGTTGCTTTCCAAAACACATGAGTGGCTAAACGTATTAGTTCTACCTAGGTTTGATGAAAATTGTTCGATTTTAATGAGTTTTATGGATTGTTTGATCAAATGACTTGTATTTGCTGCTTTCCAAAATACATGAGTGGCTAAACGTATTAGTTCTACCTAGGTTTGATGAAAATTGTTCGATTTTGATGAGTTTTATGGATTGTTTGATCAAATGACTTGAATTACTGTTGTTAAGATTGATTTAATATTGAATTAGGTTGTGTTTAGTGGCTGGGATTTTATTAATTACACTCCATAAACTTCATGCTTCGATTGGTTGAATTTGTTTTCATTGATTGTTGCTTGTTTGATTATTTACTTGGTGTTGAGATTTTGTTTGTTGTAGATATCACCGTAGGATTTTGTTGAGTGTGTTTTGGTATAATTCAGCGAGTAAACACCTACTTAGAGACCGAGAGGTGATAAGCAGTAAAGTCGTCTCATAGCCTTAGCATGCTAAGATTAGGATTGCGCGAAAGCGGGTTTGGTTCTTGTCAGGTTTGGGTTTGTGAGCGGTTAGTTGATCTAGTTTGTCTAAATCTAAATTGTTCCTCTATCCTTGGTTGTGTAGTATTCATTTCCATTAGAGTCAAGTGTCGCTGAGTCCGAGAGGAGAGTCGAAATTAGAACACCTTAGTAATCGTTTTCCGGTTTATTTTAAAATCAATAAAGTGTAAGTTAGGGTTTGTTAGTGATACCGAGAGGTGATCTAGCTTGCTTGAGAGAACCTTAGTTTTTTCGTCTTTAGATACCGGTGTCGTGGGCTCATTCAATCCAATATCTTGTTAGACCGTCAATTTTATTCTTACCTAGGTAGACATTTTCTCCATATTCGTTAAACCTCGTTAAGTTTCGTTAAGTGTTTAAGGTAGTTTTGTTAAGTTAAGTTAATTAATTTAGTTAAAGTGATTTAGGTCAAGTCGTTTAATTATTATAAATCAATTAAAAATATATTATTCTTAGGAAGGTCTTGTCTAGGGTTTAGTAATCATAGGCGTTTTCACGTGTCCTTGTGTTCAATATTCGGACTTCTTAGGTCAATGCTACGTATGATCGGTACACTTGCCAGTTCTGTGTGGTGTTATTAGGAATCTCCGTTTTAAAATTATAGCTTAGTTTTGAGTCCCGTAAAAAGAAACACTCATTTGACACACATTATATAACAAGACAACGAAGAAGATGAGACAGATGCTCGTGTTGGTCCTGGCTAGAAGAAAATGAGATAGATGCTCGTGTTGGTCCTGACTGATTATTCGATTATAATGAACTGTTTAAGCCATTTAATGTTGAGAATGTCTCGGATCTAAGATCTAAGATCCAAATACGATTAACATAGATCTAGTTCTTGATTACTCTTATAGATATAATATATGTGATTAATATTAGTTGTAGTATGTAATATATTAGTAATAGGTTAATTAGTTGAACCTTTGAACGAGAGACCAATTTGCCAGAGGTTAAATAAGGTTAATCCAAAACTTAAATTAAACAGAGGTGAACACCTCTATATATAGAAGATGGGTCTAGTTCGATACACATTTCGTAACGAACTAGCCACCCACTTCGTTACATTACAAAATAAATAATAAACTTAACGAAACAGACTCCTAATTCGTTAAACATCCTTAACGAATTAGGAGGAAACTTAACTTAACTTCTAGTTCGTTAAACATCCTTAACGAACTAGACTATCTTAACGAACTAGTCAATAAAATAAATAACATTTACATTATAATTATCAAACGCTTAATACAAAGACTCGAGACGCAAAATCGTGCACTAACAGACACCCCCTCGTCTTGAGCTCTTTGTCTTTAAGTTATTTGAAGCGCTTGGACTGCCAGTCTCTGCAGCTGTGAATCCCATGCTCATGACACACACGAACAACAAGTTGAAATTGCATTGCTCGGTCATAGTCTTCACGACGCTCTATTAATATCTTATTCTTGAAAAGCACATCATTGTCGGTCTCTGTTAAGTTCACGAGCCACATCGGATCAATAATCTTAATCAGCTTGGTCTTCAAGCCCTTACCAATAACAATAACGGCCTCGCCAGTTCGATTGTCATAATACCAGTGGTTGAAAGATAAATACGTGTGTTGATTCAGCGTCTTGACTGGTACACGCTTCATTGTTTTTGGAGGTTTGACTTTAAGCACCAGCTTCCTCTAACCCGTTCTTGGATTGATCTCATTAATACGCTTGCGAATTGGGATATGCGGCTTAAAGAATTTAAATCTGTAGTTCACTTCAAACAGCAAATGTTGGTGAAACCAACTTGCTTGGTGATTCCCGCCACGGTTAATAAAAGGATGGTATGCAAGAGTCCGTACATCCCATCTTGGTAATGAGAGAACGTCAGTAATATTTTCATAATACTGAACGCCGTTCTCCCATTTGATGATACAAACCTTTAAATCACCTCGAACTTTTGAGACGGCCTTGAAAGAAGTCATCTGATTGGCTTTGGCACGGGTAGCGGCTTCCACTTTCAACTCTTGATCAACATATCTGTATGCATCGGTAATCTTATGAGCTCTCGTGTTTCTGTAAGCAAACCATCCTTGAATATCTTCAACGGATGGATCAATCTTCGAATCAAATCTTGCATCAACATTTTTGCCCTTTGATTCCTTCTCCAACTGATCCTCGGCTGCTTTAAAAGTTTCTTCATTAAATACCGGAGAACCCTGATCAACATTAGAGTGTTGAAATAAGTTAGATACTCCTCAGCCGTGATATCTTCAATCTCAACTTCCTCTTCTTCATAAATAAAAGACTTGTTCATCTAAATAGTTGGATCATTCATTACCTCTTCGTCATTCTCGACCTCCATATCAACTTCAGCCTCTAACACGGTTAGTTAATCGTCATTTAGACCCAACAATATCGAAATCTGCTCTCGTGTTAGGGACCGTTTCACGAACTGCCCAACCTCAATCTCATCAGCATTTACAATGCTTCTGATCACCCCCTTACCATCAATGAATATAACAATGTCAGCCTTTGTCGACTCAATTGGCTTGACATTCATTGAATCATGATAAAAAACCACCTGCTTAGTCGAATCACCAGCACCAGCGCTAGTACCTGCACCAGATGATGAGTCATGAGTTTGTTTCGTCTCACCTCCAGTACCTGACTCGTCAGGATCTTCCTCATCGTTTCTGAGTTTCTTGAGCGCATCGTCTTTGCATGTAAGCTGCAAAATTACATCCTCATGTTCTTTTAACTTCACCCCCCCCCAAGACGTAACAATCTCACGAAGGGATTTTGGTCCCTTTTTTGCAAAAGGAGACATAACTCAGCAACTTCTTTTGATTCTCCATCAAACGCTCTTGATTAAGACGATCAGTAGACATTTGATTTTCATAAAGATGGAGTAAGCTCAATAGCATATTCGTCTGTTGATCCTGAATCATTGCATTAAACGAGGGAGGAATCGGCTGAACAGGACCTTGAGGACGATTGAGCCTCATATATGAAATATTCATAGGTGGTGGTGGCATCATCATCGGTTTCGGTGAAACCACCGAGGTAGCAGTCGTAGGCCTTGGCAATGTGGATCAGAGGTGAGTGTGGTCGTCAACGTGTGTTCCAGGGTGCTAGTAGTAAGCGGCAACGCCGGTCGTAGAATAATAGACGACCTTGTAGGCTGGACTTCAAACAAAATACCAGCTCCAGCAGTAACTCGACGCTTCGAGGACCCTTCACCAGCAATCTCTTTCCCTTTCCTTTTACGTTCAACAGCTTCAACAGCAGCTGCCTCAGCCTCAACACGTTGTTGTTGAGCTGGATCATCACCATCACCACCATCATTATCATCACCCTCATCACCATCGTTCCCACCTTCTCCTTCTTCAAGCTCAGAATCCGAGTCATCATGGATCCAGCGATCCTTAGAAGGACATGCATAATCGAGATTGGATACATGACTGATCAAATTCTTGAATGTAGGAGGAGGATCTTGATGATACGACTTCATCCTCCTCAATGTATCTGCTGTCATGTGGTCCAATTTCAATTTATCATCGAGGAGTGTTGGATCGAGCACCAAATCACGTATTGCATCTTGAACGAACAGTTGGATAAACCGAGGATACGTAAAAAATTTCTTGCGATGATTTACAACAGTACAATTCTACTTGAGATGATCGAAGATCATCTCAGAGAAATTGAAAGGTTTGTTAAGAATTAACGCAACGAACGCCGATTGAAACATTATACGACATTCGTTGAACCCTCCTTTTCGTATACCAAGGAAGTGTATAAGAACGTGTAGTAAATACTCGTATGTGGGATACAAGTTCGCCTTGTTATACATTGAAATATTCAGATTACCAGAGTAAAATAAACGACCAAATAGTCCACTGATCATGTCTTTATGATACTCGCTCGCGTCATCAATAGTATCGTTGAACCTCAACACCCGTTTAACAGGCTCAGTTGATATCACAATTGGTCTGGCATTTACCTCAACAGCAATGTGGTTTTCAGTCTCCACATATCTAGCAGTGTTCTAAAATTGACGAACGATGCTGAATCTAACGTCAGGATTTGCTGTGACGGCATAATGAATACGTTAGCAACATATGAACTCCAATATCTCTCCAAAAACGTCCTCGTCAGCAAAATTTGTACTAACGAAGGCACAAACATTGTGTTGTTTGTCATACGGAAGTAGTGTAATATCTTGTTCCTGTTGTTTTGGTTGTGGCTCAGCAGCGGGAGGATCCTGATCCTTATTATCAGCCATCACTGGTAATAACATAAGTCCGAGAATTAGTGACATAGAATAAATAATATAATTAAAAGAGTAAACTTAAACTATTTTATAAATCTAAATTAAATTTTAAATCTTTTAATTTTAACCTTAAAAAAAATAAAAAAATGTCATTCGTTAAGTACTTTGATTCGTTATAAAGAACTGGTGGTTCGTTATAGCGAATTAACTAATTTGCTATCAAGTAAATAATTCGAATTAAATCTACGAATCAGGAGTGAATGTATAACGAATTATAGTCTAATTCGTTATAAATAACGAATTAAAATCTGATTCATTATAAATAAGGAACTAAAGTCTGATTCGTTATAATTAACGATTAAAATTCTGATTCGTGTGATTTGTAAAACGAATTGGACACGAAATAGTTCCAATTCGTTACAATATAACGAATGGCCCTTAAGCTTAATGTTTTGACTAATCAGGTCAAGGTCAAAAATACCAAGAACATCAAAAGTCAAAATTGCAAACTGAAATCAATACAACCATAACCAACGATGTTTAGTCGAACAAATGATCCAAGAGATCTCGGAAACACATTGCTAGCTGGGTCGTAATTAACCATTTGTACCAAATCATGATACACAATGAATTGATTAAGGTTTATAAAGAACTTAAAACCCGATAACAAAATCAACAAATTAACCCTTAAGATGTCCATTAATTATGAAGAAAATCGTCATGCCGTAATTGCCTTTACCTTATGATTCGAAAACATGAATGATTCTTGAGTATAACGATGATCGGTTTTTCAGAGAAAATTTTAGCAGGGTTTCATTTCTTAAGGAAGAATAAAGGTGAATAGTGAAGACGAACAACCTTCACATATCTCTAAATAATCTGACCCGACACAATCTCCAATGTACTGAGTAATCAAATTCGTTTAAATTTGAATTAACGAATCAGGTGATTCGTTATCATACATGCACACGTGGCATAACGAATTAAGGTTAATTCATTAAAGTTTAAGACGAAGCAATAACAAATTAGCTGTAATTCGTGTTCAATTCGTTAATTTATGATTAACGAATTAGATATCATTCGTTATACATTACTAATGAATTAATTTTATGTAATTTTAAATTAAATAAATAAAATAATTAAATCAATTAAATAAAAGAATAATTAAATGAATAATTAAAATAATAATTTATTGATACCAATTGTTGAATAAATAAATCAACGAGATCCTGTATCTAGATGATCAAATACCTTAACGTGTTTTACGTTCAAAAACTCTTAACTTAAAAAAAATAAATAATATGTAAAAGAAAAACTAAAATATTTTTGGTGTTTTGAAATTTTATAAAGCGTATTTCCAAGAAAAATATCCGAAAATTAAAATGTAAAGCAGAAAAATATTTTTGTGTTTTTATATGAGTTTTTCAAAAGCAGTACATATTTTTGGATTCTGGTGAGTTTGAGCAGAGAATCATATTGACCAAATTTCCCTTCCATCATTGTTTTATATTTCAGCGATATTGTGACTGGCGTTAAGTTGGCCATTGATATTGTTGTCCACTTAAATCTTATAACAAACTTTCAAGCGTTTCTTTGATATGATTAAATGTTCAATTAGAGCACAGAATATCAAAAACTATCAGCCTCTAATCTCGGTTCAAGCTTAATTTGATTTTTACGAAATCACCCCAACTTGTCTTAAACCATTATAATCTTGATCAAAATTTGAATTTATAGAATTTGTGAGCAATGCATTGATTTTCCTTTACTGTGAGTGAGTATGCACGAGTCCATCTGTTGGCTTGCACACACTGTATCCCCTGGGCTCTGTTCTTACTGGTATTGAGACGCACGTAAAGGAGGAACAAATGTATGACTAACATCGGATTTTGATCAAGTCAGTAGTTTAAATTTGTACGATGTACAGTGGTGATCAAGTTTAATGACTTTGGGTTTGCTCTAAAAGCGGACGAAATATTCATGCATATGAATACCCAGATGATTAAGCCGCATAAAGACTCACAATGTCCAGAACTTCAATGCTTGTTATTTGCTTTAATTTATTGTTGGGTGATCAAACAAATATAAGGCTTGAGTATGACAGGTTATTACAATTCTGCCATCCTCACCGAGATTTTTTCTAGTGACTAACACCTCTGCAATTAAGCAATGAAATTAAGCACTCACCGAGATTTTCACCGAGATTTCTTTAAGTTTATATCACATACTTTACTCTAACAGCTTGTTTAAGACCTATCAATGCACCAATGCAATTAACCACTCAGACTTTTAAGCTTATTTATTGCTGGATTTAGGGTCAAACGATCAATATACTATCATATTCTCTTTTTTGCTTCAAAACTCAAAATTTTTGCGAGCATAAAACAGAATGAATTTAATCGCCCCAGTTACATTCATTCTATAGATTAATGGCTATCCTATCAATTCATAAGTGAATAATAGGACCACAACATGCAAGTATGCTCCACAAACATAAATAACTGACATAACTTTCAGCGAGAAAATAAAGTAAATGCATAACATTCGCCCCAATGACTTTCCATTATCAGGTAAATGGCTATCCCAAACATTTACAAGTAAACATCAGGACCAAACATATACATATATTTGTCCTTCAAATGTAAGTAATTGACATAATTTTCAGCGAAAATATGCAAAAATATTTTCGGATTTTCTCTTTACATACTTAAAACACAATCTTTTTGTCTTTTTTAATTTTTTTATAAACAGAATAAAACATCACAATCTTTTTGGATTTTTCTATACATGCTTAAAACACAATATTTTTGATTTTTCAAAAATTTTAGTTGTTTTTGGATTTTCATAATATTTAAAACAAGAAAACACAATATTTTTGTCTTTTTCACATTTTTCAAATGTTTTTGGTTTTTATCTATACAAACGAAAAGCACAGTATTTTTGTATTTTCTAATGTTTCACCCCCTAACCCAAAACATAAAAATGAAAGGAAAAATAAAATAAAAATAAACCGAAAATAAAGATAATTAACCTTGTTTCAGTACATCAACAAGGGTTTTTAATCCATTTAAACCAAGCAAAAAGTTAAATCGAGTTTTGTCAAATGCTTTGGTAAATAGATCGGCTTTTTGAAAATCGGTATGTACTTTCTCAATATCGATTAAATTCTTTTCAAAACATTCTCGTATGAAATGATATCGAATGTCGATATGTTTCGTTTTAGAGTGTTGTACGGAATTTTTGGTGATGCTAATGGCAGCAGAGTTATCAATTAAAATTGGAGTAGTAAGAAACTTCAAAACGTAGTCGCGAAGATGTTGTTGGATCCACAAAACCTGGGAACAGCAACTCGAGGCTGCAACATATTCTGCCTCAGCAGTTGAAGTGGAGACCGTCGTCTGCTTATTACAATGCCAGGAAACAAGCCGGCTTCCTAAGAATTAACACACTGCTGTAGTTTATTTGAAATTAATCTTGCACTCTCCGTAGTCTGAGTCAGAAAAGGCGGTAAGTTCAAAGTTATCGTCCTTGGGGTACCATTACCCGATGTCAGGATTGCTCTTCAGATATTGAAGAATACGCTTTACCGCTGCTTGGTGAGTCACTCGGGGACTAGCTTGGTACCTAGCACCTAAACAAACTGCAAAGATTATGTCAGGTCGAGAAGCAGTAAGATACATCAAAGACCCAATGATAGCTCGATAGAGGGTAGGATCGACTGTGTCCTCCAATTCATCCGGTGATAAATTGTGACCCACAGGAAGAGGAGTTGAAGGGATTTTTCCGGCAGATATCTTAAATCAGCTCAAGATATCGTTCACATATTTTGTCTGGTGAATAAAGATTCCTTTCGCAGACTGGTGAACATGCAACCCTAAAAAGAAGTTCATCTCTCCCATCGAGCTCATCTCAAACTTTGTTTGCATTGACTTCTCGAATTCCTTACATAACTTGTCTTTTATTGACCCAAAGATAATGTCGTCGACATATATCTGAATGAGGAGAAGATCATCACCAACATTCTTATAAAATAAAGTGCAGTCGACAGTCCCTCGCTTGAAGCCGTTATCAGTCAGATGGGTGGCAAGTGTGCTATACCAAGCTCTCGGGGCTTGATGTAGACCATAAAGGGCCTTGTTTAAGCGGTAAACTCGGTCCGGATAATCAGGATCTTCAAAGCCAGGAGGCTGTAAAACAAACACTTCCTCGTGTAATTTACCATTGAGAAATGCACTTTTCACATCCATTTGATAGAGTTTAATATTCATGTAAGCCGCATAAGCCAGAAAGATTCGTATAGCTTCCAATCTTGCAACAGGAGCATATACCTTAGTGTAGTCTATACCCTCTTGCAGATGGAAACCTTGCACCACTAACCGTGCTTTGTTTCTCACGATCACACCACGATCGTCCTTTTTACATTTAAATACCCACTTAGTCGGAATAGGCTTCTTGACTCTAGCAGGTTTATCGACAAGATCCCAAACACCCAGTCTGTTAAACTGTTGCAATTCCTCTTGCATTGTCTCTACCCAAGAAGGAACTTCAAGTGCCTTACGAGTCGACGTTGGCCTTACTTGGGATAGAAAGCAAGATTCTCCTCAGCATCATGAGATTTGCAAAAGCACACATTACATTACATTATTTTCACTTGAAGAAGCAACTTGATGACGTGTTCGCACGCCCACATCAAGTTCCCTAATGATGTTTACCTTTGGATGATAAGTATGAATCCGAATAGTGGGATTCTCAAGAACAACAATATTGTCGGTTAAATTTGTAAGATTCTCCTCAGCATCATGAGACGATTCACCAATCTCATGTGTTTCAGAGAATGGAGCCGATGAAGAATCAACAAAATAACCATCATCAGACGAGATCGAAATCACATCCGATGTATCAGGAAGATCATCTTGTGAGGCATCAACATAAACAGACCTAGAATATCTTGGAAGTGAGAATTGATCTTCCAAATACGCATGAACCAAATCTTCATCAGGTTGATCTTCCATTTGAGTGAAAGAATTGAATAAACTCTCGTAATCAAACATCCAGTTAGGACCTTTAACTTGGGAAGGAGTGGTGTACTTTTGACAATCAACATGGTACCATTCCTCTACACAATCCAAGGTAAAGTTAAATACTCGTTTCTTAGGTGATGCGTAACCTAAGAAGTATCCTTCAACAGCCTTTTTTTCAAACTTACCCGCATCTCTCTTCAACATAGTACAAGGACACCCACATGGTTCCAAGTACTTTAAATAAGGTTTTCGTTTGTTCAAAAGCTCATAACTCATCTTTTGGAGTCTCTTAACTGTTAGAACCCGGTTGTGCATATTACAGGCAGTATTCAGAGCCTCGTTCCAAAATTGGACTGGAAGCTTAGAATCTGCAAGCATAGTTCTCGCAGCTTCAATCAAAGTTATGTTTTTCCTTTCAGCAACACCGTTAATCGATGAATTTCCTTTTGAACACAAAAGAAATCCAACATGTTGTTTCTAAACTTCCTACCATTATCACTTCGAATACGTCTCACTTTTAGTTAGTATAATGATTCGATCTTAGTAATTAAGTTTTGGACCAGAAAGGGTGTTTGATCTTTTGAACTCATAAATAAGAACCATGAATATCTTGAACAGTCATCGGTAACTACAAGACAATACCAATCTCCAGCGATACTATCACGATTCACAGGACCAAAAATATCCATTTGGGGTCGTTCAAGAGGAGTATCAATGGAATTCATTAAATTAGGCGGATGTGACTTTTTCTTCTGTTTGCCTTTCTTGCAAGCAACATAGTGGTAAGATAATTTAAAATGTTTCAAGGAAACACCTTCGACCAAGTCATTTTCATTAAATAATTCATCTTCCTAACATGAATATGTCCCATTCTTCTGTGCCAGAGAATTATGTCTTTTTCAGTTGCTTTAGAAACAAAACACGTTTCCACAAAAGTTGACACCTTAGAAGACATGTTTAACACATAAATATAATTCGATCGAGAGGATCGCATGACAACCATGTCCTCAGGAATGACGTATCCTGGTTTTAGAATCAGACATTCTTTATCAGTAAAAACAGTCGTGTACTTCTTGTCACAGATTTGCGACACACTTCATAAATTATGATCAACTTTATCACAGTAATTGACTTTCTCAAACGTAATATGCCCATTAGAAACTTCATCTTCTTGTGTTATCATACCCCCGAAATTCTCAGCAAAAGCAACATACCCTCCTTGAATATTTCTAACATTTGTTAAGAGGTTGAGATTCCCAGTAATATGATGAGAACATCCGCTGTCCATTATCCAGTTTTCACCAGACACGGTCTTGGATGTACCCTACACACAAATTGAAAATGATCAGTTCAAAAAGGCAGCACAGGCCTCAGTCTTGGGCACTTTTTGAGTTTCATGAGAAGAATCAAATTTAACATAATTCAATTATTGTTCAGCAACTTGAGAATAAGTTACAGGCCTCTTAGACTTTCGTCTTAAATAGGCAGCTTGAACGACATTTGAGTTCACACTCTTACAGATAGGTTCGGTCGGAACAAACTTGGGCTTAACATAACCTACATACTCATTGACATGAATCACTTTTTGTGGATTCACATCAGAGAACATAATGTGAGTTTCATCTTCAACGACGTTGGTCGTCTCAAAATCTCCTTGACTAATGGAACATGTTTTGAATGATCCTTAACAAAATGATGAAGATTCTAAGACTTCTTCTATCTACAGTTTCTTACCACATGACCTTGTTGTCCACACAGAAAGCAACTTCTCATGTCCACACGATCATGTTCAGAGTTGGTAAAAACTAATGCCATAGAAGGTTGACGACTCACAGTTCTATAAAATTCTTGGCCAAATCATCAAAAGACACAAATTTCTTTTTCATATAGAAATCAAGATTAGAACAGTTGGAAAACCTTTGCAATGTATCATTTCCAGTTGATTTCACAAAATGAACCTTTTTAGGAATTTTTAATAGTTGCTTAGCTTTAATCAATGGGTCTAATGTGTTTGATGTTTTGGCACAAGTATACTGACGTTCAAGATATTGTATCTTGGAAGTTTCATTGTGAAAGACACTTTCGATCAATTATGGTTTGATAATGCTAATCGGAATGTCTTTATCAGTGAACATCTTGTCTATTTCTTTTAACTTAAACACACGACCAGTTGATGGCTTTTAAACAGTAGGATTGATAAAACGCATCAAATCCTCATAAAAGATTTTAGGTTTATCTGATTTCTTGGCCTTCACCAGTTTAACCTTAACTTTTTCTTCCTTTTTCACTTGAGTTGTGTGTGAACCACAAACGGCCTCCTCAAATTCATGAGGTTCACAAAAAATGTGATTAGAACTTGGAATGTCTTGGTTTTTTGTGTATCACCTCAGGTTCGAACACATCCTTAATGATCACCTTCTCAACATTTTCTACAAACACTTTATTGATCTCGACATGATATTTTTGAGTTGGTGGTTGTGCTTTAACACTTTCTGTTTTTATTGGTTTGGGTTTGTCAGAAACAATGGATTCCTTCACAAGCACTTCTTCTTATTTTCTAGCAAAAATATTTGCCCTATAATCATTTTGTAAAGGTGGTGGTATTTCAACAAAACCTATACCCTTTTTAGAATTTTTTTGCTTACCAGATACTTCGACTATCTCACTTAGCAAAAAGGATGAGTTTCTAAACTTGCCCAACTTATTTTCAACTCAAGAATTTCATTCTCAAGCTCAGTTATCTTGGAACGATGTTTCAAGATTTCGTGAAATTTTTGATCATTGATTGTCATTTTAACAGATAACTCAGCTTTGAGATCATGATTATTTACAGAAAATGCTTCGATTTTCTCTCTAGATCTCATTTGAGATTCCAAAGATTGTCTATAAGTATCCTTTATAGTGGTTGGAAGCAATTTCTCTCACTAAAAAGTCATTTTGATTTTTCAAAGACTCTAACCTAGGCTTGTTTGTCTCACAATCAACACAAGATGCAACAGTAGATAAATTAACAGAGATAGGAACAAAAGTACTAACCTCATTAATTTTGGCCATGCAAGCAAAAGTGGTTGGAAGCTTGTCACATGAATCATCGAAATCTGATTCAGTATCATTGTTAGAAGACATATCACTCCCACTTGCATCTTGAAAGCTCTCATTTGTTTCAAACATGGCTAAGTTTTCTTGATTTTCATTACACAACAATCTTTGTGATTAATCAGTTCCATCAGCAGTCAGCAAAGCATGACTTCCGGATGTTGATGGTTTCTTTTCAGAAGATGTATCAGCTTCATTACCCTGTTTCACAAAAGAACTACGATCTTGAATTCTAGGACCAGTGTGTTCCTTCTTCGGCTTATCACATTCCTTAGCAAAATGCCCAAATTCTTGACAATTGAAACATTTACCTTCATTTATCGAACCCTACCTTCTTGTTTAGTGATGGAAGATCTTTGCCAGTCCTTTGCATAAACCCTTTCACCTTTCTGACAATCATTGCCATATTCCATTTCAAGTCTATAAGCTCTAACTCATCAGGATCAATTTGATCATAGTCCTCATCAGTCAACTCGCTCGTTGCAATCTTACTACTAACCATATTCTCATAAGAAGTCTTGAAGGCAGACAAGAAACCAAAGTTTTGTTCAGCTTCCTTCATGATTACATTCGGTGGATGTGAGAATTGATTTGCAGTGGATGAATTTACAGATCCTCCAGAAGAACCAGAAGCACCAGGTGACCCAGAACTTCCAGCAGTGTAGAAACATGCACGTGGATCACTATAGATAGTTGTAGCATTATCACTTGCATTTTGTGTAAGAAATGCGGTGATTGGTGAGATTTTTGAACTCAAGGGCATGTTCCCACCATAAAAAGTTGGATATTGGCTATCCTTAGAAGACTTTTGACATTTAAGATCATATTCTTGTGCTTCATTATTTTGCATGAATTCAGAGGCCGCCAGATCTTCATTGTTGAAGTAATTATTCCCTTTCAGCACCATTAAGAAAGCTGAGTAAGAACTCGGTAAAGCACCCTTAATTGTGTCTATCTTATTTGATTCAGAAGGTTCCATCTTCATCTTGTCCATTTCAGCTATCAGATGCTTAAACGGTGTTGTCATCTCTTCGACAGTGTCACCTTTAAGTAAGTTAAGGTTTCTAAATTGAAACTTTAACATCACCTTCTTGCTTTCTGTAGTGTAACCCATACTCCTCATACGAATGTGTTGAAACAACGAAGCACAAATCTTGATGCTACCGACTTGATGAAATATGTTTTCAGGTAACGCCATTGTAAGAGTTGAGTACGCTTTCGTTTCAATCTCCAAAGCCTTCTTTTCTTTCTGAGAGTATTGTGATATGGCTTTAAGTGTGAATCCAATAGTTTCATCTCCAATCATTGGAACAGTATATACTTCATCCAAGAAATAAGAACAATCAGGGTGAACCGATCCTAGATGAGCACGGAAACGAGGTTCCCACTTAGCAAAGTCACTAAATTTCATTAAACGAGGACACTTGGAATGGGATCCGATCTCCGTGTCCAATTGTAACATTTGCTGCATAAGTACATTTTAGAAAGCTAATGCGTACAAACCAGCCATCTTCAAGGACTAAACTTGAAAATATATAAAAGAACTTGGAACAGTAAGTATAACGAACTGTGAACAGTGTCTTTAACAAACTAAAATAACAAATAAATTATATTGAATTGAAAATTATCTGAGTAACGAATCAGGAACAGTATCACATGAACTATCAAACAAACTAAGTCAACGAATTAGGTCAAATTGACGAATCAGTTTGACGATTTGACGAATCAGTTTGACGAAATAGGTTAACGAATCAGATTAACGAATCTAAATTCAATATAACGAACCAAGGTAACGAATCTCTGAAATCACTTAACGAACCAGAGCAACGAATCACAAAGTCACTTTATGAATTAGGTTAACGAATCTCTGATTCAGGTAACGAATTAAGATAACAAATTTGCTACAGATAATAACGAATCAGGTTGTTAAAACAGTTATAACAAACTCTGACAACTCTTGCCACGCGGCAAAAGTTTGTTAGATTTAAAGTTAACGAAACAGACCACGTGTCTGACGAATCAAATAACACGAATCAGAGTGATGACGAACTGAGTAGCGAACTGAGTAACGAATTGAGAAGATGTGACTAATTACAATAACGAATTAACAGAAAATATAACGAAGCTTCAACAACAGATGAAGATCTTCAAGTCTTCATCCATAATTTCAAGAATTCTGGAAAATGAAGAACACACACAACCAAACACAAATACGTTATATTCACTCGATAATACACCAAATCGCTCAAATTACATATCAAATTACTCGGAAATTCATTACAAAACCAAATCAAAAAAAACCACACACTAATTCACCCAAAATCAAATCCAATTTGACCAAGTACACTCCCCTATTTCGGTCACAATCAGATCCAAAACAAACCAACACAAATCCAATTCGAACCTCAATTCCAGTCAATCCACACCTTACCAATACCTTAACAATCACAACTCCAACCAATCTCAATCCATATCCAATCAATTCAACAAAGAATTCGATTAGCTTCAATCGAAACCAAACAAAACTAATTTATACAATTTAAACCTTCAATTAACTAATTAAAATACTAGATCAAGAGTAATCGAACACCGAAAGCTCTAACACCACTTGAGAACGTCTCGGATCTAAGATCTAAGATCGAAATACGATTAACACAGTTCTAGTTCATGATTACTCTTATAGATATAATATATATGATTAATATTAGTTGTAGTATGTAATATATTAGTAATAGGTTAATTAGTTGAAGCTTTGAACGAGAGAACAATTTGCCAGAGGTTCAATAAGGTTAATCCAAAACTTAAATTAAACAGAGGTGAACACCTCTATATATAAAAGATGGGTCTAGTTCGTTACACATTCTGTAACGAACTAGCTACCCACTTCGATACATTACAAAATGAATAATAAACTTAACGAAACAAACTCCTAATTCGTTAAACATTCATAACGAATTAGGAGGAAACATAACTTAACTTCTAGTTCATTAAACATCCTTAAAAAACTAGACTAACTTAACGAACTAGTCAATAAAATAAATAACATTTAAATTATAATAATCAAACAATAAAAACAAAGACTCGAGACGCAAAATCGTGCATTAACAAATGTGTTTCTAGTAGTTGATACAGAAAACTCATGTGCTGGTGCTTCAAATGCTGTTTATGATGAAGACGACATCCCTACTTATTCTCATATGTCTCTAGTGCTGAGTATAGACCCGTCGGAATCATTGGATACTGCTGTGTCGTTGTCTGCAAGTCAACAAGAAAGTGTTGCTGAGACTGTGTTTTCACAAGAGTCTCCTGCAGTACGTGAACTACACACCGCTGAGACTTCTGCGACCGATGCTTGTTGGTGCATGATGTCAGTAGTTCAGTATCTTGTGTTTTGTCTGTGTCTGTAATCGTTTAGTCTTGTTTGTTTCATGTCGAATACTGTTGAGTTTGTATGTTCGCAGATTTGTTTGAGCGAACTTAGGGAGTAGCGAAGTTAGATAACTTCGCCTAGTATGTCAAGCGAAGTTGTCGAGGTATATATAAACCTCAACTTCGGGTTTTAGAAAAAAGGAAATAGGGTTTTTTGCTGAACGTGTTTTTGGTTATCTTGTGCATCACGTGTTGGCAATAGTAATACATCAAGTTTTCAAGAATTATCTCGTGTGTTTACCTACTTATTTAACGTATTGCTTATCTTACAATCATATCGTATTACGTGGGGATTCTGCACCCTCGTGTTACGAGATACTCCTGTGTAGATCCGGCTCGGAACCCACAATTGGTATCCGAGCATTTTGCTCGTGATTGTGTGGTTCGGTATTATCACACGGGTGTTAAGATCGTTCCGTTTGACCATTCGCGGAATGAGTTTACGTTGAAATACCTCGTTTTTGTCTCTTGCCCATCTTCCCTCAACAAATATACCTCGTAATCACCCTCACGTCTCTCGCAATCAACTTAACTAAAACCTGCAAAACCTGTCGTTCGTCAAGCGAAGTTGCCGTAACAATACGTAGGGTTTTAGCGAAGTTATAGGGTTTAAGCGAAGTTATAGTCCAAGCGAAGATATAGTCCAGCGAAGTTATAGTCCAGCGAAGTTGTACTAACTTCGCAATAGCTGTTTCACAGAACCTTGTTTTTGATTCTTGAATCTCTATTCTTTCAACAATGACTTCTTTAAACATCACAGAACTGGTAAAGATGGAGGTTGAAGCCGGTTCAACAACTAAAGCTCCGAAACTACTGAAGGGTACTGATTTCGTTGCATGGAAAGATCGTTTTGAACAGTATGTGAAGTATCAAGACGCTAAGATGTGGGTTTGCATTCAAGACGGTTACATTCCACCAACGTCCATGTTTGAATGTCGTGAACAGATTAAGAAGTACAGTAAGATGGAGGATGATGAAAAGAAAATGTATTAGGCAGAGAGTAAAGCGCATGCAGCTATAACAATGGCACTTCCACAAGAGATTCTACATACTTTCAAAAAGTACAAAACTACTAGAGAACTATGGGAAGCTTTAGAGAACAGATATGAAGGTAATGTTGGGATACGTACCTCCAAGAAAAAGCTGCTAAAAACCCAATTCTCCGTATTCAAGTATCTGAAGAACGAATCACTTGATGATATTATCACACGATATTATCATTTGATGACCGAACTAAATAATTACTCCATTGAATACAAGGAAGAAGAGATAGTAGAGAAGCTTCTTGATGCGCTCCCACCAAAATGGGAGATGTACACTGTTATGATAAGAGAAGATAAGGACTTTGACAAGATTGATCTGGAAACGATGGTAAATAAGTTATGAAATTTTGAACTTAGCATGGTTCGAAAGGAGACACCAACTGATCAGGTTCAGGATCCCGGAATGTATGGTGCGAAAGTCACTTCAGGCTCAAGTTCAAAATCAGAATCCACCGCCTACTACTGAAAGGGGGAATCAAACTCAACTCCAGATGGTTATGTGATTCTCAATATGGATGGTGACGTATATTTCGTAACAGGAGGTAGTAATTCTTCAAACCTCAAACCACAACTGGAAATTTCTCATCAAATGTTCCAAGCTATAACTACTCGCAGATGCCCATGAGTGTTAAATCAGTTGAACAGCAGTTTGCTCTCTATGCATCCTTCATTGCATCTTATGAGAACTACATCAAAGGTAAAATACTCGACCCTGCAACTTTGGATGAAGACTATGATCAGATCGATGCTGATGATTTGGAAGAGATGGACCTGCAGTGGCAGATGGCTATGATAGTAAGAAGGGTAAAGAGATTCATGATGAAAACGGGTAGAAGGTCGTTGGAGAAAGACCAGGGTTTGATAAATCAAAGGTTCGGTGTTATAACTGTTAACATAATGGTCACTTTGCTAAGGAATGTACAAATGAGAGAGTCGAACGAAGTCAGAACAGGCCTGCTCAATAGAATGATGGTGGTAGTGAAAATAGGGCCATGGTATCTCAACAGAACGGTGGATACAACTGGAATATACAAGTTGAGGAGGTGTTCGAACAGGCAAATCTGGTAAACATTGAAACTGGAGGAAGTGAAAGAGAGACGGGGGAAGATCAAGCATACATGGCAGAAGTGAATGATCAGCTCTCTGAGGTAAGTTCTGAACTTCATTGTGAAAAATGTGAAAACCTGTCTGATCAATTGAAGACCTTAGCTGATCAGTTTGTTAGTTTGGACACTCAATTTAAAAACTTAAAAGAAGAACATCACTATTCTAAAACTAAAGAAAACAGTTACTCGGTAAAAATAAAAGCTAGTGAAAAGGATATCAGAAGTCGTAAAGCCACTCTAACTGAAAAAATACAAGTAATTGATCTTAGTTATGAAGTTTTAGAAGAAAAGACCAAACTAATTGCTGAAAAAGATAAACATATAGCTGATTACCAGGTAAAAGTGGTGGAACTGAATAGAAAAATTGAACAATTTAGAAATTCTTCTAATATGTTAGATCACATAATCAGTGTTCAACGTTCCCCGGTTAACAAAGGGGGAATTGGATTCTCTGAAGTTCCACCACCATACAACAATAACTATACTTATAATCCTAGTAATCAGCAATCTGCAAATGTTGAAGTTGGTCAGACAGTTCCAATCAATGTTTCTGCTAAAGAAACTGAAGTTAATGAGAGCGAAACAAGTAAAACAAGTTCAAATGTCACGTGTTCTGTCTCCAGTTCTATCTCGTCAAATTCAGACAAGTCGTCCGAATCGGGGGAGATAGAAGAAAAGGTTGTGTTACTGAAACGAGGGGAGGAATATAAGCCTGATGAAAGAAATCTTCCCTAAATCCGTTCTTCCCACCATATGTTAGACAAATGGATAATAATAAAACCTCAACATCTGCAACAACTTCTGAGACGAAAGTTCAAAACAACCAGACTAGATCGAACAGAAGTTGTTTTAGATGCAACCGGATAGGATATCTTGTCGCTGACTGTCCTCTGAAACAGAGAAAAGCTTGAAATATGAGGCCTACTAAAACTGAGTATAAAACGAGTACTAACAATGATGCTGGTAAAAACACTAACATACCAAATTACAATCATTGGTATAAACCAAGATTTCAAAGAAATCAGTCTCGTTTTTTCCCAGTAAATTACCAAAACAATAATTATAGTCCAATTAACTCACGAAGGTTTGGAAGGGCTCATAGCCAGTCATCTAGAAATTTCTCCTACAAAACTAATAGAAACTTTCCTCAAACTGACATTGGAAAACCAAGGTACTGGATGCCGGATAACAGATTTAATCGACCCAAGACCAGTAGGTCTTGGGTCCCCAGATTTTAATCTATTTCTTTAATTGTGCAGGAACAATCAAACAGGGCTGTAAAAAATATGTGGGTTGTTGACAGTGGCTGTTCCCGACACATGACTGGTAAAAAGAAATTGTTACGTGACTGGAAGTATGTTCAAGGAGGAAGAGTAAGTTTCGCTGGAGAAAGTGGGGGAAGAATTAGTGGTATTGGGACTGTGACAAATGGGAGAATAAAGTTGGAAAAGGTGAATTTTGTAGAAGAGTTGAAGCATAACTTGTTGAGTGTTTCTCAGATCTGTGATAAAGAATACACTTTTCATTTCACTAAAGATGAGGCACTCGTGCTTTATCCTGGTTTCAAGATACTAGAGACATGGGTTGTAATGAGAGCTCCAAGAGAGAGAAACACGTATGTGATGGATATGAGATCAACCGGGATGACAACATGAGAATCATGCCTTCTGTCAAAAGCAACTGAATCTGTGTTAGAACTGTGGCACCGAAGAATTGGTCATATACATCTTCGTAAAATGAACTACATAGTCAAGAATGGGTTGGTGCTAGGGGTTCCTTTGAAGAACTTCAATTTTGAAGACCAATGTGTATCATGCAAGAAAGGAAAACAACACAAGAAGCCTCATCACTCCAAGAAAGTTAACTCAATTGTCAGCACCTTGGACCTATTTCACATGGATCTCTTTGGTCCTGTGAATGTAAAGAGTCAGGGAGGAATTTCAGATTGTCTGGTGGTAATCGATGATTACTCTCGATACTCTTGGGTCTATTTTCTGAAGGAAAAAGATGAGACAGTTCAGTTGGTAATTAACTTGATTACCAAGGTTGAGAATATTGTTGGAAGAAAGGTTAAGTACATCAGGAGTGATAATGGTACAGAGTTCAAGAACTATCAGATGGAGATGTTCTGCTTACAAAAAAGGATAGAGCATCAGTACATCGCCCCATATACTCCGCAAAAAAATGGAGTAGCTGAGAGGAAGAATAGAACGCTAATCGAAGGCGCCAGGACCATGCTGGCAGATGCTAAACTTCTTGTGGTGTTCTGGGCTGAGGCTGTTGCTACAACCTGTTATATCCTTAATCGTGTTTTAACTGTTAAAAGATTAAATAAAACATGTTATGAACTTATGCGTGATAGAAAGCGAAACTTGAAGGGTCTCGAACCTTTCGGGTCCCCATGTTCGATATTAAAGACTAACTCTAAATTTGATGAGAAAGCCAACGAAGGTATCTTAGTCGGCTATATTTTTGGGACACCCAACAGAAGAGTCTTTAATCTATCGAACAACAAGGTTGAGGTGGTCTGTAACACGGACATTACTAGTTACAAATCACCAAAGCCTAGCATGGGACCAGCAGAGGATTTCGACTATGATAAGCTTTTCAAATCTTTTAACGTGCCCTACTTGGATTTTGCAGACATTGATGAGAAAATAGCCTTGCAGATACTGTATGACGACGAGGAGACCATTGTGCAACGTCCACAATATGATGAAAATCAACCAACCTCTTCCAATGCGGTTGAATCTCCTGCTGTCTCGAATGATGATGAGTTCTATAATCCATTTCACACTCAACCTCAGACTCACACTGATGAACTTTCTTCAAATCTTGAGAATGATATGGAAGTTGGTCCGATTCAGACTACTAGAGTTCACAAGAATCATCCTTTGGAGAATGTGATAGTAATCCTTCTGATGGTGTTCGTACAAGAAGAAGTTTGGATGAACACACATGCGTTTACACAAGCATTAAAGAGACGGGTATAATAAATGAATGCTTGTACACCTGCTTCATCAGCCAGATTGAACCAAAGAATTATCAAATGGCACTGAAGGATAGCTCATGGGTTGAAGCCATGCAGGAAGAACTGGCACAGTTTGAGAAGATGGAAGTGTGGAAATTAGTTGAGAAACTGGAAGAAGTAACTGTTATTGGTACAAAATGGGTATTTAAATGTAAGAGAGATGAGAAGGGGATAATCATACGGAACAAGGCAAGATTGGTAGTGAAAGGGTTTAATCAGCAGGAAGGAGTCGATTACAATGAAGTGTTTGCTCCTGTAGCGAGATTGGAGGCAATCCGACTGTTTTTGGCGTATGCTGCACACAAAGAGATGAAAGTGTTCCAGCTAGATGTGAAAAGAGCATTTCTTTATGGTAAAGTCGATAAGGTGGTATATGTTGAACAACCCCCGGGTCTCCCTGACCCAGGTTTTCCTGATCATGTGTACAAACTGAGTAAAGCATCATATGGGTTACATCAGGCTCCTCATGCCTGGTATGCAACATTGTAAGACTACTTGCTAGAAAATGGGTTTGAAAGAGGAAAGATTGATAGTACGCTGTTTGTCAGGAGAAAAGGGGGAGAGTTTCTTCTCGTTCAGGTTTATGTGGACGACATCATTTTTGCTGCATCAAAAGTCACTATATGTCAGGAATTTGAAGCGGTCATGAAGAAGAGGTTTGAGATGAGCACCATGGGACAATTAACTTTCTTTTTGGGATTGCAGGTATATTAGAAGAAAGATGCCATGTTTATTCATCAAACGAAATATGTCCATGATGTGCTCAAACGCTTCAAGATGGATGATAGTACCCCATTTGACACTCCAATCTGCGTCAACCACAAACTGGGTGCTGATTCTAACAGTGATGATGATGTGGATCCCACTCAATATCGAGCAATCATAGGTTCTTTAATATATTTAACAGCATCTAGACCAGACATTATGTTTGCAGTTTGTCTTTGTGCTCATTTTCAGGCAAACCCGAAGGAATCTCACATGAAGGGAGTGAAGAGAATCTTGCGGTATCTCAAAGGCAAGCCTAAGTTGGGTTTATGGTACACGTAAGGGGGAGAATTGGATTTGGTAGCTTACACCAACTCTAACTATGGAGGTTGCAATCAGAACAGGAAGTCAACAACCGGTGGATGTCAGTTTCTCTGAGGAAGATTGGTGTCGTGGCAATGCAAGAAGCAGACCTCAGTAGCCATTTCCACCTGCGAAGCAGAGTACATGGCAGCATCAAACTGCTGCTCCCAGGTTTTATGGATACAACAGCAATTACGCGATATGGTCTGAATTTCACTCAAACTCCTATTTGCATTGATAACACTGTTGCAATCTCAGTAACTAACAATCCCGTTAAACACAGTAAAACTAAACATATTGACATTCGTCATCATTTTATACAGGATTGTGCTGAGAAGAAATTAATTGTGCTTGAAAAGGTTGATTCTTTGGATATTTTTGCCGATCTTTTTACCGATCCCGTTTTCAAAAGCGTTTGACCGATCCCGTTTTCGAAATCTTGTTGAGCTTAATGGGATGATCAATCTCGAGTAACCTTGTTTTCAGTAAAAAAAAAAAAAAAAACCATCACTATCGCTTAAAATTATGTCGGTTGCTTAAGTTTGAAGGACATATCTTCGGATATGTTTGGTACTTACTTCTACTTGTAGATTATGAGGATAGCCATTAACCAGATGACTGAAAGTGACCGGGGCGGTTTATGATGGGTTTTTATTCTTTCGCAGAAAAATAGTCGTTTATACTTAGATAGAAGGACACATACTCGTATGTGGTCGGTCCAGCTGATCCATTGAATCTTCAGGATAGCCGTTTACCTGACGACTTTGACTTGATCGGGGCGATAGAATTTTAAATTTTTTTTTGGGAGATGATATAATTTTTCAAGTCTATAACTTCGTAAGAAGTTTCAATACGATGTTTAAAAGAAAATTGATCCAACCTTGGAAAGTGATAGAAAAACTGATTTTGTGTGCTTAATTGGTGAAGTTATTAGGCCTAAAAGACTCTAGAACAGTCATTGTATGTTATGGTAGCTTTCTATGGTGGGTAAAAGTAGAAGTGATACAAACTAAATCTCCTCGATTTAATGTGGAAAACCATTTTGAGTTGTGCATGTCTCCATATACATCTTTCCGAATGATAGGCAGAAAAGTGATTACCCAGTCATACACGAGCCCGTGAGTGTTCTGATTCCCACGAAGATAGTGTTAAGTACCTACAGTGATCCTGATTCGGGACTTGCAGTTGTCTACAATTTGGAGTTGCATTAATGTCCATATTTGTATCAGTAAAAAAAATGTATATTATTAAGCCTTCTGAAGCTTATGTTGTTTCAAATATCTAGAAAGAGACAAGAAAGAATATTTCAAGCATAAGAAAGAACGGGAAGAAGACTCTAAAGATAGATGTGTGCTCATTGTTTAATCAGACACTACAGGTTGAAGTCAACTCGGGGTGACTTGGGGAAAGCTAAATATGCTTTGAGAATAGATAAGAGGCATCACAATCTCTCATGTGATGTCCATCAAAATTTTGAGCTTAATTGAACCTAATCCGTATCACAGAAGCAATGAAAACCATACTAAGTTTTATACCTGCTTACAACCTGTTTCTTTATGTCATAATACCGCTGAACATGGATCTGAGTGACAGCAACTTAATTAGTATGATTCATGTTCGGATCTTTTCAAAAACATGCAGGTTCTCGTCGAGACTGAAATTTGATCCCGTCTATTCTAATTATTTAACTTTTTCGTTATGTATTTCGTTTTATGGTTTAAATTTTTGAAACTTGGTTACTTGGTTCTTTGATTGAAAAATTTGAATCTTTTTCGGAGATGTTTAAAAGCTAGTTGAATTTTGTTCAACGTTTTCTGGTTCTGTTTTTAAAATAATAATAATGGCGATGTTCTTGGTAAACAAGTGAGTCGAAGTTGACCTGTCTTTGACTTGGCGAAGTTAGTCTTGGGGCGAAGTTATCACACTTCGCCTCTGGGGTTTATTTAAACTATATAAACTGATGCGGTGGTCTTTTGGTTAAACTATTTTCAAACCCTCTAACCCTCGGCGAACATATACTCTTGAATCGAACCTCATTATATTCTATTTCTTTTCCGTGATTAAGGTTTGTAGGATCCATGTAACCTGTAATTCGTTATATATGGTGATAATCGGTATCACGATGATTCGGTTTGTGGTCTCGCTAAACCCTCGTTTAACATATCGTTTTTAGTAACAAATGTTGGTTATCTGGATATCAATCGAACAACCTCTTTCATGTTTTCATTCTCAAAATCGGCCGAACAAAACCACAAATGGGTCAATCGTGATACGCCGATTAAGAGGCGAAGTTAGGGTTTAGGCGAAGTTGTACTAAACTTCACCATATGATTAACTTCGCCTGTTCAAGAAAATAATTATTAAATGTACTGGATCTGTTACTCTCTGTGGTCATGCTCAGGAGAAGTTGGGTTTCAAGCGAAGTTCACAATCAATTATTTCATAACTACGCCTATGGTAAAGGGCGAAGTTATGACCTGTTTAGACAAAGAACTGACTTAAACTGTTTGTTGTGCAGATATGGCTGTTGTGGCAGGTGCTGGTGGTGATGAAGGTGGTGATAATAACCGACAGTTCTTTCCGGGTCACAACATGTACATCACCTTGGATCCAGATGCTCGTGGTATAGACGATTATAGTGAGATCATTTCATTTCTCGTTCGCTCACGTATTTTTCACGCCATCACAACTACTCTTCCTATTTCACTACCAAATATTGAAGAATTTTGGCTAACAGTTGAATATGACTGTAGGGTTGATCCTCCGATTATGCGCGCTACAGTGAACAATCAGGTGGTACAGTTCTCGGCCGAACAGATAAGGGTAGCTTTACAGCTTGGGGTTGAAACTACTGATAATCCTACTGAATTTTTGCCCTCCTTCAGAGATGGTGCGTTTTTGCGCATAGGGTATTTTGGTCCGTCGGGTGACCCTCAGAGGAGGAAAGGATTTTTGTTAGATCAGTGGCGGTTTCTTATGCACGTGATGATAGTGTGCATGTTCGTTCGGAAAGCTGGTACTGATGGTATGGGGGCAACAATGCAATCGGGAATGACTGCTTTAACTTACAACAAGCCGTACAGCTTTAGTCAGATGATTTTTTATGAGATAGATCGTCAGAGACGCGCGGTGTCTAGGGAAAGATTTTTGATGTACCCAAGATTCTTGCAGATGATTCTAAACCACGTAGCTCCCAATCTACCACAACGACATCCCATCTCTTTTGTGGAAAGTGTTTCTAAAAGAATCTTTGCGCAGTGTAAGTCATCGAGTGCTCGTAGTAAACCTGATCTCCGTCCGAGGCATACTGCATTGTTCGGTTATCTGGTGAACCCTGCTTATGTGGCTCCTCCAGGTGATGAATTTCGTGATCAGGCACCGCAACAGGCAAATGTTCTTCAACCACCACCTGTGGTGCAGCAAGCACCGCTTGTTGATCATGTCGTCGCTCCAGAAGAACAGGTTGACCTTGAAGCTGCCTTTTGGGGGCATGGGTTCTTTGACATGGAACAAATTGATCTAGCTGCTGAAATTCAAGCTTTAGTGGCTGAGGCTTCTGGTGTAAATGTTTTCATGGTCGCTACATCTGTGGAGGATCCTGAGAGAACTGGCTCGGATTCCTCCGATGACGATATTGCTGAAGCACAACAAATTCTGGCCAGACAAGAAAGAATTCATGGCAAGCTAAAGAGAGACTCCGATGATAGTGAATCAGATTATGAGGAGGATATGTATCGTATGGTACGAAGATCAAAGAAGAAAAGGGTTGGTGAAAGTTCAAGAGTTGGTGAAAGTTCGAGAGTCGTACGTTTTTCTCCACCATCCTTATCTGGTATGACTATGTTACCTGCTACTTCAACTGTCTCACTGCCAAATTCCTCAAGTGTTCCTTTGGTGACCACATCGTCATCTTTTGGTGTACCTCCAACCTCGTTTCAGTTTACTTCTCCTGAAATAGTTTCCTTGCCACCTCCTACTCTTACTCCATCGGAGGTTGTTGCACGGTTTGTTGAGTCAACGTTGGTTGCTACTGCGGGGTTGTCTGTCTCGATACCACCCGCGGTCACTATTCAGTCTACATCGGATATACCAGCTAGTTTGGGAATTCCTTCACCGTATGCTCAAGATATTTCTCATATGCGTTTTAATTTTGATGCTACTTTGTCTGATTCTGAAAGGATAGCGGCTCTTGAACGGGTAGTTGCTAAACAGTCAAGAATCAATCTAATCCAGACTCAAGCTATCCAGCAACTTGTGGCAGAAAATCAGATCCAATCGTCCCTCCTTGTTGAACACGGTAAACTATTTGATGCTCTAAAACAGTTCTTAGCATCTCAGGGGGAGACGAGTTGCAAGGGTGATGAGTTGAGAACCAAAAAGAGGCAAGACAGAGACGATGATCCCAATACATCGGAAGGTGCAGGTGGTGAGTTGCCAAGAACTGAACAAACTCTTGGGACTTCCACATCTCAGGGGGAGTCTACTGGTACATCAGGTGGAACAGGTGGTGAAAATGTGGTGGTTGTTGATGATGAGGAAGTGCTGGAACAGGATGATGAGTTAATCGATGATGTGTTAACGATTGATGAGATTGAAAAGATTGGTGAACAAATTGAGATTGATAGTGAGTTAGATTAAGGTGAGATTATTGATGATGGTGTAGAGCATGATATTCCAAATGTTGAAAAGGTGAACTTGAATCAAGATGCAAATGTGTCAGATGAGTCTGAGTGGGAAGAACAACCGAGATGGAAAGAAGGCTGTGCTCAGTGGTTCGTCAAGACAAAGAAGCCTGCGGTACCGACAATGTTTAAGAAGAATTACAGTATCAAGGGCTACGCAGAGTCGAAGAAAGGTATCATTTGCGGGCTATATGATGAGCAGTTAAAGTTGTTTGTGATTAAGCGTTATGATGGGATTCAGTACTTTAAGAAGGCATTGAGATCACTGAACACTTTGCCTGAGTGTGAGGTGAAAGATTTAGCACATTTGAGGTTGATTAAACGAAGCGATGACAATTTTGCAAGATGGGTTGGATTGATTGTGTGGAAAGAGAGTGTCAAGGAGAAAAAGTTTGAGTTATTGAAGCCTCAGAAAGGAAAATTGGTTGAAGATAAAGAAAGAGGAATGAGGGCTGATGGCAAGCCTTGGATGGTGATGAAGTACAAGCCGATTCGGTGTTTAAAATAGGTGCCGATGAAGATGATGCCCAAAGACGTGTTAAAGAATCTCAAGTGGTGGTATGTTGACTGCCAGACCGCATAAGCTGTTTTGGAGGATGAGGACGAACAGGAGATTCTGAGAGTGTATGATCCCATGCACTTGGTTAATTTGTCTCAGGATGATTTGCAGGTACTGAATGATAAGAAGATATTTTACATTCCTGCGTGGAAGGATGAAGCCAAGAAGTACCAGAGGGTAGTCTCTGTCTGTGTAAGGCAGGGCATTCATGCTTGAAGACGGATGGCACATGATTTTTGAGATTAAAAGACACGAGAATGAAGATAGAGATATGAAGCTACTGTTAAGAGGGAGTCTGTTGGTGCATGATGTCAGTAGTTTAGTATCTTGTGTTTTGTCTGTGTCTGTAATCGTTTAGTCTTGTTTGTTTCGTGTCGAATACTGTTGAGTTTTTATGTTCGCATATTTGTTTGAGCGAACTTAGGGAGTAGCGAAGTTAGACAACTTCGCCTAGTATGTCAGGCGAAGTTGTCGAGGTATATATAAACCTCAACTTCGGGTTTTAGAAAAAAAGGAAATAGGGTTTTTTGCTGAACGTGTTTTTGGTGATCTTGTGCATCACGTGTTAGCAATAGTAATACATCAAGTTTTCAAGTATTATCTCGTGTGTTTACCTACTTATTTAAAGTATTTCTTATCTTACACTCGTATCGTATTACGTGGGGATTCCGCACCCTTTTGTTACAAGAAACTCCTGTGTAGATCCAGCTCGGAACCTACAATGCTTCATCAGTTGAGGGGGAGAGTGTTATTCATCAATTTTTTGGTAGCACTCTATTTCCAGATATCATAACAAATGAGTACATTGCCAATACCTCGTACTCACACAGTACTGTGGCATCTGTATGGATGAACCCTTTCTCTGAAATCCTTGACGATCCAACAAATCTACCTTCTACCAGTTCCAACTCCCGGTCATTCTATTCTGACAAAAATTCAACTGGATCACCCAATCGAAAATGCCATAGGTCCCCTTGAAACAAGCGTTTCAATGTGAAGTCAGACAGGACACATCAATAGTTGTTTATTTTCTTGTTTCATCCCTCAGATCGAACCTAAGTCCATTGAAATGGCCTTACAAGAACCAAGCTGGGTGGACACCGTGAATGAAGAATTGAATCAGTTTGATAAACTCAAGGTTTGGAGATTGGTTGAGTTGCCAATCAGGAAAAAGGCCTTAGATAAAAGATGGTGTTTTCTTAACAAGCAAGGGATACTGGGGTTATTGTTCGAAACAAAGCACGGCTTGTGTTCTGTGGTTTTCGTCAGGTTGAAGGTTTAGATTACATTGAAGTGTATGCTCCAATGGCTCGTCTTGAGGCCATTCGGATTTTCGTGGCATATTTTCATGGCATATGCTTCCTATATGTCAAGATAGAGTTTTAAATTTATGTGGACCAACCACCGGGTTTCGTTGACTCAAAGCATCCTACTCACGTCTACAAGTTAGACAAAGCTCTATATGGTCTTTATCAAGCGCCTAGAGCATGGTATCGACTTTGACGGCTCATCTACTGGGGCATGGTTACAAGCATGGAAGCATTGATCAGACTTTATTCCTTAAAACTGTTGGGAAAGATCTGATCTTAATTCAGATTTATTTGAACGATATCATTTTTGGCTCCACCATCACTACTCTATGTTCTAAATTTAAAAAAGTGATGAAGAAGAGATTTGAGATGAGTTCGTTGAAGGAGATGACGACATTTCTGGGATTACAGGTTCGTCAGAGTTCGACATGAATTTTGTTACATCAAGGAAAATATGTCGAAGACATGTTGGAAAAATTCGAGTTCCAAGCTTCTAAAAGTGCGACAACTCATATGGCAGAAAGACCTCTTCTTTCATCTGATCATTTAGGGAACTCCGTAGATCAAACATACTATTGATCAATGATCAGATCCCTGATGTATTTCACCGCCAGTCGTCCTAAAATTATGTTTGCTGTCTGTTAACGCGCGCGCCATCAGGTTAACCCTAAACTTTCTCATTTAACTGCTGTTAAACGTATTTTTAGATATCTAAAAGGTCAACCGAAGCCAGGTCTTTGGTATCCCAAAAACTCATAATTTTATATATATGGTTTTTTTGTCAACAATTATGGAGGTGATGATATTGACAGGAAATCTACGTCTGTTTGGATGTCAATTCTTAGGTGATCGACTCATTTGTGGCAATGCAAGAAACAACAAACAGTATCCACATCCACTATTGAGGCTGAGTATGTTGTTGCATCTGTCTCCTGTTCACAGTTTATCTAGATGCAACATCAATTGCTGGTTACGGTTTGGAATTTCTTGACACTCCAATCTTTTGTGATAATGAAGTTGTTATTGTTATTGTTAAAAATCTTGTTCAACATTCAAAAACAAAACACATTGACATCAAAATTCATTTTCTTCGTGACTGTTACGACGAAAATTGATTCATCATGAACAAGTTTACACTGATAATAATGTGGCGGGCTTATTTACAAAACTGGTCGGAAAAGTCAAATTTAATGTGCTTGTAAGGTTTCTTAAAATGCTTCGTTTTGACGATTGAATATTTTTGAGGTTAAATTTGTACATAAATTTTTTTTTCATCATCATCATCATCATCGTACTCAGTATATCCCACCAATAGCAAAGCTATGGTAGGGTCTGAGGAGGGTAAGATGTAGACAGCCTTACCTCTACCCCATAAGGATAGAGAGGCTGCTTCCGGTGAGACACCCGGCTCGATAGTAGTTTTGCATCAAGCCTTGGACATAAGGCACATAGCACTCAATCATCGGGACACCGGCTGATCGGTGCATGTACCCTTGTCTTTCGGCTATCAACGCCACTACATGATGCCTGATTAACCGTCCGTCACTTTTAACGTTATTTTCACGAGATTAGTAAAATAACGTCAAAATTAGTGCAATTTCACTTTTGCCCACCCGAGGGTTCACACATATATACATTATATGTGCGCACCGCAAGCAGGGCTTAGTAAAATAACGTCAAAAATTAGTGCAATTTCACATAAATTTTTTTTTCTTTATGGTAAAATGTTTAGCACAAATTTGGGGGGAGAAAATTAAAAAAAAATACAAAAACAGTGTGCGTGTGTTCTTATAAAATTAAAAAAATCCTAAATATTTTTTCACTCCTTCGCTTAAAATATGTCGGTTACTTAAGTTTGAGGGACATATACTTTTATATGTTTGGTCCTGTTATCTACTTGTAGACATACAGGATAGCCATTCACCTGAAAACCGAAAGTGACTAGGGCGACTGTTGTGTGTTTTGTTTAATTCTTTCTTTTAAAAACTGTATGTTACTTAAGTTCGAGGGACATGTACTTTTATATGTTTTGTCCCGTTATCTAGCTGTAAATATACGGGATAGCCATTTACCTGAAGACTGAAAGTGACTGGGATGACTGAATTTAAAATATCTTCTAAATAACTATATGGGAAGTGATATGATTATTCAGTTAAAAGCTCTTTAGAAGCTCAAAATATTTTCAAATGAAAATTTAATCGACCTTTGGAAAATGATAGTTAAACTGTTTATGTACGCCTAAAGTGTGAAGTTACTAGCCTAAAAAGGCTTTTGAACAGTCACTAATTTGTATGGTAGCTTTCCATGATGCGTAAAAGTTGAAGTGATATTAACTAAATTTGCTAAACTAACTGTGGAGAGTCATTTCGAAGATGGGTCTTTAGATACATCTCTCTGAATGATAGGCAGAAAAGCAATTACCTAGTCATACACGAGCCAGTGAGTGTCTTGATCACCAAAAATATTATGTTTCTTAGTTAGTGTTTTATTTAAAAAAATAAAAAAGTTCTTATAAAATATTGTGTCATAAATTTCATCTTTCAAAAGCTCAAAGGGTCAAACTAGAACTACAATGGTGGAGCTTTCAAATAAGTCCTAAATACCCTGAATGTAAGGCATGTAAGCTGTAACGATTCCGGCAAATCCAGGTATACCCTAGCCGGAATATACTATTTACGTGTCATTTAATATTGATTATATGAGTTATAGTACGTTTATACGAGTATATATGATTCATAGTACGAATCATACTCGATTATATAGTGAATCGTATTGGAATTACAATTAACCAATGAACGATTATTGAAACCCGAACGAATCGGGAATTACATTATAGACGATGTATATAATGTTTAGTGATATTTACGAAGTATTAATGTTTCGGGATAGGTGAATTATAGCACAGAAAAAGGATTTCGATTTAATGGTACGTCGGTACGCTAAACGAAACCTTTAACACCAAACCAAGCAAGAGACGATCAATCAAGCCGAAAAAGATGCGTAATTATTAATAATATGATGTTTTAATGTCATGGGTTAAGTTTTTAAAGTTTTTAAATCAGTTTTATATAAATTTTATGTTAACCCGAAAAACAACCATTTTAGGCTCGTTTTAAGCCGAATTACGAGTTTAAACGAGAAACGAACTGAACCAGATTATCCACAACATTATCCGGATTACACAATCCAAATGTGTGGACAATATTTGAGATGTGGGGCCCCCCCACACACCTCAATAGAACCGGCCACCCTCCCACCTCCTTTACACAATCCATTTTTTCTTTTTCTTTCATCAAAAACTCTCCAAACACTCTCAAATCTTCAAGTGTTCAACCAAAGTCTTGAGTTTTAACCAAGAACACAAGGTATAACTTATGTTTTGAAGCTTGATTCTTGTTTCTAATTTCATAATTCTTGAGAAAAGGAGGTTTTCATGTGAAAAATGGGTGAAAACCCGAGATGAAACCGATTCTCGTGTGATCAAGGGATGTATACAAGTTATACAAAGGATCTTGATCCAAGTAAGTAGTTAAAAGTGTTTAGAATGAATTTTTACGGTTGAAATCTTGTCAAATGAGTTTTCCATGTGAAAGACGGGTGAAAACCCGAGATGAAACCGACTCTTGCATGAACAAGAGATGTATACATGTTATACAAAGGATCTTGGTCCAAGAAATGAGTAAAAAGAGTCGAGAACGGATTTTTACGGTCAAAATCGTTGTTTTGAAGTTTTAACCGACACTAGGAAAGAAATGGCTTGATTGTGGGTATAACTTGCTTGGTGTGGTGTTGATGTGCTTGTAAGTGTTGTATCTAGCGGCTAGCAAAGGCTAGAAACCGAGATCCTTGCGATCTAAAGCTAGAAAACACAAAATAGTTCGGTTTTCGTGTGTTTATGAAAAATGGACAGATTTACGTGTGCTTAGATTCGGGTCACGAAATTTCACAGAGATGATCTACACATGAAAATATGAGATCTGTGAATTTTTGGTAATTTTTGGATAAAAGATGAATATTTGGTGAATTTAATGCTCGGTTTTGGCCAAAAATAGTGAAAAATAGCAAAACATGATGAAAAATTCCGGAAAATTTAAGATAAGCTTTTTATAACATATAAAAGTCACCCAAAAAATTTGAGCTCAGTTGGAAAAGTCTAAGTAGGCTTTTCGGTGAAACGAGTTCTAGGGCTTTCTAGCTCGGTTTTGGGTGAAAATGGCTTGAAAAATAAGTTTTAAATTCTGGAAAAATTCCAGAAAGTTATGAGGATGATATAGATCATCCCAGAAAAATTTGGGAATTTTCTAAAGTGTTTTGGTATTTTTGATATATTTGGTATTTTAATAAGATTTAAAAATAGATAAATAAATGTAAATATAGGAAAATAAATCTGGGAAAATTCCAGAAAGTTATGAGGATAATAAAGATCATCCCAGAAAAATTTGGGAATTTTCTAAAGTGTTTTGGTATTTTTGATATATTTAGTATTTTAATAAGATTTAAAAATAGATAAATAAATGTAAATATAGGAAAACAAATCTGGGAAAATTCCAGAAAGTTATGAGGATGATAAAGATCATCCCAGAAAAATTTGGGAATTTTCTAAAGTGTTTTGGTATTTTTGATATATTTAGTATTTTAATAAGATTTAAAAATAGATAAATAAATGTAAATATAGGAAAATAAATCTGGGAAAATTCCAGAAAGTTATGAGGATGATAAAGATCATCCCAGAAAAATTTGGGAATTTTCTAAAGTGTTTTGGTATTTTTGATATATTTAGTATTTTAATAAGATTTAAAAATAGATAAATAAATGTAAATATAAGAAAATAAATCTGGAAAATTTTTACAAAATTCCTTACTGTCAAATTAAGTTTTGTGCAAAATTTCAAGACCCGAGACTAATCGGGTAATTATTTGTGCTAAAAAGAACATAAAAACAAGTTTTTAAAGCTTAAAACGTGTAAACCGGCAAAGTTCGCATAAGCGAGCTGACTGGTACATGAAAACTCTAAAAATGGACTATTTCATAAATTTAAGTAAATTAAGTAAAAATAAATCATCCGAAAATAATTCGGATGATTTGGGTAATTTTACCCGATTGTACCGTTTCCGGCACCGAAATACCGGAAACGGGCCCCACGGCCAAACGGGGTGTCAAACCGAGCTATAATTTCATCACCTTAACTAAATTGACTGTCAAACTCTAAGCAATGTCAATCTGAGTCCTTAGAAGTGTCACGGGGTTAACCTTGTCCCCGAATCGAGTACAGTACTGGGTTAACAATGTTCCCAGATGTACCGATTGTTATGTATTTAAGTTATGGGAATTATATAGTAACGACTAGATATTATATTACAGATCCAGGCACGTAGCTGTTCCTTATATTACTCACCGACTCACAAAAAAGGTGAGTTTTCACGAGCCCCTTTTAATGAATTGTTTTAATTATATTTTCCCGGGGCGGAAAACATGTCTTATTTAAAGTATTTAAGTACATACCGATCGTATGGAAATACTTGTACATTTATATATATATGGACTGATGCATAGAATATATAAAATGTTTATAATGTGTTATTGTTCTGGGGTAACATAGTTCCCAGGGGTTATATTGTTCTGGGGTAACATAGTTCCCAGGGGTTATTATTGTTCTGGGGTAACATAGTTCCCAGGGGTTATTATTGTTCTGGGGTAACATAGTTCCCAGGGGTTATTGTTGTTCTGGGGTAACATAGTTCCCAGGGGTTATTATTATTCTGGGGTAACATAGTTCCCAGGGGTTGTTATTGTTCTGGGGTAACATAGTTCCCAGGGGTTATTATTGTTCTGGGGTAACATAGTTCCCAGAAAGTTATTGGAAATGTTCTGGGGTAACATAGTTCCCAGCATGAGTATATGGTTAATAAATGATTATTAAAAATGATTTGTCAGTGTTTATTTAAATTAGTGAAACTCACCAACTATTCGTAGTTGACCCGTTTTCTTTACATGTTTTCTAGGTATGCCCAAGTTGGAATGATTGATATGTGCTTAACTATCTGTGCTACCTGTTGGAAGCTTGCTGCTCTATGTTTTGTAATGAATTTATTAATGTTTTATTGGTAATATATGTGTGTAACACCTAGACAGTAACGCAACTCGCAACAATGTAATATGTTATAAATTAATGTAGTGGTATTTTCTTTATAAGCAATGCTGTTGATATCAGATGTGTCTGTTGCATCCCGTGTACGTTTCCGCTGCGGTTACGGGGTGTTACATAAGCCGTCCGTATGGCTTGTAAGTCTAACGTTCAACATTAAAGCTTATAATTTTTGTTTGTATAGAGAAAATCTTTTGATCAAGCACTAGGGGGTTGGATTCAAATTGGGGTGATATGGGGAAAGCCAGATACGCTTTGAGAAGAGATAGGAGGCATCACGGGTCCATAAGTGATGTCCATCTAAGCTTTATGCCTAATTGAACCTATTTCGTATCACTAACGCAATGAAAATCATGCTAAGTTTCTCAATACCTGCTATCAACATGTTTCTCTATGTCAAAATAATGCTGAAAATGAATCATTGTGAAAGGATCTTAATCAATATGATTCCATGTTCAGATCTTTTCACAAAAGATTACTCATTTATCGAAACTGAAATTTGATCCCAAATATTTTATAATTACAAGAAGGTTGGGTGTTAAAAGTATTTTTGTCTTCATTTATTTTGTCTTATTTTTATTTTTTATTTTTTTATTTTTATTTTACCTCATGTTTACTCTTGACGAAACAAATGCTATAAGAGATCGTTTCTTAAACATGGATCAAGCTTATGATTTGAGTTCATAAAGCCTGATAGTTGTAGACCGGGTTCTCGGCCTAGTCAAATTGGCCCAAAAGGATTTTGATAAGGGTGTTCTTGGCCCAGCTGTTTTGGCTCAAATGTACTTATCATATGTGTGTTCTCGGCCCATTTGGGTTTTTGGCTCAGGAAAACGATTTTTAAGTTTAAAAGGCGACCAGAATTATTCTTATCAATATTAAAAAAAATATGCAAACATTTCAAATTCAAAACCCTAACCTCCTTTTATCGATATCTTGTTCAAGATCTACTTGTCCACTGATTTGTCTTTTTGATACTCATTTATAGTAAATAAACTCTCATGTTATTCGATTTCTTAGTTCTCAGGTTACTGTTGAGACAAATACCGTTTGGAGAATGAACATGAGCCTAATAAGTGATTTGAGCATTGACATACATGATTTGTTTGAAATATGTGGTATTTGACATTGATGGCTATTATGATTGGTAAAAGGTTATGTTTTTGTAAAGGTTGCAGGTCCATATCCATGGTGGAATTGTAGTATTGTGAATGACAATCAAGGAATACAAAGGGTTTTTCGTATCTCGAAATCGTTGGTGATCTCGGGTTTAGTGGTTTCTTTGTCGGTTGACCGAGAACCTTTGGTCAAACAGAGAACCCCTTGGGTTCTCAGTGTTGTCGGTTACTTTTGACCTAGAACTCATCTAGTTGACTGAGAACTCTGGTAAACCAGAGAACTCTAGGTTCCATGGGTTCCCAGTCAAACTTTGACCGAAAACTCAGCCATTTGATAGATAACTCTCGTTCTCGACTGACTTCTACTATTATAATCACCGAAAACCTTTACTTAAACCGAAAACACCCAATTTTGGTAGAAATTTCATTTCAAGGACACTGTTCATGGTGCCATTTGAACCATAGTTACTGTAATGAGTTCACAATTTAAAAATTATTGTTTTGGTTCCTCAAATATTGTTCCTTGATTAAAATTAGTTAAAATAAATGAAAAGAGTAACTAAGTGTTGACCAATATTTATCAAGTGTCTCACATGGCCTGTTTATTGCAAATATGGTTGATCAAGCACCTCTAAAGTTTGTTGATACTCAAAACATTGTTGGATGCCTCTTTGATCCTCATCTAGTTCATAACGAGTTCAAGTCAATGATTGTGGGGCTAAATACGTGAAGGATTGCTCACGCTTTACAAGAAACTCCCTTCATTTTCAAGAAGATAGTGACTGAATTTTGGAATCATGGTTCCATTAATTAGAGAGGTGTTGGGGGAGCTGTGGTGATTGAGTCAAAGATACAGAAAAAGCCTGTTATTATTTCTGAGGCTATAATTCGTGAGGTGCTGCTATTCGGTGATCAGCCTGAGTATCCTATGGAAGATGTTGCTAAGGTTGCACAAAGAATGGGATATGAGGGAGCCTACCCTCCAGCTATCAAGAAGTTGTTCCATCCATATTGGAGGTTCTTGATTCACACATTCTTTAGGTGTGTCTCAGGATGAAAATGGGGTTCTGATGAGATAAGCCACACCTAGATTTCAGTTGTGGTTGCTTTGATCATGGATTGGAACTATAGTTATTCAAAGTTTGTGCTTTATGAAATAATAAGCAACCTCAAGGGCAAGAAGAAAGAGATGTTTTTGATCCGAGGTTTCTACCGATAATTTTCGACTCTCATTATCATGACCTGATAAAATCTGTAGACACACTTGATTTGAAGGCCATGGGTCCCAGTACGTTTGGGTTGATGATGCAATCAAGAAAGGGAGCTAAAGTGGTCTATAAAGGACTTCATCAGCTGGTTAAGTTTGGAAGATTTGCTGAAACATAGACTGTCTGCTGTTGCTAGTGCCTCTATTGCTGATGAACGTGTTACTCCTGCTCAGAGGTTCACAACTGCCTATAAGACGATATTTGATGATGATGAGCCTGATAGTTCTCCACCACAACACATGGATACTTAACACCAGGAACAACTATCAGTACCTACTGTTGAACAAATGAAAGAATTTGAAGCGTTTAAAGAAAAGCTCCAGTCGAATGCATTGAAGCCACCTCAATCAGTCACTGTGATACATGATGATGATATTGAAGAAGAGCCAAGCACCGATCTCATTCCAAGAAAATGACGAAAGAAAGATCCGAGATCGGGTGTGCTGGTTACTAACGTTACACCAACCAACAAACCAAAATTTTCTGAGCCTACTACAATTTAATCTCAAGCTTATCAAGGTCCGTCTACTGCTGGTTAACAAACTCAAGAACAAATATTTGATGACATTACACAAGAGTTTAAGTTTGAAGCGCACATTCAATCCACCAACGAACTATCAGGATCGTCTGACCCGATTGGTCAACAAAGTTCAGGTGCCACTGACAAGACCGCACATATCCTGGCTATGCAAGATATATTCTTACAGGAAAAAGGCAAGGGGATTTCTCTTGAGGCCAAACCAGTTGATGTACAATCCTTACAACGTCGAGTCTTTGAGCTTGAACAAGACTCGGTGGTGAAGGATGTATATATCCAAGAGCTTGAAGCTGGAAACTCTGAGAAAGATTCAAAGATCCAGGAGCTTCAGGCATGTATGGGCGGCCTTACTGCACTATACTTAGACCTCCAATAGAATATGATCCAGAAGTTTGAAGATGAATTCAAATGAGGTGATAACAGTGGTTAAAAGACAACTAGTGATAATCAAAGTAGTGGTTCCATAATGCGCCCTGATTCCAATATTGATTCCTCTAACCTACTGGAATAATACTTGGCCACTCCTCCAAAGACAGCCGAACAAGTTGAGAGGATACATAGAATAATGTTGATAATAAAGAACTCCAATTAACATGACATATCTTCTGATCATCTGGAGAAATTTGTTGTTGAACTCAACAAAATCTTTGCTGACAAATACGATGATCGTTTGGGTGTTGTTTCATGGGGTTATGACGTGGATAAACAGATGTGATGGGTCAATAGAATTTCGGGTAACACCGAATATTATAAGAATATGAAGAGTTTTGGTTCGTGGACAAAGTTTGACTTAACAGATTTGATAAATGCTCCTTTCCACAACCCGAACAATGATCCAAAGGCCATCAACTTCTGTAATTATTAGAGTAATAAGGTCGAACATGGATTCCCCAACATGACTACTGCCGAGTCATTTCTAACTGATAAAGAGAGTTCGTGATCCTCGCACTAACAAGACTTTGGTGAATGTGATGTGGTCTCCAACTGATAAAGAGACATCTATTCCGATCACTAAGAGATTTCCTAAGGTTACTCTTGAAGGGATGAAGTTTTGGACATATGATGGTGAAACAGCTACTTTCATTATAAGACTTATTCAAGGATAGTATCGTCTTGTTGATCCAATGGATTTGTTAAAGTTTAGCGAAAGTGATATAGAGATCCTTAGTGGCTTTTAAATTACTGCTGAACCACTATACGAGCCAGGCGCTAAGGAATATACTAGAATGGTGGGATCTATTATACGCACAGGATTATGGGTGGGGGCATACAAGAAAGATGATGCTAACATACTTGAGCACGAGTAATGATCAACCGGTAAACCAAGGAGGAGAATGTTGGGCCACACTTAATGGTTTACGCTTAGGTTATTAGGCTTGGTTTTGGATTATGTATGTAAGCCAAAATCAATGTTTTCAGTGGGCTTGATGTATGGTTTGGCCTTCGGGTTATCGTGTACTATATATAGTGATGTAACTAGGTTGTGTGGGTTGGATGTGAAAGAGAGAATGAGAGACGGGAGAATTTTATCTTATTGTAATCATATTCAAATGGCTTAAGCACCCGACGTAATAAACGGGTGTTTTGAAGCATAACTATTGTGTTCTTATTGTGTGTATTTGTTGATATCGAATCCATTCGTTGTTAGATTCTGCATAACAACGATTTCACGTGATATCACATTGAAAGATCCTCTCACGGGACTTACATTTTTGTTCTGACAGTTTGAGCTTCAGTCAGTAGAATCACAAGAACTTGCTGTATTATGAGACTAAATGGATGATTTCTTTTCCATTCTCTTCATTGACAACTCTTTTTTCTTCTTAGACCCATCATTACACCTTTTCAATTGTTGACCAGTTTCATCTTTGACTTGCATTCCTTTTCGTAGGTACTCTTTATACATTTTCTTATACAAACCGAAGTCTTGACCATAAAGTGTGGTGTCTGGTACAGAGAAAGGCTCTCGGATGATTCTCTCTTGAAATGAATCTGTGTGATGACCATAAACACCATAGAATTTGCATCAAACTTTTCCCTTATTTTCATTTATAGAATTTCCCTTCTTGAATCATTCACTTGGTCTAAGAGGATCAGTTCCAATAGTCTTTTGGTGTGTGATTGGCTTTTCAATTTCCATGGAGATAGATTAAAAGACATTTATCTTCTCAATGCTCTTTTCATTTGACCCTTTGACAAACTTAATTCTTTCCAACTTTCTTTTTCTTTCATTCAATCCTTTTCTTTTGTTGGGATCACATATTTTCTTGAAAAATACTCAACATCACCAATATCAAAGAGTTCATGATTTGAGAATACTGGATAAATTGGTGGATACTCAGTTTCTCTTCTAGCTTATTCACCACTACTGTTCATTGAAGTACTTTCTCTCTTAGTAGTATTTCTGTGTACTTGTGCAGCAACATGATTCTTCTTCTTTTGGGAACGACCACGTATGTCAAATAGCTTGTGATCTCTTATAATTTGCTCATGAACCTTCTTCATTTTTTATGAAATCTTGGAATCTTTTCCTTTGAATTCATTCTTTTCTTATCTAATCCTTTGATGCTTCAACAACTTGAACATGTATCACTTGAGATACTTGAGTTATGCTGAAATATCTTACCTGTAACACACATCTCATTTTCACCAGATTCTCCATTTTCATATTTCTTTGTTTCCACAGTCTTCAATACAACTTCCCCTTCTCCATTAAGACCCACCATCTTATAATTTTAAAAAAAAATCTTCCTTTTCTGTGAACACTTTCTTGAATTGTTCCTAGTAAGCTCCGCTGTTCTCTTTATCCACCTATAATGTATAATTGCCATTAAAGGTTGGTGGAACAACTTTATATTTATTTTCTTCTTTGATCTTCATCAATTTTTCACATATGTCTCCAATTGAAACATTTTTTAGAGAGTCTACCTCAACTTGAAGTTGAGTATTCTTGATCTTTTATTCTATGTACATCTTTTTCAAACCTTCTATTTCTGTAGTGTATCTTGATTGAGTTTCGTAACTGTCCATATAGTCTTGCTCTAGACCTTTGATTTGAGTTTCATAGGTTATTTCACTCATTTCATAGACATTAATTATGCTCTTCTCCTTAAAACACTCAGCTTTTAAATGACCAGCCTTTATTCTCAATAAATCATTCATATCAAGTAATTCTGAGTTTGAGAGATTTCAATGTACCTGAGATAGTGTAGATTCAGCTTGATCATTGACTTTAACCATGAATGCAGCATTTTCCTTTTCAATCTGTTATGCATGATTACTCCAGTCAAACAAACCATCTTATGGTTTTTGAGCAACAACAACATTTTCTTGAATTCTTGGCTGAGTTGTATAGTTTCTATTCTGATTTGTGGGACCTTGAGGAGGTACTTGTTGTTTTCTATGAGAAGGTTGTTGTTCAGGAATGATTTGTTGTTGGTTCAATTATGGTTGAAAGTTGTTGTTATAAAACTGTGTCTGATGTTGAACTTGACCCTGATTCTAATGTTGGAACTGATTTCTTTGAAGATTGTTGTTATTGTTTTGGAATTGTCTTGGTTGGTTGCATTCTCTAGCAAAGTGACTAGGTTGTTCACAATTGTAGCAAATTGCCTTGGATTTATTAAATCCAATTCTGTCATTTGGACCAATTAATGTAGACCTTCTAGTCCTATTGTACAATCATTTGCTTCTAACAGCTACCATTGCAGCTTGCCATTTTAGATCCATATCTTCAATATCATCTGCATCAATATGTTCTATATCTATTATACCACACTTGTACCAATTAGGTTTTTGGCCACAAAGGCATTTTAAGATTCAGTAAACACAGGAAAAACAAAGCTTGATATTCATTTCCTTGGCTTGTGTTTCCAGAAACATATGGAGCATGTCCACTTTCCATAGAAGATGTATCACCATCATCTATCATTTGGACATTAAATATTTGTTGTCCAGATTGGCATGTTGTTTGCTTATAACAAGATTATCAAAGTCATATAACCTTACTTATATGAAAAACGCAACGGATAAATAAGTTTTTCAACCTTGTTAATTAATTTAATATAAAACCGATTTTATATACAAAACCCAAGCCACAGATCCATATACGAAATTGCATGCTTACCAATATAAACAACCATAATGGAACCCTTCCAGGCCATAATTCAAAATGTGTCTTATCCACTTTCTTGGTTGGGTCCATATTTAGAATATGGGACATGAAGAGCATTGTGAAACCCCAAAATGATAGAGGCAATTTGCTTCTAGCCATCATAGATCAAATCATATCCAATGGAGTTCGATTCCTCCTTTCGGACACACCATTATGTGTATGGTGTTCCGGGTGGAGTGAATTGTGAGATGATCCCACAACTCCTAAGATGATATTGTAAAGCATCACTAAGGTATTTACCTCCTCTATCCGAACGAAGTACTTTGATGGTTTTATTGAGTCGATTTTCTACTTCATTTTGGAAGACTTTGAACATTTCAAAGGCTTCATCTTTGTGTCTTAACAAGTACACATACCCATAACTACAATAATCATCGATAAAGGTAATGAAGTATCTTTCACCATTCCTTTTCATTGCCTGAAAAGGACCACACACATCCAAATGTATGATACCTAATAAGTCTTTTGCCCTTTCGTTAGTTCCGCTAAAGGGTTCCTTGGCCATCTTTCCTTGTAAACAAGATTCACACTTATCAAATGAATCATATTCATTTGATTCCAAAAGACCATTCTTTTGAAGTGTATGCGATCTTTGTTTATGTAACCAAGGCGAGAATCCCAAAGATAAGTCCTACTCAAATCCATTTTGAGCTTCTTGGTGCTTGATTGGTACAACATGTTATCAAAGGATGTGTTAACATGAACTAATTCGTAAATTCCATTTAACGGCATTGCTGTAAAATAAAAGACGTTATTCATGAAAACACAATTACCATTGTCTACAAACTTCAAATCATAACCACATTGTCTTAAAAGAGAAACGGAGATAATGTTCCTAGTCAAACTAGGAGAATAAAAATATTTTTTCAAAACTTCCAAACCACTTGGAAGCTTCAAAATTTAGTCTCATTGGGCTTCGAGAACAACTTTTGCTCTGTTGCCCATGAAGAGACTTGTATCTTTTTTCTTGAAATGTTTATTTATTTTGAACTCTTGCAACAAATTAAAATATGAGTTCCACATCCGGTATCCAATAAACATGTGTTAGAAGAAATAACATTGAGATCAATATGGATCATTAAAGTTGTACCCGAGGTTTGCCCCGCATCCCTCTTGTATTTCAACTATTTGAGATAGGTTGGAGAATCACTCTTCCAATATCTCACAACAACCAAAGCACCTCTAAGCTAACTTTAAGCTTATTTTCTTTTGGTTTGAATGGTTCCTCTTTAGACTTCCCTTTGAAATTACCCTTGACATATCCCTTACCTTTAGTAACCTTTGCTTTAGGTTCCGGGTGATGCCTCTTCACCGATTGGGTTTCTTACATACGATATGCAAGAAGCGCTCGAACCGTTTCGAAGCGTTCGACCTTAGCTTAAGTAAGGAGCATTTACTTTAGTTGGGTGATCATTTTATATGCCATATGATTTTCAAAGTTCTTTTGAATTTCGGGAATCATAGTTCCCAACATGAGACATAAAACTTTCACCGAATCCTCGGTGTATTTCAATGAATCGCCATAAGCATCTAAATCGTCAATGTTTGGTACGTCGGGAATAGGATCGTCCAATATGTAGGATTTCCTTTCTTGCTTGGGAATGATTCTCAAGTTTTGATACCAATCAATAAAATCTTTGTATTTAAGACGATCCTTATCGAGTATAGCTCTTAGTGATAGGTTATGCACGTGTGGGATAGTTGCGTTAGGTGGATTATTGATTGTGGCCATCTACGTAACTTAACAAAGCTCAATTTTAGTATTTTCTATATAATTAATCAATTTTAATCGTTAATACCATTTTATGTCTCCAACACAATTAAATTATTAAAATCTAGAACCCAACGTTACATTCAAATAGTAGTTAGGTGACCTTTGTGTTGGACTCGGTCTGCCCAAGAGACATATTATAATTGATGTGTCTAGTACGTTATGATCCAAGTCGGGTCATACCCAATAACAAGCTAGACAAACACCGATAATATTCGTTTACATATGATGTGATCATATAAAATGAATATTAACACTTGAGTTATTTGGAAAGAGGTTTCTAAATAAAATGTACTTGTGTAATAAACAAATCATATGGATGATTTATGTTTTATGAGAGAACATTACATAGTGTTATTTAAGTTGGTTGAATAACAATATGTGAATAATAATAACCAAGCATGTATCTTAACATATAATAAGTTTTATAAGTTATAAGTTAAAAACTTATAAATATATATGTATATATATAAAACTTTATAAAAAAAAGGAAAAGGAATAATACTCTTTCAAATGTAATATTGTTATATGTTTGGGTGGAGACATGCAAGGTGAGTGGAGACATGCAATGGTTATTATTGGTGGAGAGAAAGATGCATTTGAATAAAACCAAGTCTTTCTCTTTCATTCTTTCGTAACACACATAATTTCCAAGTAAACATTTCTCTCTTCCTCTCTTGGGTACTTTCATCCAACATAAGAAAAGAAGAAGAAAATTTCAAGTGTAAATCCTAGCTAGAAGTGGTGTGTTTTTGAAGCTTGGGGTATGCTAGCTTGAGGAGCTTCCATATTCAAGTTCTTACCTTTCAATCATCATCTCTTTCACCCGGTTTTGTCATATTGAAAGGTAGTAGTAACATGCATGGACTTATACTGACATGTATGTATTTGATAGTGTGTAATTCGTATTTGGATCCGGGTTTGGGTTTTGCATGTTTAAAATTGGTTTTATACATATCATATTAACAAGATTTAAAACTTTTATATCCGCTGCGTTTTTGGTAAAATAGGGATTTTATCAGTTTGATAATCTTGTTAAAACCCAACAATGGCATCAAGAGCCGCTTATACGAATGCATGCTTCATTAGACCCAAAATTTTTCGGGTTTATGGTGGGTTTCACCGTTTGGCAGAAACTTTTTGGGGTTTTGGTTACCCCATGGTTTTTCAAGGTTATACTTTACATGCATGTGGTAATCTTGAAAAACCAAGTCATTTGGATGCTTGTTTAGTTTGTTTGGACAAAACCCGAAACTTTCGGTTTGCTTAAGCTTTGGCCGAAAGTTTTGAGGCAAAAAGGGGAACCATTTTGGTCTTGTATTATTGCATATTTGGATGTGTAATAGATGTTCATAACCTAGCCATGGCCTTGTGTTTGGTTGAATGATTGTGTTGGTTGTTTGTTCATTCGATTTGGTTGTAATATTTATTTGGGTTTGTAATCTATTTATTCATTCATTTGGTTTGTAATAATAAGTAGATTATATGTATTTCTTTTACTAGAAAAATGTATTAGGATATATTTTGTAAAAGAAGATGCATGGATGGAAGCCCAAATAAAATGATGGAGACCACAACACCGGGGTAAACACTTGGAGCATATGGATGCGGAATCAAGTGGGAGTTCACCGACACAAGTGCATGTTCTTTTGGGTCCCTTAGGAGAGACTTTTTGACACACTTGTCTTCGGTCAACAAGTGTGGTCAACATTAGGAGGCTATGGTTATGAACTTGTGGTTGTGTATATTTTATGCTTGCATGGTTGATTTACTTATGTTTGTGTTATTTGCAATATGGTTTGCTTAAAATCAACTAGCATAAAATTGGTTCCTTAGAAATCGTTAGGTAATAAAAAAATTGGTTTTATTAATAACTAATGATTTCATAATAAAATGGGTTTTATTAATAGGAACTTTGAAAATGGGTTTTTCAACTAAGTACCATACATTTGAATGCATGCAAATGAAAGGTACAATAAATAGTTTTCCAATCTAGAATTTAGAAAACTTAAATCCCTTTTAAAACAAGTTAAACACCATCTTTTTATACGACACTTAAGTCACTTGTAGAATTGAAAGTGAGTTAGGATCACCTAAGCACTTTTAAGAAAACTTGTGATCTTAAGGTGATTTTACAAGTACTTTTGGCATTAGGATCACCTAACCACTTGTATGAGTAAACTCACACGTGTGTATAAGTAGGATGACTTGATTTGAAACCATGACTATAGGATCACCTTAACATGGCGTTCAAAGGTGTTGATGGGATTAAACATACCAACTAAACATATGATGTTTAACCGATCCCATAAAACTAGAAGTTGCAAAGGGTTGCAATCGTCAAATGTTGACTACCTTGTTAATTTGAATAGTAGGATAAAGGTCACCTAACTATTATTTGAATGAAACGTTGGGTTCTAGATTTTAATCAATAATTGTCTTGGAGACATTAAAGGGTATTAAATATTAAAATTTTATTAATATCGAAAATACTAATTTAAACTTTGTTAAAATTTCTTTTAGATGGCCGCAAACAACGCACCAAACGCTATTATCCCACCCGTGCATAACATATCACTAAGATCCATTTTGGATAAGGATCTTCTAAACTATAACAACTTCATGGATTGGTATCAAAACTTGAGAATTTTTCTCAAGCAAGAAAAGAAGTCTTATATTTTAGATGATCCTATTCACGATGAACCAAACGTTGACGATTTAGATGCCTAGCGAATTGGTTAAAATACACCGAGGATTCGGTGCAAGTTTCTTGCCTCATGTTGGGAACAATGATTCCCGAGATCCAAAAGGATTTCGAGAATCATGGGGCGTATGACATGATTACCCAGCTTAAGGAAATGTTCCTTACTCAAGCTCGGGTTGAGCGATTCGAAACGGTTCGAGCGCTTCATGCATGTCATATGGAAGAAACCCAATTTGTTTCATCTTATGTACTTAAGATGAAGAGCCACATTGATCGGCTTGAACGGCTTAATTGTCCCGTCTCAAAAGAGTTAGCCACGGATTTGATCCTAAATGGCTTAACTAAAAGGTTTGAGACATTCGTCATGAACTAAAACATGAACAGATGGGACAAAAGCATTGGTGAGCTTTACGCAATGCTTAAGACAGCCGAAGCCGGCATGGGTAAAAAGGTTTTACCCGTTCTTGCGATCAATGAGGGTGGCTCAAAGAAAAGGTATCACCCAGAACCAAAGGCAAGGATTGCCGTTGGCAAGGGGCAAGTCAAGAAGGGGTTCAAGGGAAAGGCAAAGGCGGAACCAAAACCAAAGAAGCTAAAGGTTAGCGCTGAGGATCCGTGCTTTGGTTGTGGTGAGATAGGTCATTGGATGAGAAACTGTCCGACCTATCTCAAGGAGTTGAAAGCTAAGAGGGATGCGGGGCAAACCTCAGGTACAACTTTCATGATTCACATTGATCTTAATATTATTTCTTCTAACACATGGGTATTGGATACCGGATGTGGAACTCATATATGCAATTCATTGCAGGGGTTCAAAAGAAGAAATGAAGTGAAGAAATGAGATATAAGTCTTTTCATGAGCAACGGAGCAAAGGTTGACGTCCAAGCTCGAGGAGATTATGTTTTAAAACTTCCAAATGGTTTGGAAATTATTTTGAAAAACATTTTATATTCCCCTAGTTTGACTAGGAATATTATCTCTGTTTCTGTATTAAGACAATCTGGTTATGACTTTAAGTTTGTTGATAATGGTATTTATGTTTTCATGGATAATGTTTTTTATTTTAAAGCGATGCCGTTTAATGGCATTTATGAATTAATTCATGATGACTCATACATTGATAACTCGTTGTACCAAGCTAACACCAAAATACTAAAAATGGATTTGAGTAATACTTTTCTTTGGCATTGTCGTCTTTCACATAAACAAGAATCGTATTCATACACTTCGAAAGAATGGTCTTTTGAAATCAAATGTTGATTCATTTGATGAATGTGAATCTTGTTTATTGGGAAAGATGACCAAAGAGCCCTTTAATGGAACAAATGAGAGAGCGAAAAACTTATTAGGTATCATACATTCGGATGTATGTGGACCTTTTAGGACAATGATAAGAAATGGTGAAAGATACTTCATTACCTTTACCGATGATTATAGTCGCTATGGGTATGTGTTCTTGTTAAGACACAAAAATGAGGCTTTTGAAATGTTCAAAGTCTTCCAAAATGAAGTACAAAATCAACTCAACAAAACAATCAAAGTACTACGTTCTGATAGAGGAGGTGAATACCTCAATGGTGTGTTTCTAGAACATCTTAGGAGTTGTGGGATTGTCTCACAACTTACTCTACCTGGAACACCACAACATAATGGTGTGTCTGAGAGGAGGAATCGAACTTTATTGGACATGGTTCGATCCATGATTGCTAGAAGCTCATTACCTCTATCATTTTTGGGTTTCGCTATGATCTCCGCTACCCATATTTTAAATATGGCACCATCCAAGAAAGTGGATAGGACACCTTTTGAAATATGGCATGGAAAGGCTCCAAAATTTTCATATTTAAAGGTATGGGGTTGTGAGGCTTATGTTAAGATCTACACCCCTGACAAACTTGAATGTCAATCCACTAAGTGTGTATTTGTAGGATATCCCACGGATTCGATGGGATATTATTTCTACAATCCAAGCGAACATAAAGTGTTTATAACTCGAAAGGCTAAGTTCTTGGAAAGAAGGTTCCTTATGGAAGGAACTGATAGAACTGTATAACTCGAATAGGATCGAGAACTACAAGCCGATACACGTTTGGTTGACGCTAGCAATCAACAAGAGGTTGTTGAGGATGATCAAATGGTTGATCAAAACACATAAAACATTCGCAAATCCGGTAGAGTTAGCACCCCACCTGAGAGATATGGATTTTTCATGGATGGATGCTACGTGGTAGATTCGGATGAACCCACCACATACCGAGTTGCAATGTCGCAATCTGATTGTGACAAATGGCTAGAAGCCATGAATGTTAAGATGCAATCCATGCATGACAATCATGTATGGGACTTGGTTGCTCCACCTCTAAATTCCAAACTCGTTGGAAGTAAGTGGGTTTTCAAAAAGAAAACTGATATGCTTGGAAACATGGATACTTATAAAGCTAGACTTGTAGCAAAGGGTTTCACTCAAACTCAAGGGGTTGATTATGATGAAACTTTCTCGCCCGTAGCGATGCTAAAGTCTATTAGGATATTGTTTGCCATAGCCGCATATTATGACTATGAGATATGGCAAATGGATGTCAAAACTGCTTTTCTAAATGGGCATCTTAATGAAGATGTTTATATGGTTCAGCCTGAAGGTTTTGTCGATCCACAACATCCTAACAAAGTATGCAAGTTGAAGAAATCAATCTATGGATTGAAACAAGCATCTAGAAGTTGGAATCACCGTTTTGATGATGAAGTTAAGAAATTTGGATTCATCAAAAACGCTGATGAAGCTTGTGTGTATAAGAAAGCTAGTGGGAGCATCATAACCTTTCTGGTATTATATGTCGATGACATATTACTGTTTGGAAATGACATTCCAACCTTGGAAGGTGTAAAAGCCTGGCTTGGAAGCTGTTTTTCCATTAAGGATCTTGGTGAAGCCGCCTATATTCTGGGAATAAGGATCTATAGGGATAGATCAAGGCGGTTGATAGGTTTGAATCAAAGTGCATACATAGACAAGATCTTGAAAAGGTTCAAGATGGAAAACTCTAAGAAAGGTTTCGTACCTATTCAAAGAGGAACGATGTTGAGTGTTTCTCAATGTCCAAGCTCAAAGGATGAGCAAGACAAAATGAGTGGTATCCCATATGCATCTGCTATAGGATCCATCATGTATGCCATGATTTGCACTAGACCAGAAGTGTCATGCGCCTTGAGCATGACAAGTCGATACCAACAAAATCCGGAAACTAGCCATTGGATGGCTATTAAGAGCATATTGAAATACCATAGAAGGACTAAGGATATGTTTCTAATATATGGCTCTGGTGAGGAGGAACTCGTTGTAAAGGGTTACACTGATGCGAGTTTCCAAACTGATCGAGATGATTCTCGATCACAATCGGGATATGTTTTCATTCTCAATGGTGGTGCTGTCTCATGGAAGAGTGCAAAACAAGATATGGTAGCCTTATCCACCACTGAATCTGAATACATCGTCGCCTCCCTGGCAGCTCAAGAAGCTGCATGGATTAGAAAGTTCATTGCCGATCTAGGAGTGGTTCGTAACATTCAGGACCCTCTAGAGATCTTTTGTGACAACGAGGGTGCAATTGCTCAAATCAAAGAACCTCGTGCTCATCAAAAGACGAGGCACATTGAGCGGAGATTCAACTATATTAGGGATGAAGTTGAAAAAGGAAAGATATATATTCGCAAAGTTTACACTGATCAAAACATTGCGGACCCACTCACGAAACTCCTTGAAAGGCCGAAGCATGAGAGTCATACTTGCGCCTTAGGACTTCGATATTCTAGTGATTGGATTTGATCAAAATTTGTATTTGGATATTGGAACAATTTTATTTTAACTCAATCATATGGTCATGTTCTTAAGATATGTTCCATTTTAGTATGTTTAAATCCGTGAATAATTTGTATTATTCTAAACGTCCGTAGTCATTCATAGTTGTGGGAACAAATGTGAAAGTAAGACTATTATGAACTTGGATTGGTAGATATTCATGAGGTATGAATATAGCAAAGGGTTGCTTCCAAGATTCATAGATATTTATGGGATAAATATTGGACTGACCCGCCCTCAATTTTACTGCATGGAATCCTTGGGATTTGTGATCATAAGTAAATTGAGTAAAGGCGAACTTCATAGTATCCTCCGACCTGAGATACATATTGGGTCTTGATATTCATCGACTATTATGCTTTGACTTAGTTCTTCGCTGCTCTGAAATATGTCAGTACATAAGGCTAAGCTCAAGTATAGTACAAGGTGATAGTGAGAGACGTATGTAGTCAATATGGGATTTGTCCCTCTTTTTCGTTGAGAGTTAAATGTCTAAGGCCTGACAAGTTAAATCAACAGAGAATGATCACTCTGTGTCTCTGGATTTAACATGACATTTGTGGCAAAAGGATAAATGATAGTTTCACCTAAATCATTTTCAAGTATGGGACTTGAAAGGGGTGATGTTATTGAATGGCACTTCATCATGCGTATTAGGGGTAGTAAACCGTAGTTAGGCGGTATTTGCTACTTGCATCAATCTTCTATGTATCTTGTGCAAGTGGGAGATTGTTGGACTCGGTCTGCCCAAGAGACATATTATAATTGATGTGTCTAGTACGTTATGATCCAAGTCGGGTCATACCCAATAACAAGCTAGACAAACACCGATAATATTCGTTTACATATGATGTGATCATAACAAATGAATATTAACACTTGAGTTATTTGGAAAGAGGTTTCTAAATAAAATGTACTTGTGTAATAAACAAATCACATCGATGATTTATGTTTTATGAGAGAACATTACATAGTGTTATTTAAGTTGGTTGAATAACAATATGTGAATTATAATAACCAAGCATGTATCTTACCATATAATAAGTTTTATAAGTTATAAGTTATAAACTTATAAATATATATATATATAAAACTTTATAAAAAAAAGGAAAAGGAATAATACTCTTTCAAATGTAATATTATTATATGTTTGAGTGGAGACATGCAAGGTGAGTGGAGACATGCAATGGTTATTATTGGTGGAGAGAAAGATGCCTTTGAATAAAACCAAGTCTTTCTCTTTCATTCTTTCATAACACACATAATTTCCAAGTAAACTTTTCTCTCTTCCTCTCTTGGGTAGTTTCATCCAACATAAGAAAAGAAATAGAAAATTTCAAGTGCAAATCCTAGCTAGAAGTGGTGTGTTGTTGAAGCTTGGGGTATGCTAGCTTGAGGAGCTTCCATATTCAAGTTCTTACCTTTCAATCATCATCTCTTTCACCCGGTTTTGTCATATTGAAAGGTAGTAGTAACATGCATGGACTTATAGTGACATGTATGTATTTGATAGTGTGTAATTCGTATTTGGATCCGGGTTTGGGTTTTGCATGTTTAAAATTGGTTTTATACATATCATATTAACAAGATTTAAAACTTTTATATCCGCTGAGTTTTTGGTAAAATAGGGATTTTATCACTTTAATAATCTTGTTAAAACCCAACACTTTGTCCTACTTTTAAATTAACAAGATAGTTAACGTTTGACGATTGCAACCTTTTGCAACTTCTAGCTTTGTGGGATTGGTTAAACATCTCTATGTTTAGTTGGCATGTTTAATCCCATCAATACCATTGTATGCCATGCTTCGGTGACCCTATTTACATGCTTTCCAAATCAAGTCGTCCTACTTACACACACGTGTGAATTTGCACATACAAGCGGTTAGGTGACCTTTATCCCACAAATATGGCAAACCCACCTCAAACTCACAAATTTTTCTCCAATGTGGTTAGGTGACCTTTATCCCACATCGAGTTCCCAAGTGATTCGAGAGTTGTATAAAAGGATGGTGTTAGACTTGTTTTAAAATAGATTTAAGTTTTCTAAATTCTAGAATGGAAAACAGTTTGCATACCTTGCATTTGCATGTATTCAAATGCATGGTACTTTGTTGAAAACTAATTTTCAAAGTTCCTTTTAATAAAATTCATTTTATTGTGAAATCATTAACCTTTAATAAAACAAATTTTATTACCTAATGATTTCTAAGGAACCAATTTTATTCAAATTGTTGATTTTATGTTAACAATTCATATGCAAAAAAAATAATCAAGCATGCATAAATAAAACAACTACAAGTCCATAACCATTGCCAACTAATCTTGGCAACACTTGTTGACCGAAATAAGTGTGCCGAAAAGTCTCTCCTAAGGGACCAAAATGACACTTGGCTCGTGTCGCTGAACTCCCACTTGACCCCACATCCAAATGCCTCAAGTGTCCACCTTATGTTGTGAATCTTCCACTTTATTTGGGCTTCCTTTTGGGCTCCAACTTCAGCTCCTAGCATTCTTGGGCCTCCTTGTTTTGGTTTTGGCCAGTGGGCTAAAATCCCATCTTGGACTATGAGGTCCATTAAGGCCCAAAACCAAAACCCTAAATTAGTTGCAACTTCTTTTACAAAAAAATATATCCTAATACATTTTTCTCTAGTAAAAGAAATACAACTAATTTACTTATTATTACAAACCAATATGAAATAAATATATAGATTACAAACCCAAATAATGAATATTACAACCATATTGAATAACTGAATAAATCACAACACAAACACACATCCAAAAACAAGGTCATGCCTAGGTTCTGAACATGAAAATGGGCCAAATCCAAATTGATAAACCTTTTAACCCTTAAAGTTTTCGGCCAAGGTTAAGCAAACCAAAAACTGGGGTTTTTTGTCCAAACTAAATAATCAATTATCCAAATGACTTAATTCTTCAAGATTACCACATGCATGTAAAGTATAATCTTGAAAAACCAAGGGGTAATCAAAATCCCTAAAACTTTCGACCATATGGAGAACCACACCATAAAACCCGAAATTTTTTTAGATCTATTGAAGCATGTATTCATATAAGCGGCTCTTGATTCCATTGTTGGGTTTTAACAAGATTATCAAAGTCATGTAACCTTACTTATATGAAAAACACAACGGATAAATAAGTTTTAGATCTTGTTAATTAGATGAATATAAAACCGATTGTATATGCCAAACCCTAGCTAGCCCCGGATCCATATACGAAATTACATGCTTACCAATAAAAACAACCATAGGGTGTTTATGTAATATACCTTCAAGAGTCATGAAAATGAAAGAGATGAAGATATGAATAGCTAGTCTTCAAGATAGAAGAACCTCAAGCTTGTATACGTTTCAAGCCACCAACAAGAACCCTTGTTATGCTAGGATTTTCACTCAAAAACTCCTTGTTTTTCTTCCTTTTGGCCGAAATTAGAGAGAAAAAAGAGAGTTTCTTGCTTCTTGTGTGTGTGTGTGTGAGAGAGAGAGAGAGAGATGAGTGCAACCAATGCACCACCCAATCCAACCAATGGATCCTAATGCATGTCCTAGAGAATATAAAGTAATAAAGAGATGAGAGAGGGGGGAAGGGGGGCGGGGCGGCCACATGAGGTTCCCACCACAAATTTCAAACTCAAATATCTCTTATTACTTATGTTATATCATAACATAATATTTTTCAAGTAACATGCAAAATCCAATATGCTTTGCATGTTGTTATTTAACTAATTTAAATAACATTAAAAGTAACATGCAATATACAAAATGCAATAAGTCTTGCATAATGTTATTTAACCAACTTAAATAACATAACAAGTAACATGCAAAGTATCATCTCTTATAACATAAATTATCCACATAATTTATTTATTTCACAAGAGCAAATATTTAGAAACCCAATTTCCAAATATTCTAAGTGTTAATATTTATTTGTTAGATCATATCTCAAATAAATATCATGGTGTTTTTCTAGCTTGTTATTGGGTATGACCCGACTTGGATCATAACGTACTAGCCACAACAATTAAAATATGTGTCTTGGGTAGACCGAGTCCAACACTTGCCACATAAACTCTTAGAGTTTCATAAGTGAATTCACTAGGCTCTTCAATAATGGGAATCTGATGTTGATTCTAAGTTGACAGATTTCCCATTGGAGCTATTAGATCATTTGCAACTTGAAAGGTTGGTCTCTTCTCTTATCATATGATTTTCAACCATCTCATGCTCAGCTGCTTGCAGAAAGTAGATAACATCGTCTAGCTTGAAATTAGGAATGTTTGCATTATCCTTGATAAACTTTCTAGATGTATACCATTCACCAGATAAAGAAGAAAACAACTTCTTGTTCAGGTCAAAAACAGCGATAGCAAGATCAGTTGTTCTGATTTCATTAACTATTGCTACAAACCTTTGCAACACTGATTTGAACCTTTCTTCTTCTTTGAACTCAATCTGTCAAGCTGTTGCTTCAACCTATCTTTCTTGATATTCTTTAACTCAGCGCTTCCTTCAAACATCTTCAAACATCTCTACCACAACATCATACATGGCTTTTGCAGTTGTGTGACATTTCACACTTGTCAATATTTCCCATGACAGACCCAACTTTAACATAAGGACATCTTTTATGGAGTTCCACATTCCAATGTCATTGTAGCATACTGTAGCATAAAACAAAACATTCCACTTGATTTAATTTTCTTGACCTAACTTGGAATCTTGATAGTAGACACTTCTTGGTCATCCCTTTGTTTGAAAGTGTTTTTGGTATTTTTTAATAAGATTTTTGAAATTAAAATTACTTAAAAATTTTAACATGTTTTGAGAAATACTCAGATATGAGGATAATATCTTTGAATCTGTTGAAAACAGATGGATTAAACCAAGATTTGGACTCAAAACATACAATAATCAAAGTGAATCTGATATTAGAATACTTTTAAACCTTAAATGATTGTAGATCTGAAAAATAAAGAACAAAAAGGCTGACGTCACAGCTCAATGAAGCAGTGCTCAGCTGACGTCATTGTATTCTTCTTCAAAATCAAATAATATTCAGTAAAATCTTCACAATCACTCTTCACAGCAACACGTTGGTCTTTACAAGAGCAAAATGTAGCTCTGATACCACTTACCAGGATTGATTTTATCACTATCAATCTCGTAACCAACAACTTAATGTTGACAAGACAATTACAAATATGCTAATGTAAAAACCCAATGAATACTAAAGGCGAAATCAATAGTAATCAAGATGTTGCTCAAATAACATAAAGATGACAAACACACAAGACACTCAAAAACATTTCCATAGATTTTAATATTTAATACAAAGGAATAACTTTAGGGTTTCCAGGTGGAATGTCAGGTGAGGCTACTTTTTCTACAAGGATTTCTGTTTACTAAGAAAGTCAATTCAGCCGTCAATCACCCACACCTTTAAATTTGACTTAAACTTTCGATAAATAGGCACACCTGACACCTTTTAGAAACCCTAATTATTGGAAAAACATATTCAAACATATTCAAAATTATTACAAGTGTAAACAGGTCTTCGAGTAAGCTTATTTTCCTTAGAAAATATTCTTCAAGCAGACTACAATTTTCATGATAATATCAAACTTTACTTAGTAATATCCTACGAGCAAACTTGTTTTTCATTATCTCTTCAACCTTTTGTTAATAACTTATTCTAGCAAACTAAGTGTTCTGGTGTTACTATAGCTTGCTCTAGGTTGAAACTTGCTCTTAGAAGTCATTAGTATAATTCCATTTAACCATCTACAAGTTTGCTTGAGATCACTATTATTGAAACCTTGCTCGACCCACCAAAATTACTTGTTTAAAGCTTGGTTAAGTCAAGAGTTTGCTCTGATATAAACCTTGCTCGACTAAATAACAAGCTTGCTTGATGAAGCGTAGTTTGCTCGAACTAAAAACTTAGAAAAATTCCAGAAGATAACCTTGCTTGATGTAAGATACCTTTCTTGAATAAGTTTAGGCTTGCTCGAAGTGCCTAGTTTGCTCGTATTCCAAACTTCGTATATTTCTTGAGGAGGTTGAGAAGATTCCAATCTTCATTGATCAATTCTTAATCCCAACAGAATAAGGTCATGTTGCAAAGGTCTGTGAATCTAGGGTTAGATTGTGTGTGAAACCTTTAATCAAGGATCATGTGCCTGTGATTAAAGTTATATTGAAAGAAAAGTAACACAAGTTAAGATTGATGACACTCAAATAATTTTTAATGAGGTTAAACCTAGAAATGTGATTACGATTAATCTTGTCAAAATGGTTGAGCTAGTTAAACCTTTTTGCAAAAATGTAAACAATGGTGTAATTTCTGATGAGTATCTAGTGCCTAAGAGTTCGAAGGCAACTGTGACCTATAGCCAATTTCATGAATTACATTGACATATGTTGAAGAATAATTTGAAGGTTTCAATGTTCCCGTTGATGTTTTCCAACATGGAAACCTAAAGTTGTTTTATTCCGAAAGGAACCACATGTTAAACTAGAGATTGAGGCTTGGGTTACCTCTTTGAATTGATATTTTACTTATACGTGCAGAATTATTCCAATGCTATTTCAGGATATAAATGGATACTGGATAATGGATGTTCTCGTCATATAACGGGCAATATTAATCTCCTTTCAAACGTGGAAGATATTCAAGGGGTTATGTTACTTTTTCTGGTAATCAAGATGGGTTAATTACTAAAGAAGGTTAAGTTTCAAATAAGAGAATCACATTTGAGAAAGTGAATTATTGTAATAAGGTTGGTCATAATTTGTTGAGTGTTTCACATATTTGTGACAAAAAGTATGCATCCTTGTTCACTGATAAAGAATGTGTAATTTTGAACCAGGTTTTGTCAATCCTGACGAAATGGTTGTCATGGGATCACCACAATCTAATGATATTTATATTATTGACATGGCATCTACTGCAACAACTTCATCGATAGCAACATGTTTCGTATCAAAAGCAAAAGAGAAAGGCATGATCCTTTGACACAGAAGGATGGGTCACATCCATATTCGTAAGATGAATCATTTGATGGCAAAGGATTTGGTAGATGGTGTTTAATTGAAGAACTTTCATATAACCGATCACTGTGTTTTATACAAGTAGGGAAAACAAAAGAAAAAAGAATAAGTCACATACATTGGAGCTGATGAACTCTATCAATACTCCATTGGAAACTCTTCATATGGATTTGTTTGGTCCTATGAACAGAGTGAGTATTTCTGGAGATTTGTATTATTTAGTCATTACGGATGACTATTCTAGATGTTCATAGGCGTTATTTGTGAGCACTAAGTATCAAATGACCGTTCTTGTGTAAAATCTTATCACCAAGATCGAATCACTTTACAAGTTGAAAGTGAGGTGTATCCGAAGTGATAATGGCACCGAATTTAAGAATAGACTAATGAATTTTTTCTATAATCAACGTGGTATTCATCATGAATATAGTGCTCCCTATGTGTCACATCCGAACGGGGTTGCTGAAAGGAAGAATCGGACCATAATTGAAGCGGTTACAACAATGTTAGCAGATTCTAAGCCTCATGTTCAAATCTAGAACGAGGCTGTGAATGCTAGTTCATAAAATGTCTATCGCTTAAGTCTTGTAGGTTATGTATTAAAAAAGTAGTGATTGGAATGTAGGTTGTTGTTTTGAATGTATATGGTTATCCGGGTTAAATAATAAAGCTTGTACGCCCTAATAAGTACTTATGCGCCGGATAAGTACTTATACACCGTATAAGGACTTATACATCGTATAAGGACATAAACGAAGGATAAGGAAATATACGCCAGATAAGTTCAAGCTTCGCAATATATAGGGCTCTTGACATATGCATTCATACCTTTTTGGTCCTACCTTTTTTGCCCCAGTTTGTACCTGTTCTCATATTGTCATATCATGATGTACTACACTGCTATGAATAAATAAAAGAAGAGTTAAAGAGATATATTATGTTTTTCACCTTGTTAGGGTTTCCGCACATAACATATCAGAGTAGATATCTTCATATGTGTTTGCACACATCTATCTATGATCCATTCAGGTTCTTTTAATTGGTCTCATAGCCATTGGATCATTATCTACTTTAAATAGCTCAATTTCATCTCTTTTCTACAAAGTGTTTATCATTCTAGAAGATGTTGCCATTCTAAACTTAACAAAAGTTCACAATGGTCATATCCTTAGTTTTAAGAAGTGTCCTAGAGTGTCAGATCATTTCATCTTCATTCTCACACCAAAAAACATGCAAAAACGTTCACGTCAACTTATACGGTGCGTACATTTTGGAGCGCATATGTCTTACATGTTGTATAATATCTTCCACATAACATTCACGGCGCATAACCTCAAACGTATAACTACTTATACGTTGTGTATGTATCTGCATAGAACTTACACGCTTATCATCAACATATAATTTGTTGCACGCCAGATATGTTCATTTGGTACATACATACTTATACGACGCATGAGGTTATACGACGTATACAAACTTACACATTGAAAATTGAACATACACACCATGTCACTTATACACTGTAATCACTTATACGCTAATGAATCTATTTTTGGATTTTTGAGAGAAAAATTTGGATAAGATTGGTGTAGATGATTCCTTGTGATTGGTGAGTAAGTAAGGGATGGATAAAGCACAATAATCTTAAGGTTTATTTCATGTGTGCTTTGGGATTAATTTTTTTGATGTGTGTGTGAGACTATGTGGCATGAGTTTAGCGGTGAAAAAGAGTTTTAACAAGTGATTCATAAAAAGTGGAAGACTTGTATAGAAGCCGAAAAAGAAGTCTAAAGTTTCAAATCTTTTATAGGGGTGTTCGGAAGGAAAACCATATATTGGTCTTTTAACTTAATGATTGAAGTTTTGGAAACCTAGTCTGAGAAATTCCAAGGGGGGTTTGTTAGAGAAAGAATGTTTATTGCTTAGACACCAAGACCACACAATATCCAAGGGAGAGATTGTTAGTGCATAAAATGTCTATTGCTTAGGTCCTGTAGGTTGTGTATTAGAATAGAAGTGATTGGAATGTATTTTGATGTTTTGAATGTATATGGCTATCCCGGGTAAAAAAAAAACCTACGTATGCGCTTGGATAAGTACTTATACGACATATAAGGACATATATGGTAGATAAGTTCAAGCTTCCCTAAATATATGAATTCAAGGACATATGCATTCATACCTTTTTTTGGTCCTGTTTGTATGTAACACCTCGACTTAAGCGGAAACGCCCGAGTGTGACGTACAGATTAAGTGACATTATTATCATTGATATATTTAAGCATCAAATACACAAGTTTGAAAATAAAGAAATACAAGAAAAATAAGAACAATTAAACAACTTATCCATTTATTGAAATACCCTAAATTGTAATGTCTTCTCCGAGAATCATCCTCTAATAATGGTTCCTATATCATATATGTATAAAATGAAGTCAACTAAATGAATAGTTAGTGAGTTCACACAAGTTTTGATACAAATACATAAAAACCATGCAATTCCATGAGATAAGTGTATTAGTATCGCAATTAGGGTCATTTCCAGTTGGTAACAACCAACGTACTCGGGTCGGGGGTCCCTTTTCCATTCATAACAAAAAGGTCCTCAGTGCAAAGGGGGGCGTATGATCATACTAATTGAGTATACCACATGCAAGTAAGTTTGAGAAAGTAATCAAGCAACACACAAGTCCATGATGAGAATTGTAGTTTGAAACTATGAATAACTAAGCACTTGATTTGTTAGCATATATATGCTACCCCCGAAATGTGTAAAAGCGTTAAAAATAGGGTGTGAAAAAATCACCTTTAAAATAGATGATAAACTGGAGATAACAACGGAATTTAACGATTTGTTATTATTTTAATATTATTTAGTTACTAGATTAACACTAAATTGAGAAATATAACGTTTATGGAATATTGATTATAACGAAAATTTTATCTTGAAAATAATTATGTTAACATGTTATAAAGTTAACAAAATGGTATTAATAATATTATATTAATCGAGTTTTCACAAAACTTAACAAAAACCAAAAAGTTTGGTTATTAGGTGGAAAATGATAAATATAATTTATAACTAATTTTATTAAATTAAAAATAATTTTATTTAATCTATAATAATTTTTAATAATTTAATTAGATTAATATGCTAAAAGAAAAATGATAAAAATTAAATACCAAAAACAAGGCCTAACCCGGGTTCGAACTGTGACAATCGTCAATTTCAGGTTAACTCCGTTAACTCAACTCCGTCAATTCAAACTTAAGATCACTGAATCTATAACGCACACCTCATTACATTTAAACTAGGGTTTAAATGACGCTTAACACTTACTACATGTTTAGTCTTTCGGGAATTGCACCGAAACGCAAACTAGTTGACGCAAACGATTGGTGAATAAACGAAAAACGTCAAAACAGTAATTATGTGATAATTATGTGTTAGACTTATGTGTTGTGTGATAACATCGTTATAAACGTTAACTCAATGTACTAGAACTAGTTAGTTAAGCTAGAAAAGCAACAATCGAAAGTGGAGGGGCCAAAGTGTAACATATTATTATTTATAATATGTTAAACCCTAACTCTTTCTCTCATCACAATCCCGATCGGACTCCTCTCCCTTGGCTCCCTTGGCTGCCGCCACTCATACACACATATACAACCAATATTTCAAGCTTTTGATTGAAGATTAAGGTGCTAGGAAGGTATAAACGACTATCCTATGCATCTTTATACTTAATTTTGATGTTTAATGGGTTAATTGTAAACCCTAGGGGCCGATTTTATGTGTGTATGTAGTTCATATGATTGTTGTTGATTGGATGATGATATGATAACTAGAATGGATATTGTTACATGTTAATTGCTTGTGTCTTTGATTTAAGTTCAAACAAAAACCCTAATCATGTATGTAATATGTAATTGATGTGCATGGATAGTGATTATAGAGTCTAGAGTGTTATATGAATGAATGATGGTCCATAGATAGTTAATATGTTGAGTTTGGATGCAAACAGTTTCTGGACAGATTGTGTTATTGATGTTTAATTGACTGTAACGAAGTGTAAATGTGAAAATTGGTTGAGATTATTGATACTACAGTAAACTAGGTTGAGTCTAGTTTCTAAAGAATATAAATTTGCAATTTGGACGCGTAAAAGTTAACTTTTATGATTTTACAAAAACGTTGTGCAAAGCTGAGCTGTTAGACCTGCTGTTAGGTTGTTTTGTAAATATTATATCTCATGAACTACAAAGCCAAATGGGTTGGTTCCACTTCTGGAAGTTAACTTGTTGAGTTAGAAACCTAACCCAAGTGGTCTTGCATTTGTTGGATTTTTCCTTTAACGGGAATTTCAAATAACATTCTGTTGCGCAAGAATTTGACTGTTATGAGCTTGCTGTAGTGTTTTGATCATTATGAGAAATCTATTTGGAATAAAAATAAAATAAAATATGTTTTGGAAACCTAACACATGCATGCTTTAGTGATGATTTTTGGTAAATTAATTGAGATGCTATGATCTGTGTAATAGTACAATCTTTCAAGCAGAATTTCTGTCTCGGTGAAACTAGCTGCTGAATTTTGTGAAAATGCATGAAACATGATAATTGCTAGTTAATTGTTATGTTTTGACCAAATTGCCCCTGTGGGGAATACTTGCTATATAATTGTTATGTTTTGACCAAATTGCCCCTGCGGGGAATACTTGCTAAATAGTTGTCCTGTTTTGACCAAATTGCCCTTGCGAGGAATAATTGCTAGTTAATTTTTATGTGTGACCAAATTGCCCTTACGGGGAGAAATTGCTAGTGATGTACATTATTAATACATGACACATAAATAATTGCTCACACACGTATCGTATCACAAATGTATTTGTTAAAGTCACACACGATTCACAAACGAAACACGAAACATGTTATGTGCATAGGTATTATGTGCCGGGTCTAGAGACTTGATAATATTCCAACACTTGGAAAAATCTCTTTATTGTTTTAGAACGCTAGAGAGAGTTTTTCTGTGACGCGCATCTTGGTGAATTATTTTGGGAATACTTCGCAAACAGTGAGTTTCACTTTCCCCTTTTAAACTTTTTAAACGCTTTTCACTTGGGGGAGATAACATACTCCGAAACGCATTTAAGATTTTGTTAATATAGATTATATATCACTTGTAAAGACTAAGTGGCAAACGCGTTAACTAAAGTCCTTCATTCACATCGAACCGTTTAATATTAGATAATAGCGAGTCATTGTTGAGTAGTACTACTGGGTTTGACAAACCCCACCCAATGCTAAACTCGACTGGAGGTCGAGTGGGTGTAATCTTGGCTAAACACATACCATTGTCGGGATAGACCTGGTGGCAAGGCAAATGATAAACAGTCAACTTCGGTGTCGAACACTTAGTGATACTTGTTTTATAGGCTAGCTACCTATAGATATAAAATTGACAAAACACTATCTGGTAACGCAAAACGCTGTAACGCAAAAAAACGCTGTAATGCAAAACGCTGAACGCAAACGCTAAACGCTTTATTTTATATAAACTGTGAACTCACCAAACTTGTGTTGACACTTTTAGAATGTTATTCTCAGGTAGCCGAGGCGGGCGCGCGGTTTAGGATCATGCATTGCTTGAAACACTTTTAATTATGCAAACTTATTTTAAACTGTTATCATTGGTTTTTAAGTCGTCCTGCGTGACGCAACATTGGTTTCTATGGTTTTACGCTTCCGCACTTATTTTCATTTTAAAGTTTTTATGGTTTGATTATAACTAATGATTCCGATCCTGTTAGTTCACACCCTCTGACGGTAAAACTCCGTTAGTGGATTTTGAGGGTGTGACAGATTGGTATCAGAGCAAATTGGTTATAGCGAACTAGAAGTTGCATGCATACTGGACTATAACCGCGACGACCCATTAGTTATAATGATACGCACTGCATATGTTTGTGTAGTCTTTGTTATCTTATCTCTTTACCTCTTTCACTCATACGCGCGCGCATACACGGCTTACCTGTAGGAATGTCGACGCCGCCACTCTCATCATCATCTGATTCGATGACTCATGCTCACGGGAAGGAACCGCAGTTACCTACCGCATGGCCACCCCGCGTAGTCCCGGAACTCGAAGCTCCCGCACCGAAGAGGTACCGCTTATCCGGAGGCATGTACGAAATCGAAGTTAGCTGGGATTGGTACCCTAATATGATCAGACGTATGGTCTATCGCGAACAAGTTCCCCCGTTACCTCACCCGAACCACCCTGCTTACCCCAACACCCTACCACCCATAACTGAACCTGTAGAGCGAGTTCTTGCGGCTGTCGTTTCTTGCTTGGAGCGTGACGTGGGTTACATGCGCTATACGAGAGCTAACGTTTCCGGACTGTTAAAAGACGAAACCGAGACTAAGGAGGAGATTGCCCGCATGGCAGCGGCAATGAAGGAAATGCAAGAGGCTAGTGATCAACAGATGAAGATTATGAGAAAGATGCAAGCCGAGATGATAGACTTGCAAGAGCAACTCCAAGTAGCAAGGACCCGAACCGAGATAGCTTTAGAGCGCTGCGATGTCTTACAAATGCAGATTGCTCAGAACGCAGCTGAACCCGAGGCAGAACCTTAAGCCGAGCCTGAGGCAGAGCCTGAAGAGGAACCCGAAGAAGATCCCGAAGAGGAGCCTGAGGAAGTTCCCGAGGAAGATCCCGAGGAGGAACCTGAAGATGAACCGGAGGAAGAACCGGCTGAGGAGGAGGCACACTCAGAGGTGTCCTCAGATGATGACATCTAGTGATGATGACACCTAGATGGAGGGGTTGTCTCCATCCGAACTATTATTTTCTATGATTTTAAGGATTGATTGAAAATACTTTGTAGTGAATACAATGGTTTTAATCATGAATTATTAAGTAGATTACTATATGGTTATGATGTGATGTTGTTTCTTATTTCTTTCTTACCTATCTTTTTATTACATGTATGGTGTGTTGGATATGAAAGAAAAATTCATGTTTAACATTTTATACTGTGATTCTAGGAAATGGCTGGAAGAAACGCTGGACACGGTCGCGATAACATCAACTTGACTGCGGCAGAACTCCAAACTCTGCTGAACGACCATGGGGTGGCCGCTTTAGCCGCACACGTTCAGAACCAAGCTGGAGGTCCAACTGGAACGTGTACTTTCAAGAATTACCTTGACTGCAAGCCCAGCTCGTTTAAGGGCACTGAGGGAGCTATAGACTTCCTGCGTTGGGCTGAGAAGGCCGAGTCGGCCTTTGAGATGTGTAATTGTCCCCCTGCCAGTAGGGTCAAATTCGCTGCTGGAACACTTGAGGATTCTGCCCTCACTTGGTGGAATTCGAACGTACAGATCCTTGGATTAGAACTGGCTAACGCGATGAACTGGGAGGAGTTCAAAAACATGATGCGAAAAGAGTACTGTCCGAGAGAAGAGATTTCAAAGTTGGAGTCAGAATTTTGGTCGTTGAAGATGGTGGGTTCAGAAATCGAAGCCTACACTACCCATTCTCACGAGTTAGCTGTGATGTGTCCGCGGATGGTGGATCCGCCGAGTAAGAGGATTGAAATGTATCTTGATGGGTTAGCACCGCAAATTCAGGGCATGGTGACGTCTTCCAGACCAGCCACGATTCAACAAGCGATCCGTTTAGCTCACAAACTGACGGATCAAGCAGTGACCCAAGGTGCGCTACCACCTATGGGTTCAACCGCTAAAGCCTGTGACAACCCGAGTAATGACAACAACAGCAACAGCAACCCGAGCAGCGGAAAGAGAAAGTTTGACAACACCAGATCCTCATCCTCGAACCTCCCACAGCAACAACACTACCGTAAGCCCGAATTCACTCGGAGCTTTAACAATCAGAGTCACAACAACAATAACAACGGTAGCGGGCAGGGTTCGAGCGGATATGCTGGGAAATATCCGAAGTGCAATAGGTGCAACTATCATCATGTTGGCCCGTGTGACCGTGTCAAGTGTCAGAGATGCGGAAAGATGGGTCACCAGGCGAAGGAATGTAGAGGAGACCTTGCGGCAAAGGGTGTAACACCCCGTAACCGCAGCGGAAACGTAAACGGGATGCAACAGACGCATCTGATATCAACAGCATTGCTTATAAAGAAAACACCACTACATTAATTTACATCGCAATTCATTGTTCCGAGTTTCGTTATCATCTAGGCGTTAACACATAAGTTTTACTGATAATACGTTAACATATTCAATACAAAATAAAGATCACTAAGCCTCCACAAAAGCACGCATCATCAAGCACGTATCAATTATTCCAGTTTGGGAGTACCTAGAAAGCATGTAAAGAAAACGGGTCAACTACGAATAGTTGGTGAGTTTCACTAATTTAAATAAACCATGACAAATCATTATAGAAATCATATATTAGCGATGAAATTATGCTGAGCCCACAAGTGAAACCTCTGTTAACCCAGAGACACATCCAATAACCTCTGGGGACACTGTTAACCCAGAAACACATTTATTAACCTCTGGGGACACTGTTAACCCAGAAACACATCTAATAACCTCTGGGGACACTGTTAACCCAGAAACACATTTAATACCCTCTGGGGATACTGTTAACCCAGAAACCCATTTAATAACCTCTGGGGACACTGTTAACCCAGAACACTGTTTCGGGCCTTACAATGTTAGCAACTCAGACAATTACCATCTTAATACATTACCGTACGATTCCCGTACAATAAACATTATATAAATACATTCATTTCCATGCGATCAGCATGTACTTAAACATTTTGATAGAAACATGCTTTCCGCCCCGGGAAAATATTTAAAACAGTTCAGTAAAAAGGGGCTCGTGAAACTCACCTTCTCGTGAGTCAGTATGTAGTACAGTGAACAGCTATGAGCCTGAATCTGTAATATGATACCTAAGTCGTTACTATACAATTTCCATAAATTAAATCCGTGTCAACCGGTACATCTAGGGACACTGTTAACCCAGCACTGTACTCGATCCGGGGACAATGTTAACCCAAAGACACTTCTCAGGACTCAGATTGTGATATTTCTTAGAGTTTAACCGTCAAAAGTATTATTATTATGTTTTCCCCGTTTTGCGTGCCAAGCACGGTTATCCGTTTTTATGTTTCAAAAATGAGTTTGGTCACACACGACCCGAAAATAGTGTTTGACTGATATTTTAGTTAAAGCCGTGAATTTAGAGCTCGGTTTAGACTCCCCGTTTGGCCGCGGGACCCGTTTCCGTCTTTAGGGTGCCGGTAACTGTTATTTCGGATAAAAATACCCAAATCATCCGAAATATTTTCGGATGATTTATTTTTACTTGATTAACTTAGTTTCATGAAAATAGTTCATTTTTAAGGTTTTTATACACCAGTCAGCTCGCTTAGGCGAACTTTGCCGGTTTACGCGTTTTAAGCTTTAAAAGTTTGTTTTTATGTTCTTTTTAGCACAAATAATTATCCGTTTAGTCTCGGATCATGAAATTTTGTACAAATCACTTTTTGACAGTAAGGAATTTTATAAAAATATTTCCAGAATTAATTTTTATATTTAACATTTATTTATCTATTTTTAAACGTCATTTAAACACCAAATATATCGAAAATACCAAACGACCTTAGAAAAATCCCAAATTTTTCTGGGATGACCCCTGCCATCCACATAGTTTCCTGTAATTTTTCCAGAACCAAAATCTCATTTTTCATGCCATTTTCACCAAAACCGAGCTAGAAAACCCTAGAACTCGTTTTACCGAAAAGCCTACTTAGACTTCTCCAACGGATCTGAAATTTTGTGTGTGACTTTTATATGTTACAAAAAGCTTATCTGGAATTTTCCAGAATTTTTCATGATGTTTAACTATTTTTCATCATTTTTAGCCAAAACCGAGCATTAAATTCACCAAATATTCATCCTTTGTCCAAAAATTACCAAGTTTTCACAGATCTCATATTTTCATGTGTAGATCATCTCTGTGAAATTTCATGACCCAACTCTAAGTCTATCACAATCTGTCCAAATCATATAAATCATACGAAAAACCGAACTACCTTGTGTTTCTAGCTTTAGATCGCAAAGATCTTGCTTTCTAGCCTTTGCTAGCAACTAGATATAACACCTACAAGCACAATAACACCACACCAAGCAAGTTACACCCACAATCAAGCCATTTCATTCATGGTTTCGGTTAAGACATCAAAACAAAGATTTTTAACCGTAAAAATTCGTTTTTGACCCTTTTAACTCATTTCTTGGACCAAGATCCCTTGTATAGCTTGTATACATCACTTGATCACGCAAGAATCGGTTTCATCTCGGGTTTTCACCCATTTTTCACTTGAAACCTCATTTTCTTGCATATCACTCAAGATTATGGAATTAAAAACCAAGATTTATGTAACTACCTTCTGATTTTCCTTGATAAAAATCAAGAGGTTGGATGAAGATTGAAGAATGTTGAGAGAATTTTGAGAGTTTGATGATAGAAAAAAGAAAATGGAAGCCAAGGGGGAAACCCCTTGGTCCGATCGGTCTAATAAGGAGGGTGGGGTGGGGCCCACACCTCCAATCTTGGCCACAAGTTCAGATTACGCAATCTGGACAATGTTTTGGATAATCTGGTTCAGTTCGTTTTTCGGTTAAAGGTTTAATTCGGCTTAAAACGAGGCTAAAACGGTCGTTTTTCGGGTTAAAATAAAATTTACATAAAACCGACTTAAAAACTTTAAAAACTTAAACCATGACATTAAACATCATATTATTAATAATTACGCATCTTTTTCGGCTTGATCGATCGTCTCTTGCTTGGTTTGATGTTAAAGGTTTCGTTTACCGTACCGACGTACTAGTAAATCGAAATCCTTTCTCTGTGCTATAATTCACTTATCCCGAAGCATTAATACTTCGTAAATATCACTAAACATTATATACTTCGTCTATAATGTAATTCCCGATTCGTTCGGGTTTTCAATTATCGTTCATTGGTTAATTGTAATTCCAATACGATTCACTATATAATCGAGTATGATTCGTACTATGAATCATATATACTCGTATATACGTACTATAACTCATATAATCAATATTAAATCACACGTAATTAGTATATACCGGCTAGGGTATACCTGGATTTGCCGGAATCGTTACATTCTCCCCCCGTTATAAAAATTTCGTCCTCGAAATTTTACACGTCAACTACCTCCTTTTGAGGAAATAGGTGGGGGTATTTCTTCCGAAATTCATCCTTTCGTTCCCAAGTAAATTCTGGGCCTCGTTGCGAATTCCATCTAACTTTGACCAACGAGATCTTATTGTGTCTAAGTTGCTTGATTTTCCCGTCTACTATTTCTATGGGTTCCTCCACAATGTTGAGCTTATCATTTATTTGAACACCCTCTAAGGGTAATACCGATGTCTCATCCGACAGACACCGTTTCAGGTTCGACACGTGAAACACGTTGTGAACTGCACTCAGTTCATCAGGCAGTTCTAATCGGTATGCTACAGGACCGATTTTTGCAATAATGTCGAATGGTCCAATGTATCTCGGGGCTAATTTCCCCGCCTTTCCAAATCTAACCACACCCTTCCACGGTGATACTTTCAAATATACCTTTTCACCCTTCTCGAATGACAGCGGTTTTCTACGGGTATCGGCATAACTCTTCTGCCGATCCCGCGCGGCCTTCAGATTGTTCTTAATTTCAAGGATTTTGCTGGTCGTTTCCTGGGCCAGATCTGATCTAATAACCTGTGTGTCGCCCACTTCAGTCCAGCAGAGTGGTGATCGGCACTTCCGTCCATACAATGCTTCGTAAGGTGCTGCCTTTATACTGCTATGGTAACTGTTATTATAGGAAAATTCAACGAGTAGGAGATGTTGATCCCAATTTCCCTTAAAATCCAGTATGCACGCACGAAGCAAATCCTCCAGGGTTTGAATGGTCCTCTCAGACTGACCATCAGTCTGAGGGTGGTAAGCTGTGCTTAAATCAATACGCGTTCCCAACGCTTCTTGGACAGCTTGCCAAAGATTGGAGGTGAAATGGCTATCCCGATCGGAGATGATCGAGATGGGTATACCATGACGAGACAATTTCATTTATATAAATCTGCGCAAGTCTCTCAGTGTTATAATTATTTCTAATCGGAATAAAATGTGCCGATTTGGTTAATCGATCCACGATTACCCAAATTGCATCATGTCCTCGGGACGTCTTGGGGAGATGTGTCACAAAATCCATCGTGATCTGCTCCCACTTCCATTCCGGAATTTCCGGTTGTTGTAATATTCCCGAGGGTTTCTGGTGCTCCGCCTTAACCCTCGCACAAGTCGTACACTTACCGACGTACGTGGCTATATTCTTTTTCATACCCGGCCACCAGTAGAATTCCTTCACATCCTTGTACATCTTATCCGATCCCGGATGTATGGAATATTTCGATTTATGCGCTTCGTCCATGATCAATTCACGAAGGTCATGGAGGGTCGGGATCCAAACCCGATTTTTGAAATAGAGAATTTCGTCCTCGCGCTGTTCGAAATTTTTCTCATTGCCGTAAAGTCCCTCGTTTTCCATTTGTTCCTCTTTCAACGCCTCACGTTGAGCGACTCGAATCAAATCCGAAAGGTTCGACTGGACTATCATCCCCAGCGCTCGCACACGCAATGGTTTAACTCGATCTTTCCTACTCAAGGCATCGGCTACGACGTTAGCCTTGCCGGGTGATAACGGATGTCACAGTCATAGTCGCTTAACAACTCGACCCATCTTCGTTGCCTCATATTCAGTTCTTTCTGATCGAATATGTGTTGCAAACTTGTATGACCGGTGAAGATGGTGCACTTTGTACCGTAGAGATAATGTCTCCAGATTTTAAGTGCGAAGATAACCGCTCCCAGTTCTAAGTCATGAGTAGTGTAATTTTTCTCGTGTACTTTTAACTGTCTGGAAGCATAGGCTATGACCTTATTATTCTGCATCAACACGCATCCTAACCCTCTACGGGATGCGTCACAATAAACGACAAAACCATCGTCTCCGTCGGGGAGACTTAAGATCGGCGCTTGGCACAATCTTTGTTTTAGCGTTTGAAACGCCATTTCCTGCTCTTCACCCCATTCATACTTTCGATCCTTTTGGGTCAGAAGGGTTAAAGGTTGTGCGATGCTGGAAAAGTTCTCTATAAATCGACGATAATATCCAGCTAAGCCTAAGAATTGGCGGATTTCCTTTGGAGATTTAGGCGCTTGCCAATTCTTAATTGCTTCAACCTTACTCGGATCAACGTGTATTCCTTGATGGTTTATAACGTGACCGAGGAATTGCACCTCTTGTAACCAGAAGTTACACTTGGAGAATTTTGCATATAACTTCTCCTGATTAAGAAGTTCTAAAATTAATCTTAAGTGTTGATCGTGCTCTTCTTTACTCTTCGAGAATATCAAAATATCGTCAATAAACACGATGACGAATTTGTCGAGGTAGGGTTTACAGACTCGATTCATGAGATCCATGAACACTGCTGGCGCATTTGTTAGCCCAAAAGGCATAACTAAGAACTCATAATGGCCGTAGCGAGTCCGGAATGCGGTTTTTGGGATATCCTCCTCTTGAATTCTAACCTGATGGTATCCCGATCTAAGATCAATTTTTGAGAAGTAGCTCGCACCTTGTAGTTGGTCGAACAGGTCATCAATTCGGGGAAGAGGGTACCTATTTTTGATTGTTAACTTGTTCAATTCCCTGTAATCGATGCACATTCTAAGGCTCCCGTCCTTCTTTTTCACGAATAGTACAGGTGCACCCCACGGGGAATAACTGGGACGTATAAATCCTTTATCCAACAATTCTTGCAACTGGTTGGATAATTCTTGCATCTCGGATGGTGCAAGTCGGTAGGGCGCCTTAGCAACAGGGCCAGCTTGAGGTAATAAGTCGATTCTGAATTCGACCTGTCGGGTTGGCGGTAATCCAGGAAGTTCTTCTGGGAAAACTTGTGGAAATTCGCGCACCACTGGTATATCATCCACTCGTTTCTCCTCAGAATCTGTGGCAGTCAAGCTCGCTAGATACGCCACACATCCCTGGCGTATATATTTTAACACCTTGAGGTGGGATATAAACGGTATCATATTGCCCGACTTCTCACCCTGCACTAATACCTCTTCGTCATCCGACACCCGGATCTTGACGATTTTCTTTTCACAGTTTATTTCTACGTTGTTACGTGCTAACAAATCCATTCCCACTATCACGTCAAAACTACCCAATTCTACCGGTAACAAGTCAATCAGGAAGGATTGTTCGTTCAGAATAAAAGGGCAATTCCGAACTATCCGATTAACTATCATGGTTTTACCGTTAGCGACTTCTACGGTGTAAGGTTCTATGGTTTCACCAATAGGAAGGTTTGCTATCGAAAGGAATCTAACGGAGACAAAACTTCTATCGGCGCCTGTATCAAATAATACAGAAGCGTAATGATCAGAGACGAGGAAGGTACCTGTCACTACGCTGGGGTCCTGGCGTGCCTCGTTCGCCCCCATCACGAATGCTCGGCCTCGCGCCGGATTGGACGACGATGCCTGACCCGTGAGTTGTCTCCCGTTTCCTCCCTGGTTCAGTTTCGGGCAGTTCCTTTTGAAGTGATCCGTGCTGCCGCATTCGTAGCAAGCACGGCTAGTGGTCACCATCTGATTTCCTTGCGGGTTCTGCTGTCGGGCTGGTTGAGTTCTAAATGGTTGCGCACGAATAGGTTGCGGTTGCCGGTTCAGGTTGTTCAGATTTGTCTTACAATTTGGTGCGTAGTGTCCAATCCTGCCACACCGGTGGCACACCACCTCTTTGCACACGCCACCATGGTGGTAACCACATTTCCCGCACTTAGGAAACGTTCCTTTCTGCGGTTCTTGCCTTCCGCCCGAACTAGTCATGGCATAGCTCTGGGCAGCGGGCCTAGCTCGTTTGCTTTGCTACTTTTCCTGGATTCTATGATCATGTGTACCCCGTTTTCCCCCAGCGGATTCTCCTGTCACCTTTAGTGATCCGCTCCGTAAGAAATCATACGTGACAATGCCAGCCTGTGTCACTGCCTTTTCATACGTCTGGTGTCCCCCAGCGTTGACTATACTCCTTACTACTGGAGTTAGTCCCCAAATATAACGCTCCACCCTCTTCGACTCTGGGGTGACCAACCACGGTACTAATCGCGACAGCTCATTAAACCGGTTCGTATAACCCAAGTGGTCCGCCCCCTGCATCTCCAGGTTCCACAATTCATTTTCTAATTTCTGCAATTCATTTTTCGGGCAGAAATGTTCCAATACAAGAGCCTTGAGCTCTGTCCAGGTCATGCGGTTTGTCGCCGCCTGACCGCGAGTCTGCACTATGGTGTTCCACCATGTCAAAGCATGGTCCGTGAATGTGCAGGTGGCGTACTTAACAACACAATCCTCGGGGCATTTGCTGATGTTCACAACTGATTCTATTTTCTCGATCCATTTAACCAACCCATTTGGTCCTTCAGACCCGCTAAACTCTAGGGGCTTGCACAACATAAAGTCTTTGATTGAACAACCCCTGGATGCAGGAATCGGCCCAGTGCGGTTCGTTTCTACAGTTGGTATAGGGCCATTACTGTCCGTAACGACCACCCTATGCGGTGCGTCATTACTCAGAATCGTGTTATCGTTCTGTGGAGGATTAGCATTTTGTTCCCCGTCATTATTGGTGGTCGTTTGATTGCTCGGAGGGGTTGGTTTGGTCGAATTGTTAATACTGGCGGCGATGTGCGATACTATATCCGGTATCGCCGCCTCTAACTATTGAGCAATCAAACGGCTCACATCTACTTCCGACATTTGAGTTGATCGTTTTGGTGCCATTCTACACAACATCAAGAAAATATATATAATTAATACAAGTTCCAATCATAACACACAACCCACATTCCATTCATTAATAAACATCAGTACATATTACATCAACGTCAGTTCACATACTTTCCTGTCATCATTACATAGGTTAAGTTTTCATACATAGGGCCAATGTCGGCATCATCTCGACATAACCCGCAATGGGTCAGTGCTTGAATGATACCCAAAAGTATCTATAATGATATACCCCAAAAGAGACCCCCTAAGGGCCAGTGGTTGTATTATAACTACCCAAGATTCACTCTATGTTAGCATCACCACTAACTGCTTACACAGAGTATCAAAAAAATGGTCCATGTCTATCCCCATCCAAACATAACTACTAAACACGGTGGTATGCCCACCACATCATCACTGCCACCAACGCCACCACTACTGCCATCACCCCCCGGAGCCACGCCTCTAACCGCTGAACCATCAATAGGGAGTACGAGCACTCCCTTGTCAACCGGTCGATTGCATACTGGCAATCCAGTATGCGGTCACCAAGGTACACCCGTCTCTATACCCCCACGGTCAGGGCGGCTGAGCGCTCATTTACTTGCTCTGTGAGCACTCGTAGCTAGGCTGCCGCATCCCGCTCCTGTCTAGGAAGGCCCCAGACAGGTGGAGCCATCGGCTCGGGCTGAGATGAGGACTCTCCCCGACGAGTAGCAGGTCGGGGTGGGGGAGAGGTCGGTGGGACACGCGGAATGCTGATCCGCGCCGTAAGGCGGGGACCAAATCCCGGAGGGACAGAGGTGGCCTGCGGTGCGAGTGGAGTAGGGGATCTGACGATCCGGGCCGGGGAGGACTGGCTCGAGCTCCTGTGACTCGCCTCGCTAGGCTCGGAGTCGGATGACACGTGTAGGCTCCCGGAGTTTCCGGGGCTAACCTCCTCCGGGTCCTCTTCTACTGATAAGCTATGCGGGCTTGACATTTTTTTACCTGCACACAAGTTAACAAGCATATAGTTCTTTCCATAGTGTAATTCATAATCAAATTAATACATACTTATTTATACAACTTTACCACATAATAATATTATCATATATTTACACATATGTTGCCAATTTTACCTATTTAAAGTTCCTCGTGACTTCCCCTGAATTCTCCCGTGCAGACAAGTCTGTTATTATGTTCCGGACCATAATAACTCACTTGTCCATCCAAGTTCATCCAGATCCCGTCACAATAAATTATTAGTTGATATTCAGATCCTATAATACTTGAGCTACTGGTTATATTTTAGGTATCTCTTTCAGACATCCTAATTCTTTATAACCAATGGCTCTGATACCAAGTTCTGTAACACCCCGTAACCGCAGCGGAAACGTAAACGGGATGCAACAGACGCATCTGATATCAACAGCATTGCTTATAAAGAAAACACCACTACATTAATTTACATCGCAATTCATTGTTCCGAGTTTCGTTATCATCTAGGCGTTGACACATAAGTTTTACCGATAATACGTTAACATATTCAATACAAAATAAAGATCACTAAGCCTCCACAAAAGCACGCATCATCAAGCACGTATCAATTATTCCAGTTTGGGAGTACCTAGAAAGCATGTAAAGAAAACGGGTCAACTACGAATAGTTGGTGAGTTTCACTAATTTAAATAAACCATGACAAATCATTATAGAAATCATATATTAGCGATGAAATTATGCTGAGCCCACAAGTGAAACCTCTGTTAACCCAGAGACACATCCAATAACCTCTGGGGACACTGTTAACCCAGAAACACATTTAATAACCTATGGGGACACTGTTAACCCAGAAACACATCTAATAACCTCTGGGGACACTGTTAACCCAGAAACACATTTAATACCCTCTGGGGACACTGTTAACCCAGAAACCCATTTAATAACCTCTGGGGACACTGTTAACCCAGAACACTGTTTCGGGCCTTACAATGTTAGCAACTCAGACAATTACCATCTTAATACATTACCGTACGATTCCCGTACAATAAACATTATATAAATACATTCATTTCCATGCGATCAGCATGTACTTAAACATTTTGATATAAACATGCTTTCCGCCCCGGGAAAATATTTAAAACAGTTCAGTAAAAAGGGGCTCGTGAAACTCACCTTCTCGTGAGTCAGTATGTAGTACAGTGAACAGCTATGAGCCTGAATCTGTAATATGATACCTAAGTCGTTACTATACAATTTCCATAAATTAAATCCGTGTCAACTGGTACATCTGGGGACACTGTTAACCCAGTACTGTACTCGATCCGGGGACAATGTTAATCCAAAAACACTTCTCAGGACTCAGATTGTTATATTTCTTAGAGTTTAACCGTCAAAAGTATTATTATTATGTTTTCCCCGTTTTGCGTGCCTAGCACGGTTATCCGTTTTTATGTTTCAAAAATGAGTTTGGTCACACACGACCCGAAAATAGTGTTTGACTGATATTTTAGTTAAAGCCGTGAATTTAGAGCTCGGTTTAGACTTCCCGTTTGGCCGCGGGACCCGTTTCCGTCTTTAGGGTGCCGGAAACTGTTATTTCAGATAAAAATACCCAAATCATCCGAATTATTTTCGGATGATTTATTTTTACTTGATTAACTTAGTTTCATGAAAATAGTTCATTTTTAAGGTTTTTATACACCAGTCAGCTCGCTTAGGCGAACTTTGCCGGTTTACGCTTTTTAAGCTTTAAAAGTTTGTTTTTATGTTCTTTTTAGCACAAATAATTATCCGTTTAGTCTCGGATCATGAAATTTTGCACAAATCACTTTTTGACAGTAAGGAATTTTATAAAAATATTTCCAGAATTAATTTTTATATTTAACATTTATTTATCTATTTTTAAACGTCATTTAAACACCAAATATATCGAAAATACCAAACGACCTTAGAAAAATCCCAAATTTTTCTGGGATGACCCCTGCCATCCACATAGTTTCCTGTAATTTTTCCAGAACCAAAATCTCTTTTTTCATGCCATTTTCACCAAAACCAAACTAGAAAACCCTAGAACTCGTTTTACCGAAAAGCCTACTTAGACTTCTCCAACGGATCTGAAATTTTGTGTGTGAATTTTATATGTTATAAAAAGCTTATCTGGAATTTTCCAGAATTTTTCATGATGTTTAACTATTTTTCATCATTTTTAGCCAAAACCGAGCATTAAATTCACCAAATATTCATCCTTTGTCCAAAAATTACCAAATTGTCACAGATCTCATATTTTCATGTGTAGATCATCTCTGTGAAATTTCATGACCCAAATCTAAGTCTATCACAATCTGTCCAAATCATATAAATCATACGAAAAACCGAACTACCTTGTGTTTCTAGCTTTAGATCGCAAAGATCTTGCTTTCTAGCCTTTGCTAGCAACTAGATATAACACCTACAAGCACAATAACACCACACCAAGCAAGTTACACCCACAATCAAGCCATTTCATTCATGGTTTCGGTTAAGACATCAAAACAAAGATTTTTAACCGTAAAAATTCGTTTTTGACCCTTTTAACTCATTTCTTGGACCAATATCCCTTGTATAGCTTGTATACATCACTTGATCACGCAAGAATCGGTTTCATCTCGGGTTTTCACCCATTTTTCACTTGAAACCTCATTTTCTTGCATATCACTCAAGATTATGGAATTAAAAACCAAGATTTATGTAACTACCTTCTGATTTTCCTTCATAAAAATCAAGAGGTTGGATGAAGATTGAAGAATGTTGAGAGAATTTTGAGAGTTTGATGATAGAAAAAAGAAAATGGAAGCCAAGGGGGAAAGCCCTTGGTCCGATCGGTCTAATAAGGAGGGTGGGGTGGGGCCCACACCTCCAATCTTGGCCACAAGTTCAGATTACGCAATCTGGATAATGTTTTGGATAATCTGGTTCAGTTCGTTTTTCGGTTAAAGGTTTAATTCGGCTTAAAACGAGGCTAAAACGGTTGTTTTTCGGGTTAAAATAAAATTTACATAAAACCGACTTAAAAACTTTAAAAACTTAAACCATGACATTAAACATCATATTATTAATAATTACGCATCTTTTTCGGCTTGATCGATCGTCTCTTGCTTGGTTTGATGTTAAAGGTTTCGTTTACCGTACCGACGTACTAGTAAATCGAAATCCTTTCTCTGTGCTATAATTCACTTATCCCGAAGCATTAATACTTCGTAAATATCACTAAACATTATATACTTCGTCTATAATGTAATTCCCGATTCGTTCGGGTTTTCAATAATCGTTCATTGGTTAATTGTAATTCCAATACGATTCACTATATAATCGAGTATGATTCGTACTATGAATCATATATACTCGTATATACGTACTATAACTCATATAATCAATATTAAATGACACGTAATTAGTATATACCGGCTAGGATATACCTGGATTTGCCAGAATCGTTACAAAGGGTGCTCCTAAACCACCTATGATGACGAAGGGATGTTTCAAAATGTGGGCAGGAAGGTCATTTCAGGAAAGATTGTCCCAAGCTGAAACAGAACGACAACAATGGAGGTAATGGAAATGGCAGTAATGGTGGAAGCAATGGCAAAGGGAGAACTTTTATAATTGGGTCGGGTCAAGCCCGCAATGATCCGTACGTAGTGACTGGTAAGTTCCCTGTGAACGATTGTTTTGCTTCTGTATTGTTTGACACTGGAGCTGATAGGAGTTTTGTGTCGAAAGCCTTTAGCCAACTCTTAGACTTAACTCCAACTCCGTTAGATGCTAAGTTTCCTGTTGAATTAGCTGACGGTAAGACTATAGTAACGACTCATGTACTTGCGGGATGTAAGTTAAAACTGTCAGGTCATGTCTTTGATATCGACCTTATTCCTTTTACGCTTAGTAGTTTCGATGTCGTGTTCGGCATGGACTGGTTGTCCGAGAACCGAGCGGAGATTATATGTCACGAAAAGATAGTCCACATTACTACCCCTTCCGGCGAGATCATTTCGATCCGAGGTGAGAGAAGCGGCATGACCACCAGCGTCATTACCCTCATGAAGGCGCAGAAGTACCTACGAAAGGGTCATCCAGCAATTTTGGCGCAGATTGTTGAGAAACCCGCGGAGGAGAAGCAAATTGAAAATATACCGATTGTGCGAGATTTTCCGAAAGTTTTCTCGAAGGATTTACCTGGACTCCCTCCTATACGACAAGTCGAATTCCAAATCGAGTTGACACCCGGTGCAGCACCCATAGCACGAGCCCCGTATCGGCTCGCACCGGCGGAGCTTCAGGAGTTGTCCACTCAGTTGCAAGATTTGTTGGATAAGGGTTTTATCCGACCTAGCTCATCGCCATGGGGAGCCCCTGTCTTGTTTGTCCGAAAGAAGGACGGGACTTTCCGCATGTGTATCGACTACCGGGAGTTGAACAAGGTGACGGTCAAGAACCGTTATCCTTTACCCCGAATTGATGATTTGTTTGACCAGCTTCAAGGATCGAGTTACTACTCGAAGATCGATCTGCGATCTGGTTACCACCAACTAAGAGTGCGCGAAGAAGATATTTCAAAGACGGCTTTCAGAACACGGTATGGTCACTACGAGTTTTCGGTTATGCCGAGCCGTATTTATGGATCTCATGAATCGAGTATGCAAGGCGTACCTCGACAAGTTTGTGATTGTTTTCATTGATGATATTCTCGTCTACTCCAAGAACGAAGCTGACCATGAAGAACACTTAAGGGTAATTCTGGAATTATTGAAGAAGGAACAACTGTATGCTAAACTCTCGAAATGTGAGTTTTGGCTTCACGAGGTTCACTTTTTAGGACATGTGATCAGCGAGAACAGTATCCATGTCGATCCCGGTAAGGTAGAGGCCATCAAAAACTGGGAAGCACCTAAGACTCCGACTGAGGTGCGGCAATTCCTAGGACTGGCCGGCTACTACCGACGTTTCATCGAGGGATTTTCAAAGATTGCTCAACCCCTCACCGTTTTGACTCACAAAGGCACTAAGTACAATTGGGGTGACGCGCAAGAATCCGCTTTTCAACTGTTGAAAACCAAACTCTGTAGCGCCCCTATTCTAGCCCTCCCCGAGGGAACGGAAAATTTTGAGGTACACTGTGACGCATCGATACAAGGTCTCGGTTGTGTGCTGATGCAACTCGAGAATGTTATAGTGTATGCCTCTCGACAACTACGGGTTCACGAGAAGAACTACACGACCCATGATTTGGAACTCGGAGCTGTGGTGTTTGCCCTTAAGATATGGAGGCATTACTTGTACGGTACCAAGTTTACCATTTACACCGACCACAAGAGTCTCCAGCATATCTACGATCAGAAGGAGCTGAACATGCGACAGCGTCGTTGGGTCGAGCTGCTCAAGGATTATGATTGTGCCATCAAGTATCACCCTAGCAAGGCCAATGTAGTGGCCGATGCCCTCAGCAGAAAAGAAACAGATAAACCCAGACGAGTACGAGCATTGCGACTCACGATTCATGCAAACTTACCCGACCAGATTCGCGATGCGCAACATGAAGCTTTGAAAGATGATAATCTTCCATCGGAACTCATGCGGGGCATGAACAAGCAACTTGAAACCAGATCGGACGGGGTCCGATATTTTGAGAACCGGATTTGGGTTCCACGGTTCGGAGAGTTGAGAACTCTGGTGATGGACGAAGCACACAAGTCCCGATATTCTATCCACCCTGGCTCAGATAAAATGTATCATGATTTGAAGGCACTTTACTGGTGGCCGAACATGAAAGCCGACATTGCCACCTACGTGAGCAAATGCTGTACTTGTGCCAGAGTCAAAGTAGAATACCAGAAACCATCTGGCCTACTACAACAACCGAAACTTCCAATGTGGAAATGGGAACACATTTCAATGGATTTTATCACGGGTTTACCTAAGACACCGACGGGATGCGATACCATATGGGTGATCGTTGACCGGTTGACTAAGTCTGCACACTTCTTAGCGATTAAGGAATCGGACAAAATGGAAAGACTGACTCGTGTTTACATGAAAGAAGTGGTGTCTATACACGGAGTGCCTGTCTCAATCATTTCTGATCGAGATTCTCGTTTCACTTCGCACTTTTGGAAGTCGCTGCAAAGCGCACTAGGCACCCGTCTTGATATGAGCACAGCATACCATCCTCAGACGGATGGGCAAAGTGAACGAACTATTCAGACCCTGGAGGATATGTTGCGTGCATGCGTGTTGGATTTCGAAAAAAGTTGGGAACCTCACTTACCTTTGGTAGAGTTTTCGTATAATAACAGCTACCACGCAAGTATTAAAGCAGCGCTGTTTGAAGCGCTGTACAGACGGAAGTGTCGATCACCACTCTGCTGGGCAGAGGTGGGTGACAGCCAAATCACTGGTCCAGAACTGGTACTCGAAACTTCGGAAAAGATTGTTCAAATCCGAAATCGCATGGCAGCACCACGAGATCGCCAAAAGAGTTAAGCTGACAAGCGCCGAAAGCCTCTCGAATTTCAAGTGAATGACCAAGTGTTACTTAAAGTCTCACCTTGGAAAGGTGTGGTTCGCTTTGGTAAGCGAAACAAACTCAACCCACGATATGTTGGTCCTTACCGGATAACTGAGCGCATTGGTCCGGTGGCGTACCGACTGGACCTACCAACGGAACTCAGTGGCGTACATAATGTATTCCACGTATCCAATTTGAAGAAATGCTTATCCGATGAAACCCAGGTAGTCCCTTTGGATGAACTACAACTTCATGAACAGTTACGTTTCATTGAGGAACCAGTCGAGGTTTTGGATTGGGAAACCAAGACGCTCAAGCACAGCAAAATTCCAATCGTTAAGGTTCGTTGGAACTCGAGACGTGGACCGGAGTTCACGTGGGAACGCGAGGATCAAATGATGAAAAAGTATCATCACCTTTTTGAAGGGCTGACCAAACACAGAAAACCGCGAAACCCGGCAAACCGTCAGAAATCACCGGAGGTATGAATTAAATTTCGGGACGAAATTTCTTTCTACTAGGGGATAATATGACAAACTGAAAAATTTTCTTACTTTTTCAGACACTCATCACGACTTGACTCAAATTTTCGGGACGAAAATTCTTTAACAAGGGAATGATGTGACAATCGTCAATTTCAGGTTAACTCCGTTAACTCAACTCCATCAATTTAAACTTAAGATCACTGAATCTATAACGCACACCTCATTACATTTAAACTAGGGTTTAAATGACACTTAACACTTACTACATGTGTAGTCTTTCGGGAGTTGCACCGAAACGCAAACGAGTTGACGCAAACGATTGGTGAATAAACGAAAAACGTCAAAACAGTAATTATGTGATAATTATGTGTTAGACTTATGTGTTGTGTGATAACATCGTTATAAACGTTAACTCAATGTACTAGAACTAGTTAGTTAAGCTAGAAAAGCAACAATCGAAAGTGGAGGGGCCAAAGTGTAACATATTATTATTTATAATATGTTAAACCCTAACTCTTTCTCTCCTCACACAATCCCGATCGGACTCCTCTCCCTTGGCTCCCTTGGCTACCGCCACTCATAGACACATATACAACCAAGATTTCAAGCTTTTGATTGAAGATTAAGGTGCTAAGAAGGTATAAACGACTATCCTATGCATCCTTTATACTTAATTTTGATGTTTAATGGGTTAATTGTAAACCCTAGGGGCCGATTTTATGTGTGTATGTAGTTCATATGATTGTTGTTGATTGGATGATGATATGATAACTAGAATGGATATTGTTACATGTTAATTGCTTGTGTCTTTGATTTGAGTTCAAACAAAAACCCTAATCATGTATTTAATGTGTAATTGATGTGCATGGATAGTGATTATGAAGTCTAGAGTGTTATATGAATGAATGATGGTCCATAGATAGTTAATATGTTGAGTTTGGATGCAAACAGTTTCTGGACAGATTGTGTTATTGATGTTTAATTGACTGTAATGAAGTGTAAATGTGAAAATTCGTTGAGATTATTTATACTACAGTAAACTAGGTTGAGTCTAGTTTCTAAAGAATATAAATTTGCAATTTTTGGATGTGTAAAAGTTAACTTTTATGATTTTACAAAAACGTTGTGCAAAGCTGAGCTGTTAGACCTGCTGTTAGGTTGTTTTGTAAATATTATATCTCATGAATTACAAAGCCAAATGGGTTGGTTCCACTTCTGGAAGTTGACTTGTTGAGTTAGGAACCTAACCCAAGTGGTCTTACATTTGTTGGATTTTTCATTTAACGGAAATTTCAAATAACATTCTGTTGCGCATGAATTTGACTGTTATGAGCTTGCTGTAGTGTTTTGATCATTATGAGAAATCTAGTTGGAATAAAAATAAAATAAAATATGTTCTGGAAACCTAACAGATGCATGCTTTATTTATGATTTTTGGTAAATTAATTGAGATGTTATGATCAGTGGAATAGTACAATCTTTCAAGTAGAATTTCTGTCTCGGTGAAACTAGCTGCTGAATTTTGTGAAAATGCATGAAACATGATAATTGCTAGTTAATTGTTATGTTTTGACCAAATTGCCCCTGTGGGGAATACTTGCTATATAATTGTTATGTTTTGACCAAATTGCCCCTGTGGGGAATACTTGCTAAATAGTTGTCGTGTTTTGACCAAATTGCCCTTGCGAGGAATAATTGCTAGTTAATTGTTATGTGTGACCAAATTGCCCTTACGGGGAGAAATTGCTAGTGATGTACATTATTAATACATGACACATAAATAATTGCTCACACACGTATCATATCACAAATGTATTTGTTAAAGTCACACACGATTCACAAACGAAACACGAAACATGTTATGTGCATAGGTATTATGTGCCGGGTATAGAGACTCGATAATATTCCGACACTTAGAAAAATCTCTTTATTGTTTTAGAACGCTAGAGAGAGTTTTTCTGTGACGCGCATCTTGGTGAATTATTTTGGGAATACTTCGCAAACAGTGAGTTTCACTTTCCCCTTTTAAACTTTTTAAACGCTTTTCACTTGGGGGAGATAACATACTCCGAAACGCATTTAAGATTTTGTTAACATAGATTATATATCACTTGTAAAGACTAAGTGGCAAACGCGTTAACTAAAGTCCTTCATTCACATCGAACCGTTTAATATTGGATAATAGCGAGTCATTGTTGAGTAGTACTACTGGGTTTGACAAACCCCACCCAACGCTAAACTCGACTGGAGGTCGAGTGGGTGTAATCTAGGCTAAACACATACCATGGTCGGGATAGACCTGGTGGCAAGGCAAATGATAAACAGTCAGCTTCGGTGTCGAACACTTAGTGATACTTGTTTTATAGGCTAGCTACCTATAGATATAAAATTGACATAACACTATCTGGTAACGCAAAACGCTGTAACGCAAAACGCTTTAACGCAAAACGCTGAACGCAAACGCTAAACGCTTTATTTTATATAAACTGTGAACTCACCAACCTTGTGTTGACACTTTTAGTACGTTATTCTCAGGTAGCCGAGGCGGACGCGCGGTTTAGGATCATGCATTGCTTGAAACACTTTTAATTATGCAAACTTATTTTAAACTGTTATCATTGGTTTTTAAGTCGTCCTGCGTGACGCAACATTGGTTTCTATGGTTTTACGCTTCCGCACTTATTTTCATTTAAACGTTTTTATGGTTTGATTATAACTAATGATTCCGATCCTGTTAGTTCACACCCTCTGACGGTAAAACTCCGTTAGTGGATTTTGAGGGTGTGACACGAACCTATGTCCTTCTGCCCAAACACAAGTGACTTAACCATTGGACCAACCTGTTAATTTGTTAAGAGAATAGACTCTAATATATATATATACATACATATATATATATATATATATATATATATATATATATATATATATATATATATAGGAGAATGATATTTTGAGAACTTGATGAGTTGTAAAAACTTAATATGGATCACACATTTAATTAAATAAGTATAGAATATGTGTCTGATATTAAATTTAATTAAAAAATAAATCAGGAGAGAGAATAAAGATTTTTAATGATTACACAAGTTTAAATGTTAGTTACACCTGTGTAAAAAGTCGATTCAGTGTGTAAAAAAAATACTGTAACTTTTTTACGTTACTTACACTTACATATTACATATGTGTAAAACAAATTCGAAAAAAAATTGTTACATTGAAACCTTAAAAATTTCAAGCACTTGTTCAAAATTTTGGATTCTGATCAACTTCAACTTTCTCATTCGCTAAATCTTAACGAATAAGATGTTCGTTCATTAAGAACCATCAACGAATAGCCTTATGCATTAAAACAATTTAAACGAATAACCACATTCGTTAATAATTTTATACAAATGATCACATTCATTAATATCATGAAACGAATGAACATATTCGTGAAACAATTAAACTTCATCCGTTAGAGAAACTAACGAATGACTCTTATTCGTTAAGCATCACAACGAATGTGTATATTCATCATCAGAAACACGAATAAAGAACTCATTTGTTACTGATTACGAATGAATCCCAGCGAATGGTATGTTTGATCCAAATTAGTCAAAGGTCAAAATTAATATGAACAGAAAACAATCAACATGCAATTTGAATCATCAAATCATCCAAAGAATCATGTACTTACAATAAAATTTGTATACGTATCATCGATAAAATCATCATATCAAATCCTACACATCTAATTGATTAAATTGATCAGTTTTAATGGTCAGTTGATTCATTAAGAGTCCGATATAGTTTTAAATGATTAAACACTGAAAAATAGGATCAAAACTCATATTGTTTATATTAGTAGACTCGTATATACCTTATGATTATACCGCGATGATCAATTTATCATAAACACGAGTTTAAGATTATGAAAAACAAATTGCCAGAGGTTCTCTTTGTATTTGAGTGTATCCAGGTAAACAATAGGTGAGTGAATCAATGTCCATTCATTCACCAAGGGTTTATATACTTCATACATCTTGGTACAAAACCCTAGGAAAAGAATAGTCTAATTTGTTATAATAATCCAACGAATGACCTTTCATTCGTCTTACATTCGTTAACAAAGTTAACAAATAGCCCTCATACGTTAAAATTAATGTATAACCCTTGATTCGTTAAAAAAAACTAACGAATAAACACTATTTAGTTATCAGATTGCGGAAGCGAGTGTGAAAGGAATAACGAATGTGATACATTCGTTAATAATATTAACGAATGGGTGTTCATTCGTTACAATGTAGTAACATGGTGTATTACTTTTAAAGAATGAACAAGTTTTGAATTAACCATCAAAACCAAACTTTTTGATGTATTTACTTTAAAATTACTTTTAAAAATTTACCCAAACGTAATAAAAATTCAAACTTTAACAAACAAAACTTAAAATCGTAGGAAATCTTCTTCATTTTCAAACCTTTTTCCACTTAGCTCGTTAATCAAAAATAACATAGAAATAAAATCTTTTTATATTTTTAAATATTTCAAAACAAAACAAAAATAAAATCTAAAATATAAAAGAAAATTTGAAATGTAAACTAGGAAAGCAGTACATATTTTTGTGAGTTGAGTAGGGAATCATATTGGCCAAGATATCCTCCATCACAGTTTTATATTTCGGCTTTATTACGACCGGTTTTAAGTCATTCATTGGTACTGTTATCTACTTAAATATTAAAATAGATGTTTCAGGAATATCTGTGATATGATTTAAAGTTCAATAAGGGCACAAATATTAGAAACTATCAGCCTCTAATCTCGATTCAGGCTTAATTTGATTTTTACTAAGTCACCCCAACTTGACTTAAACCTATAAATCAGTAGATCAAAATAATTTGATTTTCATTTTTAGCAATCTAGAAAATAATCCCCACTACAAGATAAACCCCCTTATCAAGCAATACTTCGAGTTCCTTTCCCACAGATTAGTATGCATGATTTCATCTGTATGGCTTACATACATTGTATCCCTTGTGGTATGTTTCTTACTGGTATTAATGGAGGGACAATTGTATGACACACAACGTGGATTAATCAAGTTGGTAGTGAATTTTATACATGGTACAATAGTGATCAAGTTTAATGACTTATAATGGGCAGATAATGAATTTAATGTCATTTAACTAACATAAAAGCATTCTCTACTTTTAAGAATTTCATCCCAAAATTAAGTAGAAGAATCCGAATAAAAATTATGAGGATACTTTGTTCGCATTTGGTGTTTCTTCTCCCATGTAAATTCAGCGCTACGCTTGGATTCCCAACGAACCTTTACTAAAGGTATACGACTACGTTGAGTTTCCTTGTCTTTGCGATCCATGATTTCACCGGTTTCTCAAGAAAGTGCATTGTTTAATCAATGCGCACCTCATCGAGTGGTATGTGGAGGTTTCCCTCAGCTAAACATCTCTTTAGATTAGAAACGGAAAGGTCAGATGAATGTTTGAAAGTTCTTGCGGAAGCTCGAGAGTATAAGCCACACTACCGACACGTTCGAGAATCTTGATAGGTCCAACAAATCGAGAACACAGTTTTACTTTCTTGCCAAAACGAACCACAACTTTCCAGGGGGATCTGACGCAGCGTAATGATAAAATTGGAAGTCAAACACGTTGATTCTGCAAATACCCGTGTGATTCTTACCCGAACTTCCAGAAAAGACGTTGATCGTAAATAAGATAAATGATTGAACCTGTTGATTCACACGAATACCAGGATCAAGTATTCCAACTATCGTTGATTCACAAAGAATACCGATATTTAAGTCATTCATACACTAACACATACTGTGATAGAGAGGAAATAATTTTTTTTTTCATATATTTCCAACCTGATTTTTTTACATTACAAAATCTCAAGTATTTAAAAGAAACAGAATACCATTGGGCTTCTAATGATTAAACCAAAAGACATAAAATATTAATTTTAAACTCTTATAATTCCATAACTCATGTCGTCATTATTTGGTAAACGTTTGGTCTCCCCGCATCATTCTCTCCACCTTTGAAAAAACTCGCCCTCGAGTTTTTGTCTTTGAACCTTAGCCATCTGGGTCAAAGGGACCATCCATCCGATTTATGTTAAATACTATCACAACCCACATAATCAGCTGACTAAAGCTACCTGGATTAATGGAAAGCTCCAGTATCGGTTTGACCAGCTTAAAGTGATCAGCTCCAACTAGACAGAAATCAAGTTGCAAACCACTCATGTCATTGTGTTTTCTAATACTAAATAACGCAAGCTTTTCTTTATCTTGAGTACTTTGAGGTGAGTAACGTACCAACTTGCATAATATTTCTTTCGGTGATGCTGGAGGAGTTTTGTATACCTTAAAATCAAGTGGTATGGAACAGCACTGTTTACGGGCTTTAGATGTCGAACCAAAATTATTTTCTTGAATGGATTCCATAGACCCATTAATTAGTAGATTATCATTCAAATCAAATTGGCCATCAAACTCCATGATTCTCACTTGAACCGAAGCATTTGATCTAGCTAATATCACCACACCTTCACCTTTAGGAGTTACGTGTATGGGCCCATCACAAGTAATTACCACTTCACTCAATTATTTTATATTCATGTAATCATCATTCACTCTGGGGCCCACCATATCAAGCTAAAACATAAAATATTTTTCTTTGACCTTCGAATGTGGGAAATAGTTGATAATTACGGTAGACAATTTCTTAAAATTTGCATCTTCATTTAACTCATTAATATGAAGTTTCAAAATAGTGGGAGATACCATGTATATGGAAGACAAATTTGAATTACCATTAACCACAATATCACCACCATTTTCTACCTCATCAAAAATACATGAATAAATTTTAGACCACTCATCTTTTCTTTTTAAACTTTCAAGAACATCACCGGTTTCCTAAACATACCATTGCTCGTCCATGTATTCATCAAACACAGGCCAGGAATCATAGATATTGTCCCCCTCACAAGCCATATTGAGCCAGGAATTCGGCTCTGATACCACCTGACGCAGCGTGATGATAAAATTGGAAGTCAAACACGTTGATTCTGCAAATACCTGTGTGATTCTTCCCCGAACTTCCAGAAAAGACGTAGATCGTAAATAAGATATATAATTGAACCTGTTGATTCACACGAATACCAGGATCAATTCTTCCAACTATCGTTGATTCACAAAGAATACCAATAATTAGGTCCTTCACACACTAACACACACTGTGATAGACAGGAAATGATTTTTTTTCATATATTCCCAACCTGATTTTTTTACATTATAAAATCTCAAGTATTTAAAAGAAACAGAATACCTTGGGCTTCTAATGATTAAACCAAAATACATAAAATATTAATTGTAAACTCTTATAATTCCATAACTCATGCCATCATTAATTGGTAAACTTTTGATCTCCCCACATCAGGATCCCGTGAGAAAAACACGGTCCTCGACATTAAACTTGAGAGGTCGTCCTCGATTATCAGCGTAACTCTTTTGACAGATACAAGCGGTTAAGGATTTTGTCGAATTTAAGCGATTCGACCAGTAGCTCTTGAACAAGTTCCGGGCCACTAATTTGGGTTTCACCAGTTTCACTCCATTACATAGGGGAACAACATTTATGACTATAAAGTGCTTCGAATGGAGCTATACCGATAATCGAAAGAAAATTTCTTTTGTGTGAAATCCTAGTTTTAACCAAAATCTGTGACACATGATCTAAGCATGTCTTCGAGCATTTGAATCGTTCGCTCGGATTGCCCATTGGTTTGAGGATGATAGGTTGTGCTAAGATCTAATCGAGTTCCCAACGCGGTTTGAAGAAATGTCCAGAAATGTGAAGTAAAATGGCCATCACGATCAAAAACATACGCAAAAGTATACCATGACGACAAATCTAAGCGAGCTGATCAACCAACAACTTTTCGTTGATCGGGATGAAATGAGCGGAATTAGTCAATCGGTCGACTATAACACAAATACCGTCATGGTTCTTTCGAGTAGTTGAGAGCTTGAACACAAAATCCATTGTTACATTTCCCATTTCCTAATAGGGGTGTGCGGTTGTACGAGCAAACTTGGTGGTCGTTGATGTTCGGTTTTTACTTTAGCACAAGTAAGGGTTTTTGCCACATATAACGCAATGTCTTTCTTCATACTTGGCCACCAGAATGTAGACCGTAGATCGAAATACATCTTATTCGCCCTGGGATGAATGGAATATCGATACTTATGAGCTTCATCCATGATGAATGTGCGAAGATCGTCATGATTAGGGACCCACAAATGACTAAGTTAATACAACAAACCATTGCGCTTTGTTTCGAGTTGATTCTTAGCACCACAGGACATTTCATCGTACATATAACCCTCGGTGACAGAGGCATGTTGAGATTCAAAGATACAAAGTAAAACATCGGTTTGAACGGTCACGTCATGAAGCAAAAATGATTTCACTTGGGTCTTTCAACTAAGAGTGTCGGCTACAACGTTCGCTTTACCAGGGTGGTAACGAATGTCACAGTCGTAGTCACTAAGTAGTTCAGCCATCATCGTTGCCACATGTTCAGATCTTTGGTAAAAAATATGCTGAAGACTCTTGTGGTCGGTGAAGACCACATAATTTGTGTCGTAGAGGTAATGTCTCCAAATTTTCAACGCGAATAAGACGACTCTGAGTTTGAGATCTTGCGTCATATAATTCCACTCATGAATCTTAAGTTGTTGGGAAGCGTAAACGATAAATTTACCTTATTGCATAAGGAAACAACCGAGGCATTTATTAGAGGCATTGAAAATAGACAATTAAATCTTCATTGCCCTCGGGGAGTGCAAGGATCGCTGCATTGCAAAGCATACGATTAAGAGTTTGAAAATATTGATCTTGCTTCGGCCCCCAATCATAAGGTTTATCCTTGTGAGTTAAAGCGGTTAGGTGCAAAGATATCTCAGAAAAGTTAAGAATGAAGTGACAATAGTAACCCGCAAGACCAAGCCATGAATGAACTTCAGTAGGAGAGGTTGAAATTTTCCAATTCTTAATGGCTTCGATTTTGGCTGGGTCAACGTGGATACCGTTTTCGTTTACTATATGCCCTAAGAATTGAATTTCATTCATCCAAAACTCGCACTTTGAAACTTAACATAAAGTTATTCCTTCCATACGAGATTAAGGATGGAATGAAGATGTTTCTCATGCTCGGCTTTGGACTTAGATTATATAAGAATTTCGCCAATAAAAACAGTTACGACCTTATCTAAGTATGGTTTGCATACGAGGTTCATGAGGTCCATAAACACTGCGGATGCATTGGTTAGCCCGAAAGGCATAACCCTAAATTTGTAACGTCCGTATTGAGTCCGAAAAGCGGTTTAAGGTATATCATCTTCATGCATGCGTAGTTGTTGATAAACTGAACGATTATCAATCTTTGAGAAGCATGAAGCTCCATGGAGTTGATCAAAAAGATCGTCAATACGAGGCAAAGGATAACGATTCTAGATTATAAGCTCGTTGAGCATGCGATAATCAACGCACATACGAAAGGATCCATCTTTCTTCTTAACGATAGAACGGGTGCGCCCATGGGGACGAACTAGGTTGAATGAACCTTTATCCGAAAGTTCTTGGAGCTTATTAGACAACTCTTGCATTTCTAATGGTGCAAGACAATAAAGAGCCTTAGAAATTTTGGTTGCACCGGGCACAAGTTTGATTCAAAATTCAACTTCACTAGTAGGAGGAAGACCAGAAACATCATCGGGAAAAACTTTGGGATACTTGCGAACAACATAAATGTCTTTGATTTTTCTTTCCTTCTTTTCCACGGGCTACGTATGCCACATACTTCTTGCGTAAGTGTGTTTTGGCTTGAGAAAAAATTATTATGGTAAGGCTCGAGTGAGAAGGCTTTTCAACAAAGACTCGAAGAAGTTGATCATCGGTAAGCGGAATACGAATGAACTTCTTGAAGCAAACAATTTCAGCATGATGAAAAGACAACCATTCCATGCCTACTATGATTTCAAAGCTTCACAATTAGATAAGAATGAGATCGATTGAGAACTTGTGGCCATTTAGGTTTAACTCGCAACTTCGAATGACATAGTCGATTGATACAAATTTAGCATTATCTACCTCAATGTAAGGCCCCGAACCTGGTAGCCTTACTTTAACATCGGATTTACTCATAAACACCGTTATTACAAATCAGAGTTAATTAAAACTTTTGCGGAAACATTAGCTTAAATCATTTGTTACAAAACATTAAATCTTTTCTTTGAAACCATACATAAAATATCATATTTAAAACATCAATTCTTCCATCTTCAGATGCCAGCCGTTCAATCCATGCCATGTGCCATCCTCATGCTAGATTTTTAATCTGCTCACCTGCGTACATACTAAAAGTCAGCTACGCTGAGTGAGTTCTAGTTAATCAGGCAACTTACCATATAAGAATTACATGAATTATATACGTATCCGAAGACACATAGTCTACTGTCTAACCTGTTCACCTTACCACTAACCTCTTCATTACCCCTACAGCTTAGCCACTTAATTACAGAAGCACATTGAGGCTTGCCATACCACGTACTTACAAATTGCCACTTATTTAACGAAGGCACGTAGAGGCTTACCCTCCCACGCACTCACGTCATGCCACTTAATAACGAAGGCACGTATAGGCTTTCCCTACCACGCACTCACGCTATGCCACTTTAATAACGAAGGCACGTATATGCTCACCCTACCACGTACTATCGTCATGCCACTAACAGCCTTACTAAACCCCTCTTCACTTCTATCACACTCTACATCTACTTATCTATAACACACTCACTATCAGCTCATTATTAAATACAAAGCAAGTTGCATCATAATATATACACACTTATAACCACTTAGCAATCACACTCTTTGGCGATACGTGCAATATCCGAAGATCGTTCACGCATCGATAGACATTACTTTCCCTGTCTATATGTGCAATATATAAAGATCGTTCATGCAACGACAGACATCTATTTATGACATCTATTTATATATATCATATCAAACATTATAGCATACACATACCACTTAAGGTAAGTGTATTCACACTTCACATCGAGTATGCACACAGCCCCGAAAACATAACAAGGTACTGGGGAAAGAAACTCACATGAACTCGGTTACGTTCGCCGTTAATAGCTATCTCTTTCTTGAGCTGTGCGCGATTGACTGTTTAATAAACACAATATCAAATACCGCTCTAACCATTCTCACTGTTACATAATTAGTCTTAAGCATCTAAGCCGGTTTTACTTCATTGAATCTTTACCCGGTTAGTTAATCGTTAGTTGTTAACCTTTAAAGGCATCTTTCATAAATTATCAAAGTCCAAGGGTTACTATGTAATTATATCATTCTTTTTTTATGTCCAGAGACCATTCTGTAATTTTGCCAAACTTCTAGTTCGTTATCCAGTCCTTAATGAATTGGACCATATAACGAACCAGTCTTCATAACGAATCAGACCTTATAAAACTGGTCATCATAACGAAGTGGTCTCTTAACGAACTGGGCATCATAATGAACTGGACCTTAACAAACTGGCATAAAGAATTACCTCTAGTTCATTACCCCTTCTTAACGAATTGCGTTACGAGTTATTTCTAATCCGTCACCTCGGCTTAACGAATGGGCATAACTAATTACTTGCTAATTCGTTATGTCTCCGCTAACGAAGCAGGGTTAGTTCGTTACGTTCCCGTTAACGAACTAGGGTTAGGGTTCTGACGTTTTGTCAGATGTCACATCAGAACATTCCTTGATGTGACTCCTCCTCAGGCGTCGCCTTTCCGGAGCCGCACTTGCCGGAAAAATAGGATCTCGCCGGAAAAGCGATATCTCGCTTGTTTCACCACCGTTTTCACCGTTTTTCATCCCGTTCGATCCAGATATGGGCTAGGGTGATCCCTAAGCTCATCTTTTGGTCGGTTTATTCCCGATTCCATCCGGATCTCATAACTTTAACGATTTAAGGTGTCGGCTCGTCGTTTCGTGGCTATATCTAACGGGTTTGTATCTCTACAATATTATACTATCATTACCTCGGGTCGGAAATCGATTCTTCTTGGTTTCGACTATAGAGAGAAAGAATTATGAGAGAGAGCTTAAGTGTGTGTTTTGGGTGGTGTATGGAATATGTGTAAATGAAAGGATTAATGGTGATTAAGGTTTATATATTATGGATCATGGACTTGAGCCCATGGTCCATCCTTCTTCCATTCAAATCCAAGTCCATTACCCATATTACTTAACCCAACACAAGCCCGACTCATAATAACTCCTACTTTAATTTATTATTTCTCCACTAATCCGAGTAAACTTTCCCACCAATATTTAAATAATATAATTAATATTATTTTAGAATTTTGGAGATGTTACAAGTCTTCCCCCCTTAAAGAGGTTTCGTCCCTGAAACCTAACTTATTCCTTATAAAAGGAACACTTCTTATATTCGCACACTTTATTGGATCGTCTCTGCTTTATGGGTTATCCCTCTTACTCCTGACTTGCAGTCATCGAGTGGTGATCATGTGTTTTAGCTATTAAGGTAGCTTGTCCAAGGCCCCTGATGTACTAAGTCTCGTCTCACCCCTCTGAGGGACGTTGTTATATATATATATATATATATATATATATATATATATATATATATATATATATATATATATATATATTAATGCTAACACCTAGAGCGACGTTTTATCACAACTCAACTAATTATCATAACCAACATGCATTCAAGACAATTCATATCACAATTAATAAACACCGGTCTAAACTTCAATAATAAACAACGCGCATTGAGTCATTAATAAGTCAAACATAAAATAAACTTATGGCTAGTAGCTAGCCTTCTTGAATGGTCTTTTCCAAGCATGCAGAAGAAACTGTTAAACCTCAAGCATTCTTCTCCGTTTCACGCCCTTCCTTCGGTTTCCTGCAGTCCCTTGCTAGGTGTCCATTTCCTACACAGTTGTGACACCTATTGTGATCCTTGCACTCCCTTGCCATGTGATCTGTTTTACCGCATGTGTAACACGCAGGCTTTCCAATGCAATCTGGGGCATAATGTCCCACCTTTCCACACTAATAACAGGCATTCGATCCAAGCCTGCACTCTCCACCATGAGCTTTACCACACTTATGACAAACGTTCGAACCCTTACTCCATCTACACTCACCACTGTGTATCTTGCAACAAGTCTTACACAACTTCCTCTCCCACACTTTCTGTTCCTTGTCCGCAATCTTTGGTGTCTAATTTCCCGCATACTCCACGACATTTGCAGACCATTTGGTTCTTTCGCTCCCCCCTATTGTCATCTACTTTCTCACCATCTTCCACTGCCCTTTCAGTGGTCCTTGCATGGCTTCCAGCAGACTCTCCAAGACGTAATTTCTTCACTGTAGCAGCTACAGCTTGAACAATGGCGGCTTGAACAACAGGATCCAGTTGATTCCCTTCATTATCACTCAGATCTCGTACGGTTGTGCCTCCTTCCTCTCCCATTTTAATGATCGGTTTTTCATAAGTTTCCCGGTCAACACGTGGCCTACTAGGACGTCCAGTGTGACCTCCGTTACCAACAAACCTTCTTGTTCCAGCCATTCGTCTTCTATAAGGAAAAACACAAACGTCATCACTCTAGGAATTATTTTGCACATGATTCGTAAGGTAAGTAGTTAATGAAAGTGGCCAAGTGTAATTAACTATTTGCATTACTCCTCGGGTTCTACCTACTTCCCTTTATGATTTCACTTGTGCTAGTTTCTCCCTTTAGACAGTTAATCAGTCAAACAATTAATTAATCCTATCCCTAACCTTCACATATAAGCTACATCAATATACCTCATTTAACTTTACATGTCACCTTTACTGAGCTTGCTTGAGTGACACAAGACTATCTCTATATGGCATCTTCCTTCTTTCCTTACTTAAATCACATTCTCTGTTAGAGTCTAAGCATGTAGGATGCTTAAATATCTCGAACTTTGCTCTGATACCAACTTGTAACGCCCCAAACCCGGTAGCCTTACTTTAACGTCAGATTTATTCATAAACACCGTTCTTACAAATCAGAGTTAATTAAAACTTTCGCGGAAACGTTAGCTTAAATCATTCGTTACAAAACATTAAATCTTTTCTTTGAAACCATACATAAAACACTATATTTAAAACATCATTTCTTCCATCTTCATATGCCAGCCGTTCAATCCATGCCATGTGTCATCCTCATGCTAGCTTTTTAATCTGCTCACTTGCGTACATACTAAAAGTCAGCTACGCTGAGTGAGTTCTAGTTAATCAGGCAACTTACCATACAACCATTACTTGCATTATATACGTATCCGAATACACATAGTCCATTGTCTAACCTGTTCACCTTACCACTAACCTCTTTATTACCCCTACAGCTAAGCCACTTAATTACGGAAGAACATTGAGGCTTGCCCTCCAACGTACTTACGAATTGCCACTTATTTAACGAAGGCACGTAGAGGCTTGCCCTCCCACACACTCACGTCATGCCACTTACTAATGATGGCACGTATAGGCTTGCCCTACCACGCACTCAAGCTATGCCACTTTAATATCGAAGGCACGTATAGTCTCACCCTACCACGTACTATCTTCATGCCACTAACACCCTTACTAAACCCCTCTCCACTTCTATCACACTCTACATCTACTTATCTATAACACACTCACTATCAGCTCATTATTACATAAAAAGCAAGTTGCATCATAATATATACACACCTATAACCACTTAGAAATCACACTCCTTGGCGATACATGCAATATCCGAAGATCGTTCACACATTGACAGACATTACTTTCCCTATCTATATGTGCAATATCCGAAGATCGTTCACGCATCGACAGATGTAACGATTCCGGCAAATTCAGGTATACCCTAGCCGGTATATACTATTTACGTGTTATTTAATACTGAATATATGAATTATAATGTGTATATACGAGTATGTATGATTCACGGTACGAATTATACTCGATTATACCGTTAATCGTATTGGAAGTACGGTTAACCGATTGACGGTTATTGAAACCCGAATGAATCGGAGATTACATTATAGACGAAATATATAATGTTTAGTGATGTTTACGAAGTATTAAAGCTTCGGGATAAGTGAATTAAAGCACAGAAAAGAGTTTTCGATTTAATGGTACGTCGGTACGTTAAACGAAACCTTTAATACCAAACCAAGCAAGAGACGATCGATCAAGCCGAAAAAGACGCGCAATTACTAATAATATGATGTTTTAAGTTAATTAATGTCATGGTTTAAGTTTTCTAAAGTTTTTAAATCAGTTTTATATAAATTTCATTTTTAAGCCGAAAAACGACCGTTTTAGCCTCGTTTTAAGCCGAATTAAACGTTTAACCGAAAAACGAACTGAACCAGATTATCCAAAACATTATCCGGATTACACAATCCGAATGTGTGGCCAAGATTGGAGGTGTGGGCCCCACCCCCACACCTTATGAAGACCGATCGGTCTTGTTAAGGCATTAGCCTTCATTTTTTCTTTTTTCTCAATCAACCAAACTCAAATTCTCTCAACCCTTCAAACATTCATCCAACTTCCCTTTGATTTATACCAAGAAACCGAGGTAAAGATCGGATTATAGTCGTGTTCATCTTCTTTTCTCGAGTCATTTACAAGAAAATGAGGTTTCAAATGAAAAATGGGTGAAAACCCGAGATGAAACCGATTCTTGCATGATCAAGTGATGTATAAAAGTTATACAAGGGATCTTGGTCCAAGAAAGGAGTTAAAAGAGTCAAAAACGAATTTTTACGGTTAAAATCTTTGTTTTGATGTCTTAACCGAAACCATGAAAGAAATGGCTTGATTGTGGGTGTAACTTGCTTGGTGTGGTGTTATTGTGCTTGTAGGTGTTATATCTAGTTGCTAGCAAAGGCTAGAAAGCAAGATCTTTGCGATCTAAAGCTAGAAACACAAGGTAGTTCGGTTTTTCGTATGATTTATATGATTTGGACAGATTGTGATAGACTTAGAGTTGGGTCATGAAATTTCACAGAGATAATCTACACATGAAAATATGAGATCTGTGAAAATTTGGTAATTTTTGGACAAAGGATGAATATTTGGTGAATTTAATGCTCGGTTTTGGCTAAAAATGATGAAAAATAGTTAAACATCATGAAAAATTCTGGAAAATTCCAGATAAGCTTTTTATAACATATAAAAGTCACACACAAAATTTCAGATCCTTTGGAGAAGTCTAAGTAGGCTTTTCGGTAAAACGAGTTCTAGGGTTTTCAAGCTCGGTTTTGGTGAAAATGGCATGAAAAATGAGATTTTGGTTCTGGAAAAATTACAGGGAACTATGTGGATGTCAGGGGTCATCCCAAAAAAAGTTGGTATTTTTCTAAGGTCGTTTGGTATTTTCGATATATTTGGTGTTTAAAAATAGATAAATAAATGTTAAATATAAAAATTAATTCTAGAAATATTTTATAAAATTCCTTACTGTCAAAAAGTGATTTGTGCAAAATTTCAAGATCCGAGACTAAACGGATAATTATTTGTGCTAAAAAGAACATAAAACAGACTTTTAAAGCTTAAAACGCGTAAACCGGCAAAGTTCGCCTAAGCGAGCTGACTGGTGTATAAAAACCTTAAAAATGAACTATTTTCATGAAACTAAGTTAATCAAGTAAAAATAAATCATCCGAAAATAATTCGGGTGATTTGGGTATTTTTATCCGAAATAACAGTTTCCGGCACCCTAAAGACGGAAACGGGTCCCGCGGCCAAACGGGGCGTCTAAACCGAGCTCTAAATTCACGGCTTTAACTAAAATATCAGTCAAACACTATTTTCGGGTCGTGTGTGACCAAACTCATTTTTGAAACATAAAAACGGATAACCGTGCTAGGCACACAAAACGGGGAAAACATAATAATAATAATTTTGACGGTTAAACTCTAAGAAATATCACAATCTGAGTCCTGAGAAGTGTCTATGGGTTAACATTGTCCCCGGATCGAGTACAGTACTGGGTTAACAGTGTCCCCAGATGTACCGGTTGACACGGATTTAATTTATGGAAATTGTATAGTTACGACTTAGGTATCATATTACAGATTCAGGCTCATAGCTGTTCACTGTATTACATACTGACTCACGAGAAGGTGAGTTTCACGAGCCCCTTTTTACTGAACTGTTTTAAATATTTTCCCGGGGCGGGAAGCATGTTTCTATCAAAATGTTTAAGTACATGCTGATCGCATGGAAATGAATGTATTTATATAATGTTTATTGTACGGGAATCGTACGGTAATGTATTAAGATGGTAATTGTCTGAGTTGCTAACATTGTAAGGCCCGAAACAGTGTTGCTGGGTTAACAGTGTCCCCAGAGGTTATTAGATGTATTTCTGGGTTAACAGTGTCCCCAGAGGTTATTAAATGTGTTTCTGGGTTAACAGTGTCCCCAGAGGTTATTGGATGTGTTTCTGGGTTAACAGAGGTTTCACTTGCGGGCTCAGCATAATTTCATCGCTAATATATGATTACTATAATGATTTGTCATGGTTTATTTAAATTAGTGAAACTCACCAACTATTCGTAGTTGACCCGTTTTCTTTACATGCTTTCTAGGTACACCCAAATTGGAATGAGTGATACGTGCTTGATGATGTGTGCTATTTTGTGGAAGCTTAAGGATCTTTATTTTGTATTAAATATGTTAATGTGCTATCGGTAAAACTTATGTGTTAACGCCTGGACGGTAACGAAACTCGGAACCATGTAATACGTTGTAAATTTATGTAGTGATGTTTTCTTTATAAGCAATGCTGTTGATATCAGACGTGTCTGTTGCATCCCGTTTACGTTTCCGCTGCGGTTACGGGGTGTTACAGAACTTGGTATCAGAGCCATTGGTTATAAAGAATTAGGATGTCTTTAAAAAGATACCTAAAATATAACCACTAGCTCAAGTATTATAGGATCTGAATATCAACTAATAATTTATAGTGACGAGATCTGGATGAACTTGGATGGACAAGTGAGTTATTATGGTCCGGAACATAATAACAGACTTGTCTGCACGAGGGAATTCAGGGGAAGTCACGGGGGACTTTAATAGGTAAAATTGGCAACATATGTGTAAATATATGATAATATTGTTATGTGGTAAAGTTGTATAAGTAAGTGTATATTAATTTGATTATGGTTTACACTATGGAAAGAACTATATGTTTGATTAACTTGTGTGCAGGTAAGAATGTCGAGAACTCATAGTTTATCGGTGGAGGAGGACCCGGAGGAAGTCAGCTCCGGGAACTCTGGGAGTCTACGCATATCATCCAGCTCTGAGCCTAGCGAGGCTAGTCGTAGGAGCTCTAGCCAGTCCTCCCCAGTCAGGATTGTCAGATCCCCCACCCCACCCGCACCACAGGCCACCCCTATCCCTCCCGGATTCGGACCCCGCCTCACGGCGGGAATCAGTGTCCCGCATGTCCCACCTACCTCTCCCCCACCCAGATCTGCTACCCGTCGGGGCGAGTCCTCCCGCTCCCAGCCCGAGCCTGGGACTCCACCTGTGTGGGGTCTTCCTAGGCAGGAAAGGGACGCGGCGGCATGGCTTCGAGTGCTCACCGAGCAGGTGAACGAGCACTCCGCCGCCTTGACAGTGGGAGTGCAGAGGCGGATGTATCTGGGGGACTGCATACTGGACCACCAGTATGCGATTGCGCAGCTAAGGAGGGAGTGCTCATACTCCCAATTGATGATTGATCGGTTAGAGGCGCGGGTCCGGGGTGTGTTGGCAGTGATGGTGGTGTTGGTGGCAGTGATGGTGTGGTGGGTATACCACCGTGTTTAGTGATGTTAGGATGGTAGAAGTCATGGACCGCTTTTTGATACTCTGTGTAAGCAGTTAGTGGTGATGCTAACATAGAGTGAATCTTGGGTAGTTATAATACAACCACTGGCCCTTAGGGGGTCTCTTTTGGGGTATATCATTATAGATACTTTTGGGTATCATTCAAGCACTGACCCATTGCGGGTTAAGTCGAGATGATGCCGACATAGGCCCTATGTATGAAAACTTAACCTATGTAATGATGACAGGAAAGTATGTGAACTGACGTTGATGTAATATGTACTGATGTTTATTAATGAATGGAATGTGGGTTGTGTGTTATGATTGGAACTTGTATTAATTATATGTATTTTCTTGATGTTGTGTAGAATGGCACCAAAACGATCAGCTCAATTGTCGGAAGTAGATGTGAGCCGTTTGATTGCTCAACAGTTAGAGGCGGCGATACCGGATATAGTATCGCGCATCGCCGCCAGTATTAACAATTCGACTAATCCAACCCCTCCGAGCAATCAAACGACCACCAATAATGACGGGGAACAAAATGCTAATCCTCCACAGAATGATAACCCGATTCTGGGAAATGACGCACCGCCTAGGGTGGTCGTTACAGACAGTAATGGCCCTATACCTACTGTAGAGATGTAAGGCCCCGAATCCGGTGACCCTACTTTAGCGTCGGATTTACTCATAAACACAGTTCTTCAAATCAGAGTTTATTAAAACTTTTCGCGGAATATAAAACATCAATCATTTGTTACAAAACATTAAATCTTTTCTTTGATACCATAACACAAATCTTTATATTCAAAACATCTTTACTTCTTTCTTCAGATGCCAGCCGTTCAATCCATGCCATGCGTCATCCTCTTGCTAACTCTATAATCGGCTCACCTGCGTGCATACTAAAAGTCAGCTACGCTGAGTGAGTTCTAGTTAATCAGGCAACATACAATTTTATTCTCATATATTTCTTAACGGATCCGAAGACACATATTTCTACCTTAACCTCGTATAAATATCCATAGGAGGATCATCACGTAATATCTATTAAAAGAACCTTTACCATTACCATACTATATAGAATTTCCATAGGAGGAACACTCTGTATACTTTCCATAGAAGGAACACTTTACTATCCATAGAAGGAACCCTATACTTTCCCTAAAAGGAACCCTATACTTTCCATAAAAGGAACCCTATACTTTCCATAGAAGGAACACTATACTTTCCATAAAAGGAACATTTTACTTTCCATAAAAGGAACTCTATATATATCCATATAAGGAACACTATCTATAAGTTATTATTTAATATCCATGTAAGGAGCTAATCACTTCCCTTGACGATACGTGCAATATCCGAAGATCGTTCACGTATCGACAAGCTTTTATTCATAATGTTTATACATCATCCTCACATTACATACAATATTAATATCTTTATTTACATCCTGACAGTACGTGCAATATCCGAAGATCGTTCACGTACCGTCATGCAATCAATCATATCTATCACATATATCATACACGGCATACACTTACCATTTAAGGTAAGTGTATTAACTATCACATTGAGTATGCACACAGCCCCGAAAACGTAACACAGAATGGGGCTAGAAACTCACCTGGACTCTGCTTCTTCCTCTGGTAGCTGTAAATCCCTTCTTTAACTGAGCTCGGCTAACTGTACAAGTTACACGTATCAATACTCGCCTGACCTAATCTGGTGGCCTAGTATTAGCTTACATTAACTTATCGCTTTTAATTTATTTTCTAAACGAACTTCACTTCAGGCGAAGTTAAACCTTAGGTGAACTTGGCTTCAGGCGAAGTTAAACCTTAGGCGAACTTGGCTTCAGGCGAAGTTAAACCTTAGGCGAACTTGGCTTCAGGCGAAGTTAAACCTTAGGCGAACTTGGCCATAGGCGAAGTTAAACCTTAGGCGAACTTGGCTTCAGGCGAAGTTAAACCTTAGGCGAACTTGGCCGTAGGCGAAGTTATCCTTAGGCGAACTTGGCCGTAGGCGAAGTTATCCTTAGGCGAAGTTACGCTTGAAGGCGAAGTTACGCTTGAAGGCGAAGTTACGCTTGAAGGCGAAGTTCATCAGGCGAACTTAATCTTGCAGGCGAAGTTATCGCGCTGCAGATCTGTTTGCCCATCAGTCCTTCGTTTCTTAGCCAAATAACTCGATTTTGGTACCCACGGAATCGTATGATCGGCGCCTACAAATCCCGACCATCAAATCGGCCTAAAATCGACGTTTTAGGGGTCCGATTTGGGCAGTTTGGGTTTCGGGTCCGGTTAACCCATCCAATCCTAACCATTTTCAGTAATATTAGCTTTGTTGGATTTGTTCTTACCTCACCAACTCAGATCTATCAACAAAATCTCGGGTCTCGGCTTCGAATCTTGATCGGTTAGAATGTGTGTGTTTTGAGTGTGTGAAGAAATAGATGTAAATGAAGATATTTTTGGGATTTTGGGGGTATTTATATCCCTGAAATCCCATTCTTATTTAACCCATCTCAATTAATCCACGTCCACAACCCACATCCATTACCCAACACTAGCCCGACCCATACCAACTCATATTCTATTATTTATTTCCTAACAACCCGGGTAAACTTTCTCTCTAATATTAGGTAATATAATTAATATTACTTGGAAATTTCGGGATGTTGCAAGAGACGAACCATACTGAACCGATTCCTGCATCCAGGGGATGTTCGATCAAAGACTTTATGTTGTGCAAACCCCTAGAGTTTAGCGGGTCTGAAGGACCAAATGGGTTGGTTAAGTGGATCGAGAAAATAGAATCCGTTGTGAATATCAGCAACTGCCCCGAGGATTGTGTTGTTAAGTATGCTACCTGCACATTCACGGACCATGCCTTGACATGGTGGAACATGATAGTGCAAACTCGCGGTCAGGCGGCGACAAACCGCATGACCTGGACAGAGCTCAAGGCTCTTGTACTGGGACATTTCTGCCCGAAAAATGAATTGCAGAAATTAGAAAACGAATTGTGGAACCTGGAGATGCAGGGGGCAGACCACTAGGGTTATACAAACCGGTTTAATGAGTTGTCGCGATTGGTACCATGGTTGGTCACCCTAGAGTCGAAGAGGGTTGAGCGTTATATTTGGGGACTAACTCCAGTAGTGAGGAGTATAGTCAACGCTGGGGGACACCAGACGTTAAGGGTGTGGTGACGCAAGCTGGTATCGTCACCTACGATTTCGTGAGGAGTGGGTCACTGAAGGTGGCAGGAGAGTCTGCTGGGGGAAAACGGGGTACGTATGACCATAGGATCCAGGAGAAGCAGCAAGGTAAACGTGCTAGGCCCGCTGCCCAGAACTACGCCATGACTAGTTCAGGCGGAAGGCAGGACAAGGACGTTTCCTAGGTGTGGGAAATGCGGTAACCAGCATGGTGGCGAGTGCAGGGGGGTAGTGTGCCATCGGTGTGGCAGGGAAGGGCACTACGCACCGAGATGTAGGACAGACCTGAACAATCTAAACCGACAACCTCAACCTATCCGTGCGCAACTAGTTAGGACCCAACCAGCCCGACAACAAAACCCACAAGGAAATCAAGTGATGACCACCAGCCGTGCTTGCTTTGAATGCGGCAGCACAGATCACTTCAAGAGAAACTGTCCGAAACTGAACCAGGGAGGAAATGGGCGGCAAACCGCGGGTCAGGCATCATCGTCCAACCCGGCAAGAGGCCGAGCATTCGTGATGGGGGCGAGCGAGGCACGCCAAGACCCCAGCGTAGTGACAGGTACTTTCCTCGTCTCTGATCATTACGCTTCTGTATTTTTTGATACGGGCGCCGATAGAAGTTTTGTCTCCGTTAAGTTCCTATCGATAGCAAACCTTCCAATTGGTGAAACCATAGAACCTTATACCGTTGAAGTCGCTAACGGTAAAACCATGATAGTTAATCGAATAGTTCGGAATTGCCCTTTTATTCTGAACGTCAATCCCTTCCGATTGACTTGTTACCGGTAGAATTGGGTAGTTTTGACGTGATAGTGGGAATGGATTGGTTAGCACGTAACAAAGTAGAAATAAACTGTGAAAAGAAAATCGTCAAGATCCGGGTGTCGGATGACGAAGAGGTATTAGTGCAAGGAGAAAAGTCAGGCACCATGATACCATTTATATCCCACCTCAAGGTGTTAAAATATATATGCCATGGATGCGTGGCGTATCTAGCAAGCTTGACGGCCACTGATTCTGAGGAGAAACGGGTGGATGATATTCCAGTGGTACGCGAATTTCCACAAGTTTTCCCAGAAGAACTTCCTGGATTACCGCCAACCCGCCAGGTCGAATTCAGAATCGATTTATTACCTCAAGCTGGCCCTGTTGCTAAGGCGCCCTACCGACTTGCACCATCAGAGATGCAAGAATTATCCAACCAGATGCAAGAATTGTTGAATAAAGGATTTATACGTCCCAGTTATTCCCCGTGGGGTGCACCTGTACTATTCGTGAAAAAGAAGGATGGGAGCCTTAGAATGTGCATTGATTACAGGGAATTGAACAAGTTAACAATCAAAAATAGGTACCCTCTTCCCCGAATTGATGACCTGTTCGACCAACTACAAGGTGCGAGCTACTTCTCAAAAATAGATCTTAGATCGGGATACCATCAGGAAAGAATTCAGGAGGAGGATATCCCAAAAACCGCATTCCGGACTCGCTACGGCCATTACGAATTCTTAGTTATGTCTTTTGGGCTAACAAATGCACCAGCAGTGTTCATGGATCTCATTAATCGAGTCTGTAAACCCTACCTCAATAAATTCGTCATCGTGTTTATTGACGATATTTTGATATACTCGAAGAGTAAAGAAGAGCACGAGCAACACTTAAGATTAATTTTAGAGCTTCTAAATCAGGAGAAGTTGTATGCAAAATTCTCCAAGTGTAACTTCTGGTTACAAGAGGTGCAATTCCTCGGTCACGTTATAAACCATCAAGGAATACACGTTGATCCAAGTAAGGTTGAAGTAGTTAAGAATTGGCAAGCGCCTAAATCGCCAAAGGAAATCCGCCAATTCTTAGGCTTAGCTGGATACTATCGTCGATTTATAGAGAACTTTTCCAGCATCGCCCAACCTTTAACCCTTCTGACTCAAAAGGATCGAAAGTATGAATGGGGAGAAGAGCAGGAAATGGCGTTTCAAACGCTAAAACAAAGATTATGCCAAGCGCCGATCTTAAGTCTCCCCGACAGAGACGATGGTTTTGTCGTGTATTGTGACGCATCCCGTAGAGGGTTAGGATGCGTGTTGATGCAGAATAATAAGGTTATAGCCTATGCTTCTCGACAGTTAAAAGTACACGAGAAAAATTACACTACTCATGACTTAGAACTGGGAGCAGTTATCTTCGCACTTAAAATCTGGAGACATTATCTCTACGGTACAAAGTGCACCATCTTTACCGATCATAAAAGTTTGCAACACATATTCGATCAGAAAGAACTGAATATGAGGCAACGAAGATGGGTCGAGTTATTAAGCGACTATGACTGTGACATCCGTTATCACCCCGGCAAGGCTAACGTCGTAGCCGATGCCTTGAGTAGGAAGGATCGGGTTAAGCCATTGCGAGTGCGAGCGCTGGGGATGATAGTCCAGTCGAACCTTTCGGACCTGGTTCGAGTCGCTCAACGCGAGGCGTTGAAAGAGGAACAATTGGAAAAAGAGGGACTTTACGGTAACGAGAAGAATTTCGAACAGCGCGTGGACGAAATTCTCTATTTCAAAAATCGGATTTGGATCCCGACCCTCCATGACCTTCGTGAATTAATCATGGACGAAGCGCATAAATCGAAATATTCCATACATCCGGGATCGGATAAGATGTACAAGGATGTAAAGGAGTTCTACTGGTGGCCGGGTATGAAAAAGGATATAGCCACATACGTCGGCAAGTGCACGACGTGTGCGAGGGTTAAGGCGGAGCACCAGAAACCCTCGGGGATGTTACAACAACCGGAAATTCCCGAATGGAAATGGGAGCAAATCACGATGGATTTTGTGACACATCTCCCTAAGACGTCCCGTGGACACGATGCAATTTGGGTAACCGTGGATCGATTAACAAAGTCGGCACATTTTATTCCGATTAGAAATAATTATAACACCGAGAGACTTGCGCAGATTTATATAAATGAAATTGTGTCTCGTCATGGTATACCCATCTCGATCATCTCCGATCGGGATAGCCATTTCACCTCCAATCTTTGGCAAGCTGTCCAAGAAGCGTTGGGAATGCGTATTGATCTAAGCACAGCTTACCACCCTCAGACTGATGGTCAGTCTGAGAGGACCATTCAAACCCTGGAGGATTTGCTTCGTGCGTGCATACTGGATTTTAAGGGAAATTGGGATCAACATCTCCCACTCGTTGAATTTTCCTATAATAACAGTTACCATAGCAGTATAAAGGCAGCACCTTACGAAGCATTGTATGGACGGAAGTGCCGATCACCACTCTGCTGGACTGAAGTAGGCGACACACAGGTTATTAGATCAGATCTGGTCCAGGAAACGACCAGCAAAATCCTTGAAATTAAGAACAATCCGAAGGCTGCACGGGATCGGCAGAAGAGTTATGCCGATACCCGTAGAAAGCCGTTATCATTTGAGAAAGGTGATAAAGTGTATTTGAAAGTATCACCTTGGAAAGGAGTAGTCAGATTTGGAAAGGCGGGGAAGTTAGCCCCTAGATACATTGGACCATTCGACATTACTGCAAAAATCGGTCCTGTAGCATACCGATTAGAACTGCCTGATGAACTGAGTGCAGTTCACAATGTGTTTCACGTGTCGAACTTGAAAATGTGTCTGTCGGATGAGACATCGGTGTTACCCTTAGAGGGTGTCCAAATAAGTGATAAGCTTAATTTCGTAGAGGAACCCATAGAAATAGTGGACGGGAAAATCAAGCAACTTAGACACAATAAGATCTCGTTGGTCAAAGTTAGATGGAACTCGCAACGAGGCCCAGAATATACATGGGAACGAAAGGACGAATTTCGGAAGAAATACCCCCACCTATTTCCTCAAAAGGAAGTAGTTGACGCGTAAAATTTCGAGGACGAAATTTTTGTAACGGGGGGAGAATGTAACGATTCCGGCAAATTCAGGTATACCCTAGCCGGTATATACTATTTACGTATTATTTAATACTGAATATATGAATTATAATGTGTATATACGAGTATGTATGATTCACGGTACGAATTATACTCGATTATACCGTTAATCGTATTGGAAGTACGGTTAACCGATTGACGGTTATTGAAACTCGAATGAATCGGAGATTACATTATAGACGAAATATATAATGTTTAGTGATGTCTACGAAGTATTAAAGCTTCGGGATAAGTGAATTAAAGCACAGAAAAGAGTTTTCGATTTAATGGTACGTCGGTACGTTAAACGAAACCTTTAATACCAAACCAAGCAAGAGACGATCGATCAAGCCGAAAAAGACGCGCAATTACTAATAATATGATGTTTTAAGTTAATTAATGTCATGGTTTAAGTTTTCTAAAGTTTTTAAATCAGTTTTATATAAATTTCATTTTTAAGCCGAAAAAACGACCGTTTTAGCCTCGTTTTAAGCCGAATTAAACGTTTAAACCAAAAAACGAACTGAACCAGATTATCCAAAACATTATCCGGATTACACAATCCGAATGTGTGGCCAAGATTGGAGGTGTGGGCCCCACCCCCACACCTTATGAAGACCGATCGGTCTTGTTAAGGCATTAGCCTTCATTTTTTCTTTTTTCTCAATCAACCAAACTCAAATTCTCTCAACCCTTCAAACATTCATCCAACTTCCCTTTGATTTATACCAAGAAACCGAGGTAAAGATCGGATTATAGTCGTGTTCATCTTCTTTTCTCGAGTCATTTACAAGAAAATGAGGTTTCAAATGAAAAATGGGTGAAAACCCGAGATGAAACCGATTCTTGCATGATCAAGTGATGTATACAAGTTATACAAGGGATCTTGGTCCAAGAAAGGAGTTAAAAGAGTCAAAAACGAATTTTTACGGTTAAAATCTTTGTTTTGATGTCTTAACCGAAACCATGAAAGAAATGGCTTGATTGTGGGTGTAACTTGCTTGGTGTGGTGTTATTGTGCTTGTAGGTGTTATATCTAGTTGCTAGCAAAGGCCAGAAAGCAAGATCTTTGCGATCTAAAGCTAGAAACACAAGGTAGTTCGGTTTTTCGTATGATTTTTGTGATTTGGACAGATTGTGAAGACTTAGAGTTGGGTCATGAAATTTCACAGAGATGATCTACACATGAAAATATGAGATCTTTGAAAATTTGGTAATTTTTGGACAAAGGATGAATATTTGGTGAATTTAATGCTCGGTTTTGGCTAAAAATGATGAAAAATAGTTAAACATCATGAAAAATTCGGGAAAATTCCAGATAAGCTTTTTATAACATATGAAAGTCACACACAAAATTTCAGATCCTTTGGAGAAGTCTAAGTAGGCTTTTCGGTAAAACGAGTTCTAGGGTTTTCTAGCTCGGTTTTGGTGAAAATGGCATGAAAAATGAGATTTTGGTTCTGGAAAAATTACAGGGAACTATGTGGATGGCAGGGGTCATCCCAGAAAAATTTGGGATTTTTCTAAGGTCGTTTGGTATTTTCGATATATTTGGTGTTTAAATAACGTTTAAAAATAGATAAATAAATGTTAAATATAAAAATTAATTCTGGAAATATTTTTATAAAATTCCTTACTGTCAAAAAGTGATTTGTGCAAAATTTCAAGATCCGAGACTAAACGGATAATTATTTGTGCTAAAAAGAACATAAAAACAAACTTTTAAAGCTTAAAACGCGTAAACCGGCAAAGTTCGCCTAAGCGAGCTAACTGGTGTATAAAAACCTTAAAAATGAACTATTTTCATGAAACTAAGTTAATCAAGTAAAAATAAATCATCCGAAAATAATTCGGATGATTGGGGTATTTTTATCCGAAATAACAGTTTCCGGCACCCTAAAGACGGAAACGGGTCCCGCGGCCAAACGGGGCGTCTAAACTGAGCTCTAAATTCACGGCTTTAACTAAAATATCAGTCAAACACTATTTTCGGGTCGTGTGTGACCAAACTCATTTTTGAAACATAAAAACGGATAACCGTGCTAGGCACACAAAACGGGGAAAACATAATAATAATAATTTTGACGGTTAAACTCTAAGAAATATCACAATCTGAGTCCTGAGAAGTGTCTCTAGGTTAACATTGTCCCCGGATCGAGTACAGTACTGGGTTAACAGTGTCCCCAGATGTACCGGTTGACACGGATTTAATTTATAGAAATTGTATAGTAACGACTTAGGTATCATATTACAGATTCAGGCTCATAGCTGTTCACTGTATTACATACTGACTCACGAGAAGGTGAGTTTCACGAGCCCCTTTTTACTGAACTGTTTTAAATATTTTCCCGGGGCGGGAAGCATGTTTCTATCAAAATGTTTAAGTACCTGCTGATCGCATGAAAATGAATGTATTTATATAATGTTTATTGTACGGGAATCGTACGGTAATGTATTAAGATGGTAATTGTCTGAGTTGCTAACATTGTAAGGCCCGAAACAGTGTTTCTGGGTTAACAGTGTCCCCAGAGGTTATTAGATGTGTTTCTGGGTTAACAGTGTCCCCAGAGGTTATTAAATGTGTTTCTGGGTTAACAGTGTCCCCAGAGGTTATTGGATGTATTTCTGGGTTAACAGAGGTTTCACTTGTGGGCTCAGCATAATTTCATCGCTAATATATGATTACTATAATGATTTGTCATGGTTTATTTAAATTAGTGAAACTCACCAACTATTCGTAGTTGACCCGTTTTCTTTACATGCTTTCTAGGTACACCCAAATTGGAATGAGTGATACGTGCTTGATGATGATGTGTGCTATTTTGTGGAAGCTTAAGGATCTTTATTTTGTATTAAATATGTTAATGTGCTATCGGTAAAACTTATGTGTTAACGCCTAGACGGTAACGAAACTCGGAACCATGTAATACGTTGTAAATTAATGTAGTGGTGTTTTCTTTATACGCAATGCTGTTGATATCAGACGTGTCTGTTGCATCCCGTTTACGTTTCCGCTACGGTTACGGGGTGTTACAACAGACATCTATTTATAACATCTATTTATATATATCATATCAAACATTAGAGCATACACTTACCACTTAAGTTAAGTGTATTCACACTTCACATCGAGTATGCACACAGACCCGAAAACATAACTAGGAACTAAGGCTAGAAACTCACCTTAACTCGGTTACGTTTACCGTTAATAGCTATCTCTTTCTTGAGCTGTGCGCGATTGACTGTTTAATAAACACAATATCAAATACCGCTCTAACCACTCTCACTGTTACATAATTAGTCTTAAGTGTCTAACCCGGTTTTACTTTATTGAATCTTTACCCACTCTCACTATATCTAACGGGTCTGGATCTCTACAATATTATACTCGGGTCGGAAATCGATTCTTCTTCTTGGTTTCGGCTAAAGAGAGAGAATTATGAGAGAGAGCTTAAATGTGTGTTTTGGGCGGTGTATGGAATATGTGTAAATGAAAGGATTAATGGTGATTAAGGTTTATATATTATGGATCATGGACTTGAGCCCATGGTCCATCCTCCTTCCTTTCAAATCCAAGTCCTATTACCCATATTACTTAACCCAACACAAGCCCGACTAATAATAACTCCTACTTTATTTTATTATTTCTCCACTAACCCGAGTAAACTTTCCCGCCAATATTTAAATAATATAATTAATATTATTTTAGAAATTTCGGGATGTTACACTCAACATAATACGAGTTTTTAAGCTTAGATCGGGATTTAGCAAGAAAATGTTCAAATTCTAAGGAAATAGAGCTTATACCGGCACCGGTATCCAATAAGATAGATGCAAAGTGGTCGTTTATTAGGAATGTACTGTTCACCTTGCTGCAGCTTGGCTGAGCTTGGTTGGCGTTAATGATGAAGGCACACCCACGAGCATCTTGACGAGCTTGAGCAGCTTGAACGGTTTGAACATCTTGAGGTGCGGGAGCTAGAATGGCCGGATGCGGTTGAACTTGAGCTTGGTTTGCCAACAATTTTGGAACATGTGGCTAGTAATCTTGATGGATTTGATACTCTTGGACTTGGTACAACGGAATTAGAGCAAGATGAAGCGTGTTAACATTTGCGAGTCGTGGACACACGTTACGAAAGTGGCTAGGGTCACCATTTTTATAGCAAGCTCGCATTTGATTTACGGGTTGAGCATAACGCATGAGAAGAGGATTTGGTTGAGTAAACCGTTGAGGTGAAATTGGCAAAATAGCATTCTCACTGAAAGTAGTGTTAAGGGGCCCAAAACGTTTACAACAAGTGCATTGATGACAAACGGCATTAGCAAGATGATGATGTTGACATATGTTGCAATACGGATGAGGTCTGTTGTAGGGTTTTCTGAGAGGTGGTATAGGATTAGGTTGGGTTGAGGTGTAGCTTGTTGGTTAGCACGTAATTCATGTGCTTCAGGTTGTGGTGGCTTGCGGAAAAAGCAGGCTTGGATGATTCTGGCATGGTATCTTTAGGTCCCGTCTTTAACATGATTGTCAGTTAAAGTCGCAGCAAGGTTAATTGCGTCATCAGGTTCTTTGGGAGAACTACTCAATACAGTGTTTTGGATTTGTCTTGGTAATCCCCAAATATACTTTCAATGGCATGCGATGACGTGGTAACGAAATGAGGTACAAATACACTAAGTTTATTAAAACGAGAAGTGTAAGCTATGTGCTCAGCTCCTTCTTGTTTAAGATTCTAGAACTCAGTCTCTAAATTCATGAGCTCATTTGGAGCTCAGAATTGCTTGGTTATCATATCCTTCAATTCATTCCACGGTAAAGGAATGGCAATTTCGGCACCTCAGGTTGATTTTTCCTTAACCCACCAAGTAAGTGCCCCCTTTTCAAAGACACTTGAATCAAAACGGGTTTGGTTGTCATGAGGACATTCAATGTGGATGAATATGCTTTCCATTTTCTCATACCACTAAAGTAGGGTAGTGGCACCTTGAGTCCCGTAAAACCGTGGGGGTTTGGCAGCGGTGAAGTTTTTGAATGAACAGAGAGGGGCTTTAAGCTCAGACAGAGCGGGGTTGTTGCTAGCAGTGAGGTTTCGATGAATTTGGGTCATCATATCGGGAAGGACTGCAGTTAGTTGCTTGGTGATTTGAGCAGTCATCTTGCTGCTAGAGGTTCCAGAGGAAAGACGCTTAACGTAACGGGAAGCCATTCTGCTAACAATGATAACAAAAACCGTAAAACTCGGAAACCTTGTTAAAGTTTTTAAAATCATAACAATAATAATAAGAGTTGTTTGGAACTTCGAGTTTTCATGAACTACCATGGACTCTTATATTCCAAATATCAAAAAAATGCATAATCAAATCGAACCGACAGCTGAGTATTCGTGTATCACAACGACTTGACAGAGTTCAGTTAAAACACATTGTAAAACATTGAGGTTCGGAATCACACATCACATGAACCACAATGACTTGTGTGGCATCCTTAGAAGTGTAACCATATTTCTTTCACAAAGATGACATGGTCACGTTGAAAGCTTTAAGTTGTGACTCGTATGGCTTTTGGTGTGGATGTTTTGGCCTAATAAGTTTCATGCCCTTTCTGAACTCTCAGGTAAGCAACTGGTTCCCATGTCTGATTAGGATTTAAGCGCGTTGCTGTTGGGTCCATATTTGGTGGTTTGTACTTAGTTCAATATGTACTTGGGCTTATCTTGTAATATGGTATTGGGCTGCGGGCTAAGTATGTAAGCCGAGATCCCTTGGGATCTCGGTGGGCTTTTGGTAAGATATTGGGCTAGTTGTTTGGTTCCCTATATATAGAACATGCATGTATAGGGTTTAGGTGGGTTGTTCACATAGAGAGAAGTTGAACACTTTGAGAGCCACCATCTAGAGAGCAATACATGTAATCTCATGTACCAGACGGTTTAATAATATAATCGTGTGCATTTGGAGTATTACTTCATGTTTATTATATTCATACTGTTCATCGTTGTTCTTGAATCACCACGTTAACTAGATTCCACATATTTGACGTGTGTTGGTTGATATCATATTGTAGTGATCCAGATTCGGGACTTACAATTGGTATCAGAGCCTTAGACGAATTCAAGCTCATTATTGTTATATTAACGCATTCAAGATCTTGATTTCCGGCTCATTTTTTGGTTGTTTTCCGGTGAGTTCATAATCGGAGAAGAAGAAGAAGGAAACTGTTTTTGGTGAAAGATTTGGTCAACTTGGAAACAATAATTGAATCCCTTGATTTACGGGATTCAGTTGGTTACAAATATCATTCATTTAATTCAGATCTCGGCTGAATATACTGGTTCTCAGACCAACCTATTGGATCTCGGTCAAAATTCAAAAATTCTTAGTTCTCGGTCAACTGTTTATGATCTCGGTCAGCTGTTCTAGTTCTCGGTCAACGCAACTAGTTCTCGGTCAACTATTTGAGATTTCGGTCAACATTTGTGCGTTCTTGGTCAAAGCTAGTTCTCGGTCAAATCAAGGTGTTCTCGGTTGACTTTGCGTTCTCTGTCAAAGTTGGTTTTCGGTCAACATTGAGTTCTCGGTCAACACTTCAAGTTCTCGGTCAAAGCCAAGGTTCTCGGTCAAGCTTTAAAAATAACAGAATACTCCTTATAAGCGAGATTTCATTCTTGAAAATTTTTGCGAAAACAATTTTTTTTCGGGTGATTTTTGGCAAATTTTTTGCGTGAAATTCGGAAAAATTTGTCTTGAACGAAATTTTTCCTGAACGCCTCTTTTGAGCGGGACATCTTTATTGAGAATTTTGGCGATCATATTTTTTCAGAAATTTTGGCGGGAAAATCAGTTTAATCTGATTAATTACTCATTGGATTCTTCACAACTCGTTTTTAAACCATGTTCTTTAAATTGTAGTGAGAAAATAGAAATGTATAAGCATCATAATGACAGTGTAAGTAGAGATATGGAAAGAATAAAATCAGATAATTTTAAACTTAAGAAGAATGAAAAGGGTTTTCTAGACAAAATAGAAGCTCTAAACAAGGACATTAAAAATCTTAAGTCTGATTTTAGTATAAAAAGTTGTCATCACCTAGATGCCAAACAAGAAATTGTTGAGTTAACTGCTAAACTGGAAGCCTCCAAGTTGAAAATCTTGAATCTAACAAGCAAGTTTGAAAAGGCTGAATTTGATTTTAAAAAATTTGATGGTTCCATTAAAGTAGTTAACTCAATGACTGAAAACCAATTGTGGTGGAAAGAAAGTGAAGGTGAGGGAATAGGATATAGTCAAGTTCCCCCACCTTACAATCATAATTATGTCCCTACCCCTGTCACCAAAGAACATGAAAAAAAGATAAAAGACATGAAGTATGGTAAACAGGTTTAATCTGAAATTGTTGGATCAGGATCCCTAAAGGAAATCAAGCCTGTTTTTAAATGTGTGAATAATTTTGATGCTTCTACTTCATGTGCAGATATAGTAAATGATATTGCTTCTGATACTAAAGGGGTTCATGCTAGTGAAAATGAATCTCATTCTAACGTGTCATCAAAATCAGATGACACCACAACTAAAATTGTACTAATAATAATACACAGAGTTGTGGCAAAAAAGGGAAGGCACGTAAAAAATCAGCACAACAAGGACAGTCTCGTCCTCATAGATCCTACGGATCTCCATGTGTTGATAAATCATCGGGTGCTACTTATATCAAAAGGCAAAAATGTTACCACTGTGGCACGCCAGGACATATAGCCAGAAATTGTGTCCATCGTCTATATGTTCCACACTACAAGCAAAATCAGAAGGCTGTGCCAAGGGGCAAGAAGAATGGAAAATCCTTTCCTAAGAAGGAATTCCAACATGAGGCAACTGTATCCGTTGACATTAGAAGAAGGATGAAGGCGTGTTTCGTCTGCGGGATCGGCGGACATTTGGCAAAGAAGTGTCACTACCGTGTTGTTAATAGACAAGCCCCTCAGGTGAAAGGTAATAGGTTTCAACCGAATCCAGTGGTTAAACAAAATGCTTATTTTAGAAAACCACGAGTATCGGTACAACGGGTCACAGATACTCAAGGATTCAAAGTTAATATGACAGGTTTGCACTCAAATGATTTAGAAAATGTTAAAAGAAAAATAAATTTTCAGAAGTCAAAGAGTGTTGAGAGTTCTAAGAGTTAGAATTCGAATTGCTCCACTCCAAAGTCTGTTCTTTCAAATTTCACTAAACCAAGACAGACTTGGAAACTTAAAACTCAGCAAACAGAATCTGTATTTACAAATGATTCTGTTAAAGATGGAAATGAAATGAGTTGGCAAGAGGTCATATATGTTGATGCTCAAAGGAACCCCAAGACCTTTATGACTTGGGTTCCTATGTCCAACTAATCCCGCTATGCGTGTAGAAACAACCTCAAATTCATTGTTTTTTAAATGGTTGTTCCAGGCATATGACAGGGCAAAAATCCATTGTTTTTAAATCTTTAAACCATGAAATGGATTATTTGTTGCCTGTACGGGATGATTTTATGGTGATAGAACGTTTTTAATCTGCTCTCTAAGTGTGCAGGAACAAATCAGGGAATACATTGCATATTAAAAGGTTTGTTCCAAACATTCAACTCGCAAGGATGCAGAATCTCAAAACAAGCTTATTCCTATGGGGGAGATTCTCACAAATGAAAAATGGTGTCTTGAAGATAAAAGGTAACCGTATCACTTTGGTATGAAAGATTGATCAATCAAAAAGATTTTAAAATTTTAAATTTTTACAAAAATACAAAAATATGTTCACGTTTAGTTTTTCAAGTATAGTTTTTTATTTGGTTTTATTTCAAAATTGAGAAAATGACTTGAACGTACATGAGAAATGATAGTACATCAGTTGGCTGACTATCACACTTAAATTTTTTGTAAATACTTCGTTTCGACGATTGGGTCTTCTTTGAGGTTAAATTTGTACATAAAAGTTTTTGCACAAATTTAGGGGGAGAAAATTAAAAAAATTCAATTCAAAAAGAGCGTGTGTGTGCGTTTAATAAAAAATTTATCTATTTCTTTCAAACTTCACTCTCGCTTAAAATTATGTCGGCTGCTCAAGTTTGAAGAACATATACTTGTATATGTTTGGTCCAGTGATCTACTCGTAGATTCACAGGATAGCCATTTATCTAAAGACTGAAAGCATCTGGGGCGTTTGTGATGTGTTTTTGTGTTTTGAATTCTTTCACTTAAAATTATGTCGGTAATTCCAAGTTGGAGGGACACATATTCTCATATGTGTTTTGGTCCTGTTAACCACTTGTGGACATATGGGATAGCCATTTACCTGAAAACTGAAGAGTGAACGGGGTGACTGAGTTCTTAAGATGTGTGTCTTCTATTTATTTCTGGGAAGTGATATTATTATTCAGGTAACAGCTTTTCAGAAGCTTCAAAACATTTTCAAATGAAAATTGATCCAACCTTTGGAAAGTGATAGATAAATGTTTCTGTGTGCCTAACAGGTGAAGTTACTAACTTTAAAAGGCTTTAGAACAGTCATTGATTTGTATGGTAGCTTTCCATGATGCATAAAAGTTGAAGTGACATAAACTAAACTTGCTAAACTTACTGTGGAGAGTCATTTTGAAGACATGTGCATGTCTCCATATACATCTCTCCGAATGATAGGCAGAAAAGCAATTACCCAGTCATACACGACCCCGTTAGTGTCTTGATCACCAAAAATATTATGTTCCTAAGTTTTCCTCAAGTTATAAAATATATATATATATATATATATATATATAATATAAACATAAAGAAAAGTAAAAAAATATTATTGTGAAGCAAAAATAAAAATTTTCATATTTCAAAAGCTAATAAGGTCAAACTAGAACTACAGAGATGGGGGCACAAAAGTAAGTCCTGTCATGTCTCGAATGAAAGGCCTGTAAGTCCGGATGGCTTGTAAGTCCAACGTTCAACCTTAAAGCTTAAATTATTGTTTGTTTATCTATAAAAAAACCTTTTGATCAAGCACTAGGGGATTGGAGTCAAATTAGGGTGATCTGGGGAAAGCCAAATATGCTTTGAGAAGAGATAGGAGGCATCACAGGTCCATGAGTGATGTCCATCTAAGCTTTATGCCGAACTGAACCTAATTCATATCACTGATGCAATGAAAATCATGCTAAGTTCATTATACCTGCTATCAACCTGTTTCTTTATGTCATAATAACTCTGAACATGAATCCTTGTGAAAGTACCTTAAACAATATGTTCGGATCTTTTCATAAAGGCGGCATTTTTATCAAAAACTGGAATTTGATCCCAATTTTTAGCTAAATTACAAGAAGACCGGGTGATTAAATTTGTATTATTTATTGTTTTTGGTTTTACTTTATTTCATTTATTTTATTTTTACTTCTTAATTACTCTTGTCGAAACAAATGTGTTAGAAAACATTTTAAAATTTGTCTTCAACTAATGAAATATGATTTCGGTTATTGTGTTATAGTTGGTTTAGTTGGTATGATCTCATTTCAAGTTTTTTCAAAAAAATTAAAAAAAATACAGAAAGAGGGGTTGTGAAACTCACCTTAGTGTCGGTGAGTAGTGATGTCAAAGTTCTTGATGGTATTCAACCTAGTTGTGTCCTATGACAAGTACGGGCCATTGTTAGGGTCGGTACGACATATTAGTTCTATCGGTTTACGCTATGTGTTCATCAAATGACCTGAGCTAGGCATAGTACGACTCGTTGGTGATACGTTAAGTTTAATATATTGTGTTTCAAAAATTTTATATACTTTACTCATAGGTGATAGTAAATAAAATATTTATTACACTACATCTTTATTTTAAAGGAAATTGTATTTGTATATATTTATGCTAATAAATATATTACTTGTATAAACATATTTTGAGAAACTATAAATATTTATACAACCAAAAATACATATTATTGTAAAAATAATTTTAAATAAATTATCATACCTTGTACTTTTATGAATTTTTACGAAAGTAAACAAGTAGCTACTAGATACTTATATATGTGTGTTATAAGTATAAATATGTCCACGTTTTCACACAAAACATCTAACTATTATAAAAGGATATAAAATCTTAAATATATTTATTCATTCTTATGTATGGTTAAAATAAGTTCTTGTAAACTAAACTTGTTTATTAAATAAACTTACAATTTGTAATGTAACACTCAAGTGTCTCTTTTTAAATAAATATCATAACTAGCCTTGATAAAATATATATATATATATATAATATTTTCAAGACACAAAAGTAATAAATTTATACATTTTATTCTATTCAAGTAACTTATTAGTTTAAGTTCAACCACCATCTTATTTAGCGGGTCCGTAAATAATTCTTTGTTCAAACATAACTCATTTTATATGTTCTTAGTCGACAAAGTCTTTGTTAAGTTTAGTTTTTGGCCATCATAAGTTCTATGTCCTATATATAATAGGTGCATTTTACAAGATTTATGAGTTATAAATATATTTTTTGTGAACATTTCCATTGTTTTATGTTGGATTCATATTTATTAAATGCTAGTGTAATAAGTTTAGCCACTTTTTTTTATATTATTTGTTTTGTTTTGTTATTTATACTTGGATGAACTAAGCATAGCCTAAACTAGAGTTATAGTGAAATGAGAGGGTTAGAATGGTGTTCATACCGCTAGACAAGCTAGGTGAGAATTCTATTGAGAAAATGAAAATAATCTTGAGCACCAACACTTGATTCCAACTCCTAGAACGTCGATACTTTCCTAATCCTTGGTTCTCCCTGAGCTTAAAACACCCTTTGTTGGACTTGACTAAGCCATGAATCTTATTTAGAGATTGGTGTTTATTTGTAGAGGTAGATAGAAATTCATGTGTGGGGTATAGAAATGGGGTTGTTCGGTTTAGTAAATAGTAAGGGAGGTAGAGAGTATGAATTCCTTTGGTTAAGTGTTTGTTGGTTTTGTATATGTCAAAGTATCCTTTTATAACCTTTTACTCTCATAAACTATATTATTTTATTGTATGTAGAATTTGTGTGTTGGGGTCTTCGAGAAAGAAAGGAAGCATAGAAATGGACGGTTCATTTAATTGTCAAGAGTTGAGTGTGGTTGTGTCAAATCTTTTCGCTAGAGGACAAGCTTAATATGTGTGTTTAAGCGAGAAGGGTAATAAATATGGAATGAGTTTGAAACTGTTTTTCAAACATTTGACTTACAGGCATTTCATTTTCATGTATATTTTAAAGAGGTAGTACTTTAGTCAAATTATGTATGGCATTTGCTTTTTCATTTGATTCTTTCACAAACTGGTATTTTATGGAGATTTGTGTTGTGCATGCATGCATGCTATTTGTTTGTTGTTACTCCATGAATGAGTTGTCTCTTTTGTAGACTAGTAATAGACTTAGTTAATTAGAATATTAATTGTTCATGACCCATGAGTTTAGGTTGTAAGTCGACAAGGAAAAATTTGTGCAAGTAAACCTTATTATTCAATTTCTCATGTTTTTGTTAACGTATGTAATATATATTTAGGTGTGTATGCTAACGTTTACAGTAGATACCCACTTGCTATACTTTCGTTTGCACGAGTTTGTTTACAGCATTGTGAAGTATTATTATGCTTTGGACACGATTCAAAGAAATTATTCATTTATATGTAACATTATAATTATTTTTCAGTGCTCTATATGTAGTACCACCAACTTTAGTGTGTGAGGGTATTTGTACATGTGACACGGTAATTCCTATAATCACTTAGTGTACGTAACGAACATGTTTGGAATTTATGACCTCTAAATGATGAATGATCATGCATGCGTATAAAAATGCTTACGATAAATAAATATGATTTATTTATTTATTTCTATTAATAAGTTGTATGGTATTGACCTGAAAATGCCGGTAGTCACACTCGCCTTTGAAATAGATGATAAACTGTATATTACTACCGAAAGCGTGTTAAGGAAATTGAAACGATCAAACCTCATAAACTATAAATAAAAAGAAAATTCTAAATTAAAGACTAGCTAACGGGATTATTGAAGTTAAATAACATAGTTTTAGAGATGATGCATTATTTTGATACATATTATATTATTTTATGACATTTTATATTATAATATTATTTTAAGCTAGAACAGAATTTTAACGATTTATTATCATTTTAATAATAGTTAATTACTAGATCAACTCTAAATTAAGAATTATAACGTTTATGGAATATTGATTTTAACGGGAATTTTATATTGAAAATAGTTATGTTAACGTGTTATAAAGTTAACAAAAGCGTATTTAATAATATAATATTAAACGAGTTTTCACGAAACTTAACGGAAACCAAAAATTTGATTTTTAGTTGGAAAATGATAAATATAATTTATAACGAATTTTATTTAACTTAAAAATTAATTCGTTTTAATAATTTAATTTTATTTATATACTTAAAGAAAAATGATAAAATTAAATACCAAAAACATGGCATGACCTGGGTTCAAACTCGGGTCCTTCTGCCCAGAAACAAGTGACTTAACCACCAGACCAGCATGTTAATTTGTTAAGAGAATAGAAACTGATATATATATATATAGGGGATGGATCATGTGAGAAGTGGTTTAAGAGTGAGAAGTACGAGAAGTGAATCTCAACCATTCATTACACAAATCAATGGTTATAGTACACGATGGCAATTTTGTAAATACTTTGAAAATTATATAAGCTGATTTATGCTTAAAGGGCAGATTCGTCAGTAGTGGTTAGGATTACAAGTAGTAAGTATGGTATCCCAATTTTCACTCCCAAACCGTCGGCCTAAACTATTACCGGGAAACCCGTCTTCCCTCCTCCAATTGATACACAAAATTCACTAGTTTAAAGTAGATTGATTGTGTTTGGTTGGGTATAAGAAGCAATCGGTCCTTCTTTTTTGTTTATTGGTGTATTTAGAAGCATAATTGGGGTTTTTTTTAAGCTCAAGCGATGAACCCTACACAAGAAATTGAAGGTATGTAGTATAATATGTGGTGTTTTTTTTAATTAAACAAATTATGCACATACTTCGACTTAATTTAGCTTCAGTTCATCTTATTGCCCTATGCCTACTAATTAGGTTTAATTTTGGTGTGTTGATTGCAAAGAAAATATATTTTCTTTGGTTTAGAATCAATTTGTTGAATCCAGTAGATGTTGATGAAGACGGCGGCAACATTAGTAAAAAAAATGGTTAGTTGCTTTAATCCATTTTTTTTGTTTGATAAAATATTATTTGGTTTTAATTTGTGGATGTTGTATAAATGAATATCAAGAGGGTTTGAATACAAACTGTAAATAATGCTAATGTTTGATCTGGTATGTTTTATAATAGGCAAAAGGATGGTCAATGAAAATTATGCTGCGAGAGTAATAAAAAATGGTATACTAAGATTGTGTAAGCTCACATGTAAAATATGTATGTAATTTTTATTCTGTGTATGGCTTTGTAAGTTCATGTCTGATTAAGTTTAGGACTATGTGTAGGTAATTTTTTATATGTGTAGTGCTTTGTAAGTTCATGCCTGATTAAGTGTAAGACTATGTGTAGGTAATTTGTAATCTGGGCAGTGCTTTGTAAATTTTGTGTTGGGCTCTGTAAGTTCATGTCTGATTATGTGTAGGTAAGTTGTAATATGTGTAGGGCTATGTAGCTTCTGTGCAGGGCTCTGTAAGGTTATGTGTAAGTTCATGTCTGATAATGTGTTGGTAAACTGTAATCTGTGTAGGTCTATGTAACTTTTGTGTAGGGTTTTGTAAGTTCATGTGTAAGTTCATGTCTGGTTATGTGTTGGTAATTTGTAATCTGTGTAGGGCTATGTAAGTTCATGGTTGATTATGTGTAGGTAATTTTAATGTGCGTAGGGCTTTGTAAGTTTTTGTGTAAGTTCATGTCTGATTAAATCGGCTGATTATTATTATCTATTATCTGGTATGTTTTGTAACACCCCGTAACCGCAGCGGAAACGTAAACGGGATGCAACAGACACCTCTGATATCAACCACATTGCTTATAAAGAAAACTGAATACATTAATATACTTCAAAATTACATTATCTCGTATTTCATTACCGTCTAGGTGATACACACATCATACAATACGATACATAATTCTATTTATTATAATATATTCTAACATTCCGCACGCAAATCTTACACACATCAAGCACTTAGCACGTAAGCAATTACTTCATCTTAGTTGTACCTGAAAAGCATGTGAGAAAACGGGTCAACTACGAATAGTTGGTGAGTTTCACAATTCGAGTAAACCATGATAAATCATTATCATAAAATAATATTATTATCGATGTAATTATGCTGAGCCCACAAGTGAAACCTCTGACTATCACACACAACCCCCGTGGCATATCCCCCGCCCACGGACCCGTGGCATATCCCCGCCCACGGAACTGCCCCAAACCGCTATGTCTAACATTACATAGCAAAATATATATAAAACCCAAAATAGACATGTGCAACTGGCTGGGAAACATCAGCAAATCCATGCCGGACCAGTTGGGTTTGTCAGACCAATAGTACTATCCACACTCTACCGGCTTTCAGTTAATCACTCCTGTTCCGGGGCCTTAGAATGTTAGCAACTCAGACAATTACCATCTTAGTACATTTCCGTACGATTCATGTACAATAAAATATATATAAATCCACGCAAATCCATGCGTTCAGTATGTACTTAAACATTTCAGTAGTAACATGCTTCCGCCCCGAGAAAATATTTAAAAACAATTCAGAAAAAGGGGCTCGTGAAACTCACCTTAGCACATGCAAGCAGGTAACAACAATCATTATCAGTTAACACGTCCAATCTGTAATATGATCCCTACGATCGTTACTATACACTCATTATTAATATAACTTTAACCAAGTTAACCGGTACATCTGGGGACACTGTTAACCTAGCACTGTACCCGTTCTAGGGGCAAGGTTAACCCAGAAACACTTCTCCGGACTCAGATTGTGATGTCGTTTAGAGTTCAACAGTCAAATTTTCTAATAGCTTGTTTTCCCCGTTTTGCGTGCCTAGCACGGTTGCCCGTTTTTATGTTTCAAAAATGAGTTTGGTCACACGCGACCCGAAAATAGTGGTTGACTGATAATTTAGTTTAAGTTGTGAAATTAGAGCTCGGTTTAGACGCCCGATTGGCCGCGGGACCCGTTTCCGTATTTGTCGTACCGGAAACTGTTAAATCGGTTAAAAATACCCAAATCATCCGAATTATTTTCGGATGATTCATTTTTACTTGTTTAACTCAATTATATGAAAATAGTTCATTTTTAGGGTTTTTATACACCAGTCAGTTCGTTTAGACGAACTTTACCGGTTCACTCGTTTTAAGCTCTAAAAGTTTGTTTTTGCACAAATAATTATCCGTTTAATCTCCGATCTTGAAATTTTGTAAAAATGACTTTTTGACAGTGGGGAATTTTATAAAAATTCTATTTTTAAACACCATTTAAACACTAAATATGTCGTAAGTACCAAACGATCTTAGAAAAATCCCAAATTTTTCCTGGATGTCCCCTGCCATCCACATAGTCCCCTGTAATTTTTCCAGAACCAAAATCTCTTTTTACATGCCATTTTCACCAAAACCGAGCTAGAAATCCCTAGAACTCGTTTAACTGAAAAGCCTACTTAGACTTCTCCAAATGACCTCAAATTTTGTGTGTGACTTATAAATGATATAAAAAGCTTATCTGCAATTTTCCAGAATTGTTCATGATATTTAACTATTTTTCACCATTTTTGGCCAAAACCGAGCATTAAATTCACCAAATATTCATCCTTTGTCCAAAAATTACCAAAAATTCACAGAACTCTTATTTTCATGTGTAGAACATCCCTGTAAAATTTCATGACCTAACTCTAAACCATCAACAATCTGTCCCAAAACACATACACCGAACATAAACCGAATATACCTTTCGTTTTCCGCCACTACAAGTTACAAACTCGTCTTTCCGCCTTATCTACCACTAAACACAGAGCCTACAAACAACATACCACAATACCAAGCAAGTTACACTCACGATCAAGCCATTTCTTTCATGGTTTTGGTTATGATTCCAAAAACAAAGATTTAACCGTAAAAATTCGTTTTTGATTCGTTTAACTCCTTTCTTGGACCAAGATCCTTTGTATAACCCGTATACATCACTTGATCATGCAAGAATCGGTTTTCATCATTGAAACCTCATTTTCTTGCAAACCAACTCAAGAAACGAAGATGAACACATGCATAACTCGATCATTACCTTGTTTTCTTGCTTAAAAATCTTGGTTTTTGGATGAAATTGTGGAGAGACTTGAAGAACCTTGAAGTTGTTTGTTGTAAAAAAAAATGAATGGAATGGGGTGATCCCATGGATGCCGATCGGATTAATGAGGGGGGTGGGGTGGGACCCACCTCTCCATTCTAGGCCACATGTTTGGATTCTCGTAATCCGGATAATGTTTTGGATAATCTGGTTCAGTTCGTTTTTCGGTTAAATGTTTAATTCGGCTTAAAACGAGGCTAAAACGGTCGTTTTTCGGCTAAAAATTGAAGTTTATATAAAACCGATTTAAAAACTTTAAAAACTTAACCCATGACATTTATTAACTTAAAACATCATATCATTAATTATCGCGCATCTTTTCCGGCTTGATCGATCATCTCTTACTCGGTTTGGTATTAAAGGTTTCGTTTAATGTACCGACGTACCATTAAATCGAAATTCTTTTTCTGTGCTTTAATTCACTTATCCCGAAGCTTTAATACTTCGTAAACATCACTAAATATCATATATCTCGTCTATAATTGAACCCTCGATTCGTTCGGGTTTCAATAACTATCGATCGATTAATCGCATATTCAATGCGATGAATTATATATTCACGTACAATCAATACAGTGAACCCTGTATTCTCGTATAATTACTATGGTAACTCATGTACCCGACATTAAATATGACGTAACTATTGTCTACCGGTTAGGGTATACCGGGTTTCGTCGGAATCGTTACATTCTCCCCCCGTTAAGAAATTTCGTCCTCGAAATTTTACACGCCTACTATTCCCTTTCGAGAGAAAGGTGGGGGGTTTTTCCTTCAGAATTCACCCTCGCGTTACCAGGTATAATCTGGTCCTCGCGGTGGATTCCACTTAAGCTTAATCAATAAAGCTTGGTATGTCCAAACTGTTTAGTTTTCCCGTCTACTAACTCTACGGAATTATTTATGATATCAAGCATGTTTCCTATGAGTACCTCCATTACTAGTACCTTCGTTGCCTCATCGCTTAGGTACTTTTCAATCCAAATACATGGCAAAACATCACGTATAGTACTTAGCCCCTGGAGTACTTTAATCGATAAACTAAATGACCAATCATGGAGATAGTCTTTTGAGGTCCAATATATTAAGGAGCTATTTTCGGTTTTGCCAAACCTCATATCACCTCTCTAAGGTGATGCCTTAAAAATACCTTGTCACCTCTTTCCAGCGACAATGGTTTCCTTTGAATGTTGGCATAAATCCTTTGCCAATCTTGCGCTGCTTTCAACATATCTTAATTATTATAAATCCGATTGGTTGTTTCTCGAATCCATTCAAATCTTATGGCTCGATTGACGCCCATTTTCAATTTAACAAATTGGTGATAATTACCTCACCCATAGAAAGCTTCAAGCTCTCGCTGCTTCCTTCCCCGCCTTCCAATAATGGAAGTAGAATGACTACTTCGATTTGAGATCATTGAAAATGGTACTCCACGACGAGATACCATTTCACCATCAGGAATTTGGGCGAGAATTCATTGTGGTAATCGTCATGGATTGGGATGAAACATGAGGATTGGTTAATCGATCCTCGATTACCCAATTTACATCATGCCTTTGATATACCTTGGGAATTTGCGTCCCGAAGCCCATTATAATTTATTCCCACTATCATTGGCGAATTTTCTGTCGTTGTGGCGTTCCCTAGGGTTTTCGGTGTGCAGCCTTATCTCTCGCATAACTTAAATTTTTACCAACATACGTAACCATATCTTTCTCAACACTCGGTCATTAACAAAATCCTTTCAGATATTCGTATCATCAATGGTCCAATCCGATCACGGATGTATGGAATATTTCGATCTATGCGCTTCGTCCATGATTAATTCACGAAGGTCATGGAGGGTCGGGATCCAAACCCGATTTTTGAAATAGAGAATTTCGTCCACGCGCTGTTCCAAATTCTTCTCATTGCCGTAAAGTTCCTCCTTTTCTAATTGTTCCTCTTTCAACGCCTCACGTTGAGCGATTCAAATCAGGTCCGAAAAGTTCGACTGGACTATCATCCCCAGCGCTCGCACTCGCAATGGCTTGACCCGATCTTTCCTACTCAAGGCATCGGCTACGACGTTAGCCTTGTCGGGGTGATAACGGATGTCACAGTCATAGTCGCTTAACAACTCGACCCATCTTCGATGAATATGAGACTGCGGTCTCTTATCATCTATAAAATTTGTACATTTGCGTCGTACAAAGGATTATGAGTTGGGTAATGCTAAAAATTCTTCAATAAACCGCTGATAGTCTCCGGCTAGTCCCAAAAATTTGCGCACTTCCTTTGGCGCCTTGGGTGACTGCCAATTTTAATGGTTTCTATCTCACTCGGATCAACGTGTGTTCCTTGATGCTTTACAACATGCCCAAGGGATTATGCCTTCTTTATTCAAAATCACATTTCGAAAACTTCGCGTACAACTCCTCTTGCCTTAACACTTCAACAATTTTCCTTAACCGTCGTTCGTGCTCTTCCTTACGTTGCAAATATATCAAAATATCATCAATGGATGCTATGACAAATTTGTCAAAATAAAGTTTACAGACTCGGTTCACGAGTTCCATGAACACTGCCGGCACACTTGTTAGCCCGAATGGCATAAATAAGAATTCATAATGGCCATAACGAGTCCAAAACGCTGTTGTTGCAAGGTCCTCCTCTTGGATTTTTCATTTGGTGATAACTATATTTAAGACCAATTTTCTAAATATAAATCGCCCTTTTGCAGTTGGTTAAACAGATCATTTACTTCGAAGAAGTGAATACCTATTCTTGATCGTCACTTTATTCAATTCTCCCTAATCAATACATATCCTAACACTTCCGTCCTTCATTTCCCAAATAACACTGGTGCACCCCATGGCGACCAACTAGATCGTATAAAACCTTTATCCAATAATTCTTGCATTTCAGTTGGTGCAAGTCGGTAAGATGCTTTAGCAACAGGGCCAGCTTGAGGTATTAAATCGATTCTGAATCCGACCTGTCGGGTTGGCGGTAATCCAAGAAGTTCTTCTGGGAAAACTTCTGGAAATTCGCGTACCATCGGGATATCTTCTATATGTTTTCTTTAAATACTTTGGCAATCGCGTTCGTTAAATACACCATGTCTTCTTGTCGTAAATATTATAACATCTCAAGATGAGATTAGAGTGGTAACATAATACCGTACACTTTTCTCTGTATCTAATCGCTTCATCGACCGAAGGAGAGCTTCTAATCATCTTCTTTTCATATTTGATTTCAGCTTCATGTTGAGCTAGCCAATCCATGCTAACTATTACGTCAAAACTTCTTTACTTTACTGGTCGTAGGTCAATAAGGAAAGGTTAATCGTTCAGAATAATAGGACAATTCCGAACAATTTAGTTAACCATTAGGGATTTACCGTTAGCGATTCTACAGTATAGGGTTCTATAGTTTCACTAATCGGTATCTTTCCGAATGATAGGAGGTTAACAGGAACTAACTTCTATCGGCGACTGTAAAAATATCACTGAAGCCTATTGATTTAAAACTACCACGTACTTAATACCACCTTTGGATCATGACGTGCTTTATTCGAATTACTAACAAAAGCACGGCTCCTTGCTCGATCAGAGATTGATGCTTGTCATGAGGCTCGTCTTCCAACGACACCTTGGTTCAACTTTGGGCAATTTCTCTTGAAACGTTATGTACTGCCACATTCATAGCAAGTACAACTGTTTGGTATAATTTGGTTTCTTTGGATGGATTGTTATTGAAGTTTGTTGGGTTCGGAGTGGTTGTACACGAATGGGTTGGGGTTGCCGGTTCACATGGCTTCAATTAATTCTACAATTGGGGCATTACGTCCATCATTACCACACATGTGGCCTATTATCACTCGACTTTCGTCTTCCTGCCGATAACCATATTTTCCACATTTAGGGAAGGACCCTTCATGCGGTTCATGTTTTACACCAGAACTAGTCTCAGTATAATTCTGGGTTGTAGGACATACCTACTTATTCAAAAGCCTATCTTGCACTATTCCTTTATCATTTCTCTTCCTTAACACTCGACGTCTCACCTAACGTCCTTCCATTCCGCTTCCCATAGAGTCAAATATATCAATGCTGGCTTGCGACACAACCCTTCCAAAGATCGTATATTTTACAGAATTGACTATACTCCTTATCGATGGAGTTAGTCCCCAATATAGCGCTCACTTCGCTTAGTTTCAGGAGTAATTAGCCATGTTACCAGACATAACCATTCCTTCAAACGATTAGAGTATTCTAAGTGATCAGCACACAACATTTCTATCTTCCTTAGCTCAGTTTCCAATCTCTGAACTTAATTACTCGAATAAAAGTTCTCTAGCACAAGAATTTTAATTTCTAACCATATCGTCTGAGTAAAAATTTTCTAACTATAATTTTGTACCTTCGTGTTCCATCATGATATAACCTAATCTACCAACATATCTGTAGCATATTTCACTACAAAATGTTCTAGACTCTTACCAACATCCTTAACCATTTCGATCTTTTCTATCCACTTGCCAATCTATTCCTCCCTTTACCATCAGTAAACTATTAATAGTTTCCTTAACACAACCAACAAACATATCCTTATACCGGATCTAATTCATTACGACTACTACTCATGTTTAGTTTATAACTAATACTTGTAGTCATAATAGTATTCGGTGGGACATTAACACTCTTAGTAATAACACTAAGAATTGAAATATTCATAATCATGTGATTGCTCGATTTATAAGTCTGCGATCACATTTGCATCCACACTAGCAGTGATCTGTGATACGACATTCGGTATCATCATCTGCTTTCTTTGAGCAATCAACTGAATCATATCAATCTCCATCATTGGAGTTACTCTTTTTATGTCATTCTGCCGTACTCATCCCGTACGCAGTAATCAATACTAATCTCACCGTATAGCTCGTTACCAGCTCAATCATAACAGCAGGTACACATACACACCAAATATTATCATACATATTACACATACCAGTATCTAGTATATATGTCCCACAAGTATAATAACATATGGACTTAACCTGACGTCGGTTAACGTTTAAATATGTTTCATAACCCTTGTCACCAACCGACATATAGATCTTTCTCAACAAATATTAATGTTTAATATACTTGATGTCAATATCCTTCTGCATGTCAGCATAACCGATACATGCTCGCCGTGAGCACCAAACGATTACGTACCACGGAGTTATAATATCCGTGTCTATTCGTATATCCAGCATACACGGTATACCACCTACAAATGAACAACCAACTATGCTATAATGATTCCAACACCTCTTTGTGTATGGGTAATCATTCTATTCGAGTATACATGGGTATGGGCATCTAACGGATGTAAGGATAACATAGGGAGTTGCAAGGTTCAAGGTGATCGCGCAACATGGGTTGCCTTCAAATATTATTAATTACTATTATGGGAAACTCTATCACTTGCTCAGTCAATGTCCTCAGGCATTCTAGGTTTGCTAAAATCAGTAATTCTTGTCTGGAGGTGGTATGACTCAATGTTTGAGAGTGAGAAATACATATATATATATATATATATATATATATATTTCTTAATATTATTTTTATCTGCTCATTTATTATCAAACTCATTATTATTATTATTTTATTATATTTATTTATTTATTTATTTATTTTCCTTAATGGAATAAGAATAGGTTCAGGTACAGGTCCATCCGTACGTGAGGGTCGGCGGTCCGGGAGAACATAGGGGGTTATTAGGATATACGGTACCGGTGTTGGTAGGGTAAGGGATTTATTAATTTCGGTTGGGAGTGACGGTTACTATATATTTCTGGTTAATGTCAAATGGAAGATCTAACTTGGTAATATCGTAACTATGGCCCGATAAGTCAGACTTATCATCAACCGATGCTCTAGAAATTTCAGCATCCTCGGTACTTTTATTATTTTATCCCCCGGTTCCTTATCCGGGTCCTATTTCTCAATACATGTATCCACAAGATATGTACATACATATATATATATACACCTTAGCACGCATAAATAATATTATATACTTTACACATATGTTGCCATTTTTACCTATTAATGTACCCCGTGACTTCCCCTGAATTCCCTCGTGCGGACAAGTCTGTTATTATGTTCCGGACCATAATAACTCACTTGTCCATCCAAGTTCATCCAGATCTCGTCACTATAAATTATTAGTTGATATTCAGATCCTATAATACTTGAGCTACTGGTTATATTTTAGGTATCTTTTAAAGACATCCTAATTCTTTTATAACCAATGGCTCTGATACCAACTTCTGTAACACCCCGTAACCGCAGCGGAAACGTAAACCCCCGATGCAACAGACACCTCTGATATCAACCACATTGCTTATAAAGAAAACTGAATACATTAATATACTTCAAAATTACATTATCTCGTATTTCATTACCGTCTAGGTGATACACACATCATACAATACGATACATAATTCTATTTATTATAATATATCCTAACATTCCGCACGCAAATCTTACACACATCAAGCACTTAGCACGTAAGCAATCACTTCATCTTAGTTGTACCTGAAAAGCATGTGAGAAAACGGGTCAACTACGAATAGTTGGTGAGTTTCACAATTCGAGTAAACCATGATAAATCATTATCATAAAATAATATTATTATCGATGTAATTATGCTGAGCCCACAAGTAAAACCTCTGACTATCACACACAACCCCCGTGGTATATCCCCCGCCCACGGACCCGTGGCATATCCCCCGCCCACGGAACTGCCCCAAACCGCTATGTCTAAGATTACATAGCAAAATATATATAACACCCAAAATAGACATGTGCAACTGGCTGGGAAACATCAGCAAATCCATGCCGGACCAGTTGGGTTTGTCAGACCAATAGTACTATCCACACTCTACCGGCTTTCAGTTAATCACTCGTGTTCCGGGGCCTTAGAATGTTAGCAACTCAGACAATTACCATCTTAGTACATTTCCGTACGATTCCCGTACAATAAAATATATATAAATCCATGCAAATCCATGCGTTCAGTATGTACTTAAACATTTCAGTAGTAACATGCTTCCGCCCCGAGAAAATATTTAAAAACAATTCAGAAAACGGGGCTCGTGAAACTCACCTTAGCACATGCAAGCAGGTAACAACAATCATTATCAGTTAACACGTCCAATCTGTAATATGATCCCTACGATCGTTACTATACAATCATTATTAATATAACTTTAACCAAGTTAACCGGTACATCTGGGGACACTGTTAACCTAGCACTGTACCCGTTCTGGGGGCAAGGTTAACCCAGAAACACTTCTCCGGACTCAGATTGTGATGTCGTTTAGAGTTCAACAGTCAAATTTTCTAATAGCTTGTTTTCCCCGTTTTGCGTGCCTAGCACGGTTACCCGTTTTTATGTTTCAAAAATGATTTTGGTCACACGCGACCCGAAAATAGTGGTTGACTGATAATTTAGTTTAAGTTGTGAAATTAGAGCTCGGTTTATACGCCCCGATTGGCCGCGGGACCCGTTTCCGTATTTGGCGTACCGGAAACTGTTAAATAGGTTAAAAATACCCAAATCATCCGAATTATTTTCGGATGATTCATTTTTACTTGTTTAACTCAATTATATGAAAATAGTTCATTTTTAGGGTTTTTATACACCAGTCAGTTCGTTTAGACGAACTTTACCGGTTCACTCGTTTTAAGCTCTAAAAGTTTGTTTTTGCACAAATAATTATCCGTTTAATCTCGGATCTTGAAATTTTGCACAAATGACTTTTTGACAGTGGGGAATTTTATAAAAACATTTCCAGAATTAATTTTTATATTTAAAATTTATTTATCTATTTTTAAACACCATTTAAACACTAAATATGTCGTAAATACCAAACGATCTTAGAAAAATCCCAAATTTCTCCTGGATGTCCCCTGCCATCCACATAGTCCCCTGTAATTTTTTCAGAACCAAAATCTTATTTTACATGCCATTTTCACCAAAACCGAGCTAGAAATCCCTAGAACTCGTTTAACTGAAAAGCCTACTTAGACTTTTCCAACTGACCTCAAATTTTGTGTGTGAATTATAAATGATATAAAAAGCTTATCTACAATTTTCCAGAATTTTTCATGATATTTAACTATTTTTCACCATTTTTGGCCAAAACCGAGCATTAAATTCACCAAATATTCATCCTTTGTCCAAAAATTACCAAAATTCACAGAACTCTTATTTTCATGTGTAGAAAATCCCTGTAATATTTCATGACCTAACTCTAAACCATCAACAATCTGTCCCAAAACACATACACCGAATATAAACCGAATATACCTTTCGTTTTCCGCCACTACAAGCTACAAACTCGTCTTTCCGCCATATCTACCACTAAACACAGAGCCTACAAACAACATACCACAATACCAAGCAAGTTACACTCACGATCAAGCCATTTCTTTCATGGTTTCGGTTATGATTCCAAAAACAAAGATTTAACCGTAAAAATTCGTTTTTGATTCGTTTGACTCCTTTCTTGGACCAAGATCCTTTGTATAACCCGTATACATCACTTGATCATGCAAGAATCGGTTTTCATCATTAAAATCTCATTTTCTTGCAAACCAACTCAAGAAACGAAGATGAACACTGTAACATCACGAAATTTCCAAGTAATATTAATTATATTACTTAATAATAGAGGGAAAGTTTACTCGGGTTATCAGGAAATAAATAAAAGAGTAGGAGTTGGTATGGGTCGGGCTAGTGTCGGGTAATGGACGTTGGTTATGGATTTGGATTAATTGAGATGGGTTAAACGAGAATGGGATTTCAGGGATATAAATACCCCCAAAACCCCAAAAATATCTTCATTTACATCTATTTCTTCACACACTCAAAACACACACATTCTAACCGATCAAGATTCAAAGCCGAGACCCGAGATTTTGTTGATAGATCTGAGTTGGTGAGGTAAGAACAAATCAAACAAAGCTAATATTACTGAAAATGGTTAGGATTGGATGGGTTAACCGGACCCGAAACCCAAACTGCCCAAATCGGACCCCTGAAACGTCGATTTTAGGCCGTTTTGATGGTTAGGATTTGTAGGCGCCGATCATACGATTCCGTGGGTACCAAAATCGAGTTATTTGGCTAAGGAACGAAGGACTTATGGGCAAACAGATCTGCAGCGCGATAACTTCACCTGTAAGATTAAGTTCGCCTGATGAACTTCGCCTTCAAGCGTAACTTCGCCTTCAAGCGCAACTTCGCCTAAGGATAACTTCGCCTACGGCCAAGTTCGCCTAAGGATAACTTCGCCTACGGCCAAGTTCGCCTAAGGATAACTTCGCCTGAAGCCAAGTTCGCCTAAGGATAACTTCGCCTGAAGCCAAGTTCGCCTAAGGTTTAACTTCGCCTGAAGTAAAGTTCGTTTAGAAAATAAATTATTAAGCGATAAGTTAAAGTAAGCTAATACTAGACCACCAGATTAGATCAGACGAGTATTGATACGTGTAACTTGTACAGTCAACCGAGCTCAGATAGAGAAGGGATTTACAGCTATCAGAAAAAGAAGCAGAGTTCAGGTGAGTTTCTAGCCCCATTCCTTGTTATGTTTTCGGGGCTGTGTGCATACTCAATGTGATAGTTAATACACTTATCCTAAGAGATAAGTGTATGCCTTATGTGGATAATGTGAAATGTATGAATGATTGCTTGATGGTACGTGAACGATCTTCGGATATTGCACGTACTGTCAGGTTGTAACGCTAGGTATAAGGTAAGTATGTTAGGTATGATTATGTGTATGAACATGATGGAGATAAGAGAAGAAAGAAATGATAATGTATGGTTGTATGGTTACGAAAAGGGTACCGAGCCCTACTAATACTCGAGGTATGATGTATGGTTGTAAGGTAACGAAGAGGGAATCGAACCCTACTAATATTTGGGAACTAGGGAACCGAACCATACCAATATTCGAGAAAAGAAGTGTATGCCGTGTATGATATATGTGATAGATATGATTGATTGCATGACGGTACGTGAACGATCTTCGGATATTGCACGTACTGTCAGGATGTAAATAAAGATATTAATATTGTATGTAATGTGAGGATGATGTATAAACATTATGAATGAAAGCTTGTCGGCACGTGAACGATCTTCGGATATTGCACGTATCGTCAAGGGAAGTGATTAGCTCCTTACATGGATATTAAATAATAACTTATAGATAGTGTTCCTTATATGGATATATATAAAGTTCCTTACATGGATAGTATAATGTTCCTTTTATGGAAAGTAAAATGTTCCTTTTATGAAAAGTATAATGTTCCTTTTATGGAAAGTATAGTGTTCCTTTTATGGAAAGTATAATGTTCCTTTTATGGAAAGTATAGTGTTCCTTTTATGGAAAGTATAGTGTTCCTTTTATGGAAAGTATAGGGTTCCTTCGATGGAAAGTATAGGGTTCCTTCTATGGAAAGTATAGGGTTCCTTCTATGGATAGTAAAGTGTTCCTTCTGTGGAAAGTAAAGTGTTCCTTCTATGGAAAGTATACAGAGTGTTCCTCCTATGGAAATTCTATATAGTATGGTAATGGTAAAGGTTCTTTTAATAGATATTATGCGATGATCCTCCTATGGATATTTATACGAGGTTAAGGTAGAAATATGTGTCTTCGGATACGTTAAGAAATATATGAAAATAAAATTGTATGTTGCCTGATTAACTAGAACTCACTCAGCGTAGCTGACTTTTAGTATGCACGCAGGTGAGCTGATTATAGAGTTAGCATGAGGATGACACACGGCATGGATTGAACGGCAGGCATCTGAAGAAAGAAGTAAAGATGTTTTAATATTAAAGTTTTGTGTTATGGTATCAAAGAAAAGATTTAATGTTTTGTAACAAATGATTGATGTTTTATATTCCGCGAAAAGTTTTAATAAACTCTGATTTGAAGAACTGTGTTTATGAGTAAATCCGACACGAAAGTAGGGCCATCGGGTTCGGGGCCTTACAAGTTGGTATCAGAGCATAAGTTCGAGAGATTTAAGCATCCTACATGCTTAGACTCGAACGGAGAATGGGATTTAAGTAAGAAAAGAAAGAAGATGCCAGTTCAAGAATGCCATGTGTCGCTCAAGCAAAAATCAGTAAAGGTAAGGTGTATGATTAAATGATATATGTAAATGAGAAAGAAAAGATACGTGAACGATAAGGATAGAAGTAATTGATTGTTTGATTTGACTAACTGCTTAAGTAGAACCAGCACAAATAGACTCATAAAGGGAAGCGAATAGGATACGGAAAGCAACGTGATCAGCTAGTCACAGCTGGCCACTGTTATTACCTGTTAGCCTTGCTATCCTTGTACTAAATAGTTCCTTGAGTGATGATGTTTGTGTTGTCCCTTTAAGAATACTGATGGCTGGAGCTGGAGAAGTTGTGGGAACTGGGGTCGCACTGGACGTATGTTGAAATTTAGACTGGTGTTTATTAATTATGGTACAAATTGTCTGAATGCATGTTAGTCATGATAAATTGTTGGGTTGTGATAGAGTGTCGATTTAGGCTTTAGCATTTAATATGATATAAGACAAAGCCTCTTAAAGATCGAAACGAGACTTGGTACATTGAGGGCCTCATGGACAAGCTACCTTAAATAGCTAATACACATGACCACCATTCGATGACTGCAAAGTCAGAGGTGAGAAGGGTAACTCAGAAAACGAAGGCGATTCAATAAAACGTGTAAATATAAGAAACTTTCCTTTTATAGGAAATGAGTTAGGTTTCGGGGACGAAACCTCTTTAAGGAGGGAAGACTTGTAACATCCCGAAATTTCCAAGTAATATTAATTATATTACTTAATAATAGAGGGAAAGTTTACTCGGGTTATCAGGAAATAAATAAAAGAGTAGGAGTTGGTATGGGTCAGGCTAGTGTCGGGTAATGGACGTTGGTTATGGATTTGGATTAATTGAGATGGGTTAAATGAGAATGGAATTTCAGGGATATAAATACCCCCAAAACCCCAAAAATATCTTCATTTACATCTATTTCTTCACACACTCAAAACACACACATTCTAACCGATCAAGATTCGAAGCCGAGACCCGAGATTTTGTTGATAGATCTGAGTTGGTGAGGTAAGAACAATTCCAACAAAGCTAATATTACTGAAAATGGTTAGGATTGGATGGGTTAACCGGACCCGAAAACCAAACTGCCCAAATCGGACCCCTGAAACGTCGATTTTAGGCCGATTTGATGGTTGGGATTTGTAGGCGCCGATCATACGATTCCGTGGGTACCAAAATCGAGTTATTTGGCTAAGGAACGAAGGACTTATGGGCAAACAGATCTGCAGCGCGATAACTTCGCCTGCAAGATTAAGTTCGCCTGATGAACTTCGCCTTCAAGCGTAACTTCGCCTTCAAGCGCAACTTCGCCTAAGGATAACTTCGCCTACGGCCAAGTTCGCCTAAGGATAACTTCGCCTACGGCCAAGTTCGCCTAAGGATAACTTCGCCTGAAGCCAAGTTCGCCTAAGGATAACTTCGCCTGAAGCCAAGTTCGCCTAAGGTTTAACTTCGCCTGAAGTAAAGTTCGTTTAGAAAATAAATTATTAAGCGATAAGTTAAAGTAAGCTAATACTAGACCACCAGATTAGATCAGACGAGTATTGATACGTGTAACTTGTACAGTCAGCCGAGCTCAGATAGAGAAGGGATTTACAGCTATCAGAAAAAGAAGCAGAGTTCAGGTGAGTTTCTAGCCCCATTCCTTGTTATGTTTTCGGGGCTGTGTGCATACTCAATGTGATAGTTAATACACTTATCCTAAGAGATAAGTGTATGCCTTATGTGGATAATGTGAAATGTATGAATGATTGCTTGATGGTACGTGAACGATCTTCGGATATTGCACGTACTGTCAGGTTGTAACGCTAGGTATAAGGTAAGTATGTTAGGTATGATTATGTGTATGAACATGATGGAGATAAGAGAAGAAAGAAATGATAATGTATGGTTGTATGGTTACGAAAAGGGTACCGAGCCCTACTAATACTCGAGGTATGATGTATGGTTGTAAGGTAACGAAGAGGGAATCGAACCCTACTAATATTTGGGAACTAGGGAACCGAACCATACCAATATTCGAGAAAAGAAGTGTATGCCGTGTATGATATATGTGATAGATATGATTGATTGCATGACGGTACGTGAACGATCTTCGGATATTGCACGTACTGTCAGGATGTAAATAAAGATATTAATATTGTATGTAATGTGAGGATGATGTATAAACATTATGAATGAAAGCTTGTCGGCACGTGAACGATCTTCGGATATTGCACGTATCGTCAAGGGAAGTGATTAGCTCCTTACATGGATATTAAATAATAACTTATAGATAGTGTTCCTTATATGGATATATATAGAGTTCCTTACATGGATAGTATAATGTTCCTTTTATGGAAAGTAAAATGTTCCTTTTATGGAAAGTATAATGTTCCTTTTATGGAAAGTATAGTGTTCCTTTTATGGAAAGTATAATGTTCCTTTTATGGAAAGTATAGTGTTCCTTTTATGGAAAGTATAGTGTTCCTTTTATGGAAAGTATAGGGTTCCTTCGATGGAAAGTATAGGGTTCCTTCTATGGAAAGTATAGGGTTCCTTCTATGGATAGTAAAGTGTTCCTTCTATGGAAAGTAAAGTGTTCCTTCTATGGAAAGTATACAGAGTGTTCCTCCTATGGAAATTCTATATAGTATGGTAATGGTAAAGGTTCTTTTAATAGATATTATGCGATGATCCTCCTATGGATATTTATACGAGGTTAAGGTAGAAATATGTGTCTTCGGATACGTTAAGAAATATATGAAAATAAAATTGTATGTTGCCTGATTAACTAGAACTCACTCAGCGTAGCTGACTTTTAGTATGCACGCAGGTGAGCTGATTATAGAGTTAGCATGAGGATGACACACGGCATGGATTGAACGGCTGGCATCTGAAGAAAGAAGTAAAGATGTTTTAATATTAAAGTTTTGTGTTATGGTATCAAAGAAAAGATTTAATGTTTTGTAACAAATGATTGATGTTTTATATTCCGCGAAAAGTTTTAATAAACTCTGATTTGAAGAACTGTGTTTATGAGTAAATCCGACACGAAAGTAGGGCCACCGGGTTCGGGGCCTTACAAACACGTGCATAACTCGATCATTACCTTGTTTTCTTGCTTAAAAATCTTGGTTTTTGGATGAAATTGTGGAGAGACTTGAAGAACCTTGAAGTTGTTTGTTGTAAAAAAAAATGAATGGAATGGGGTGATCCCATGGATGCCGATCGGATTAATGATGGGGGTGGGGTGGGACCCACCTCTCCATTCTAGGCCACATGTTTAGATTCTCGTAATCCGGATAATGTTTTGGATAATCTGGTTCAGTTCGTTTTTTGGTTAAATGTTTAATTCGGCTTAAAACGAGGCTCAAACGGTCGTTTTCGGCTAAAAATTGAAGTTTATATAAAACCGATTTAAAAACTTTAAAAACTTAACCCATGACATTTATTAACTTAAAACATCATATCATTAATTATCGCGCATCTTTTCCGGCTTGATCGATCATCTCTTGCTCGGTTTGGTATTAAAGGTTTCGTTTAATTTACCGACGTACCATTAAATCGAAATTCTTTTTCTGTGCTTTAATTCACTTATCCCGAAGCTTTAATACTTCGTATACATCACTAAATATCATATATCTCGTCTATAATTGAACCCTCGATTCGTTCGGGTTTCAATAACTATCGATCGATTAATCGCATATTCAATGCGATGAATTATATATTCACGTACAATCAATACAGTGAACCCTGTATTCTCGTATAATTACTATGGTAACTCATGTACCCGACATTAAATATGACGTAACTATTGTCTACCGGTTAGGGTATACCGGGTTTCGTCGGAATCGTTACATGTTTAGATTTTAACAATCAGCCAATAGTGGTTACTTTGATGCCGAGAAGAGAAGAAGGTCGAAAGCGAAGGGTAAACACGAAAAGATATCATATTTTGGGATGATCTTGAATCTGAATGAAAGTTTGGTTAATCCATGATAGTATTTCTAAAAAATATGTTTTGGTTTAACTTCATGTAGTTGGTATTTTGTCTATAATGAAATTATGGAGCTTGGAAAAAGCTTGAACTCTTAATTTTGTTTATGTCATGGTTAAGGATTTTGTAATACTTTAAAGTATTAATGAAATGGGTTTGAAATCAGATCATGAAATTTGTATCTCATAGTCTTTGTATGATGAATATTTAAATTAATGAACCTACATCTATATGTACACGTTTTGGTTATTGGTTAATCGAATTAAATTAATTTGCTAAATTAATGAAAGTGGGCACTGTGATGAAAAGTTTAAGAGAAATCGTCTAAACTTAATTGGAATGTTATATATGAACAAAGAAATTGGGTTAAACTATATAATAAAACTTTATAGATTAGTAAAATACTAATGTGTAACTTATCATTAATTATAAAAATAGTTACCAAAGTAAGAAAAATGCACATTTACTAATATAACCTTCTAATTAAATAATTAGAATTTAAAAGAAAAATACATGATTGGCCAAAATTTCTTCTCGCACTTCTCGCACTAAAAATACTTATGAAATGAACCTAATCCTATATATATATATGTGTGTGTGTGTGTGTAAACACATTAAAGTTCATCATCTTCTTTCAAAAACCTTAGTTTTCAATCTTTTAATCGTTCTATGTTTGCATAAATTAGGTTAGGGTTTTTGTTTTGTGGCTGAAAATGGTTCATATGCATATAAATATTACCTGTAACTATGTCGGAATTATGGTGAACGATGATTTGGCCGGAACAAACTTGGACGAAAAAATAAGGATTATTGAGAGTGCATTAGTTTGATTTGATGATTGTAGCGGGTTTAACTGATGTCTAGGGTCCTTTTTTATATTATCAACTTGAGCGTATAGGATTTACAGATCATTACTGCAAATTGACTAAAAAACCGGTGGTTTCAGGCCGTTTCCCGGATTGATTCGCACATATTACGTTGTTTTTATGCGTTATTATCGTTGATTATCGGTCGCCGTTAGTGATTACGGATATTACAAGATTTAATCGAATTAATACGCTGGAAAAACGTTGGGGACGGGATGGGGGGATGGGTTTTATATTATATTAATATAATTTAATGAACTTTAAACTTCTGGCTCTTCATGTTTCAAGTTGTATCAAAATAGAATTTAAAGAATAAATTACAAATTGAACCTTGTACTTTGAAATGTAATAAAACTTGGATATTTTCGATTATGCCCGCATAGTTTGTAAATTTATTATTTTAGTAAAAACTTAAATCTCAGCGTTCAACGCAAATAGAAAACGAACGATCAATAACCGTAAGTCATCGTGAATATTATATTAATGATGAACAATAAACAAGAATATATCAAAATGACAAAACATGTGGTTTAAAAAATACAAGTATAATACAAATAAAATAAAAATTGACGAATGTCACATTGTACACGTTCTCATATTTAAATATCATGATGTACTTCGCTGCTGTAAATGAATTAAAGAAGAGTTAAAGAGATATATTGTGTTTTTCACCTTGTTATCATTTTTGCACATAACATTGTAGAGTAGATATCTTCATATACGTTTGTACTCGTCTATCTACGATGCTTTCACGTTCTTTTATTGCACACTTATTGTTATACATTAAATCGGGTTCTCACAGTAAAGAAGCTGAAAAAGACAAGTTTAAAATTGCTTAATAACCATAAGCCGAATATTCAATTCTTAGAACCATTCGGGTGTCCTTGTACAATGCTGAAGAAAGAGGTAGGTAAATTTGAAGAAAAGGCTATTAAAGGTTACTTTCTTGGTTACACATCACCCAAGAAATGGGTTTCTAATTTCTCTTATGAATGTGTTGAAGAATGGTACCACGTAGATTGTCAAAAGTACACCACACCTCATGTTGGCACAGGGCCTGATTGGATGTTTGATTATGATGGTCTGTTTTATTCTTTTTCTCCCTTGGTTAATGTACAAACTGAAGATTTGGTTCGAGTTTATCTAGAAGACGAAGTCTTATTTGTTCCAAGATCTTCTAGTCATCAATTTTTATCTGTACATGATCAACCAAATATTTCAGATGATCTTTATGTTTCATCTGATGATGCCGACTTTGAAGATTCTACCTATGAACTATTTGTTGAATCTCATGAAGCTCCTGAGATACAACCTGGAGAATCTTCCCAACCTTTGATTGTTGAAGCAACTCACAGACTTACATGATAATGTTGAAGTTTCTAAGCATTAACTCTTCAGATTCATTCTTATCATCCCCATGACAATGTTTCTAATGTTTTTGATGATTAGTTGTTGTGCGTATATGCTGACATGAATGTTTCAGGAATTATGAGTATTGCCAAATGCAATTGCTTTCTATCATAAATTCAACTAACGAGTGTTTCTATGGCACTTCAAGAATCATCGTGTGTAGAAGCAATGCAAGAAGAACTACAACACTTCGTTCAACTTGGTGTTTGGGATCTCATTGACAAATCAGATCGGGTAAAAAAGGCGATCCTGACAAAATGGGTATTTAAGTGTAAAAAATATGAGCGTGGGTAATTGCGCGTAATAAGGAAAGATTGGTAGTCCAAGGATTCAATCAACAAGAAGACATATATTACACTGAAATGTATGCTCGGTTGTAAGACTGGAGGCTATACGCATATTCTTGGCCTTTCTAGCATTCAAGAATTTCAAGGTTTATCAAATGGACATGAAAAGTGCTTTTCTGAACGAGGAAATTCACAAAGAGATGTATGTAAAAAAGCCTCCTGGTTTTGAAGATCTAGACTATCCTGAACGTGTTTATCGACTGAACAAAGATCTTTATAGTCTTCACCAAACCCTGAGAACTTGATAGAAACTTCAAAGAGGGTGTAACATCCCGAAAATATCCATACCAATTTTGTCAATTTTTGAAGTTGAGGGACCATTTAGTCATTTAGCTAAATTAAAAAAAATATAAAACTCTCTTGAAGCGACACATGTCCGATGACTAATAGGATTCGACATGTGTCCGATGACTAATCCAGTGAAATTGACACATGTCCAATGACTAATCAAATAGATTGACATGTGTCGCCACATGTCACATGAAAAGGACATGTGTCATCACAAGAATAAATGGTGGCAAGAGACGGTCCGACTGGCGGTATAAGAAACAATTATAAATAGTGGTCATGGGTTGCTCATTTGTGACATCCCGAACACCAAACTACTATCACTTCCTCGAAGTTTATACCTCCGAGTTGGAGTCCCGACACCACTCTAGAGTTTCGACGTTTCATACCCCGACACCCTATGTATAGTCGAAGTACTCCTCGTTCGTCCTTAAGCGTCATACCCATTTTAAGGTAAGAGTTATGTTTAATATATTTCAATTCATAGCTTAGATCTTAGTCGAGGGTGTAGCCTAAACCTTGGAAAGTTTATAGACGTATTTAAGCTTTTTATTGGTTTACAAAAGTAAACATTTCTTTATTATTATGAAAGGGATTACTCTATAAAATAGTAACCAAGTTTCAATATTGTTCTAATCAGGTCACTCATTTAAACTTTTGTTCTAATCAGGTCACTTAACTTTTAAAATGGTTCCAATCATAGATATTTTACCTGATTAATAGGTTATTTTGGTTTTATTAAAATTAATTAAATAAAATAAGATAAATCACAAAAGTTACTTCAACTTCTTGTCCCGATATCACCAACTCACCACTAGTCCACCACATTTAGCCAACCACTCGTACCACCAAGACTTTAACGACTATCACCAGCCGAAATCACCACCACCTGATATACCATGTTGCTCAACCCCAAACATAACTACAAATCGATTTCCCGGCCAACAAACATCACTGCCGGCGCCTTTCCTCCAACAAGCTGTAACCACCATCACCTTCGGCAACCATTTCAGGCTCTAAAAACAAGGCGGTGTGAAGCCTAGATCGGAAAAATGAAGGGGTTATACGATTGCGATCGAAAAGATGAAGGGTACGTATTCTTGGGTTTCGAAACCCTAACCGGATCTGGTTATATCACCTGAGATGGACCTGATGGAGTGATGGTGGTGGTCTTGTGGTTAAAGACAGAGAGGGAGTAGAGTGATAGGTTTCTAATATATATTATATTAATTTTATTTTATTTAATTAATTTTAATAAAACCAAAGTAACCTGCTATCTAGGTAAAATACTTAAAGAAAAGCCTAAATAACTTGCTAATCAGGTAAAATAACTATGAATGGAACAATTTTAAAAGTTAAGTGACCTGATTAGAACAAAAGTTTAAGTGAGTGACCTGATTGGAACAATCTTGAAACTTGGTTACCATTTTATAAAGTAATCCCTATTATGAAACATAAAGTTTTACATACAAAGGTTATTGTCAATTAACTTTATTCTAAAGGAAGAAACATTAGTGTATATATATATACATATATATATATCTACACATATATTAAAAAACTAAATTAGAAAGGCGTGACGGGCATGTAGTAACTGGAAGGGTGACAATACCGGTAGTCGAGTTTCTTGTCTAAGGAAAGTAATTAATATAAGTTCCAATCAACCGCGGGACCCGTTTACTTTCCTGGAGAGCTTGATGAAAGTGTCCGAACCTATTAGGCCAAAACATGCCACAAACTAAAGTAATCATTTTGAATAAAAATGACTTTTATATCGAAAGAAATGTTTTATCAAGGTTTAGAGCTATAATTGGACTAAAGATCTAAAGCTAGATCAATCGATCTAGATAAATTATTAAACTATTATTCTCGAACTATAGGTCCGAGGTAATCATTCATCAAACACGGAGAAATTGTTAGTTGAACAACTTATCAAAAGGTGAACACGTTCAAACTTTTATATAATTTATAACGTGAATACGTTAACTTTTTTAAAATCAAAACATATTTATACTCGACAAAAATGAACGGGTGTTTGTCTTAACGAGTTAGTCAATGATTTCATGAGATTACATGATCTCTAAAACTTTATAATACAAAGTAGAAAATAAAATCAACTCAGACCGAATACACATGTGTCTTGATCCAAACAAAACTGTTAAGCCTAATCAGTCAAAGGCTAGGTAGCCGCATGCTAAACGGTCATGACTAGTTCTCTGTTCAGGACTTTGTGGCTCGGAGAATACCGTTATGTGTATAGGGCAGTGGTACATATACCGGAAGAAGAAAAGCTTCCGCTGAGATTGTCGAGAAAACTATATTTGTATGGTAATGTCATTCACATGTTTTATAGAGCCATACGTGTTCACCAGCATATAGCTGACGTATTTTTTTTTCCAACCCATTGCAGGTAATTAAGAATAAGTAGAATTAGAAAGGATTGGAGTCTTAATGAAGATAGAAGCGCGTACGAGATGACTCCGTTTTTTTTATAACTAAATTCCTTGTAATATGAAACATATACTTTGTAAACTAATACTTGGGTATTTAATTCCCGAGTAAATTTTTAATGTAAATTAATATTATATTCAAACCTAAAGGCTTCCGCTAAAATTAACCCATAACTCTGATATATTTACAAAAAAGGTACCAACTTGTGGTCACACGCCTAGGCCCTAAGTCGAGGTGTGACAGGTTGGTATCAGAGCCATCGGTTTCTGCGAATTAGGTATTAAACATTAGTACCTAAGCTTTAACTTTAAAGTTATTATTATGATTATTATTCGTAGGGATAAGATATGATTGTAGGGATAAGATACGATTCGTAAACTTCCTATCCCTAAATCTAATTAGTGCAGATGTCTTATGTTAACTATCTTGGTCATAAATGTCAAGTAGCCATTCGAACTAAACCGACACTCATTCTCGAACCATCAGATATGGCGAGCAGTGATAGTTATTACACCAACTTCTTTAATTAAAACTAATCAATAGTTTCCTTGCAACCTTATGGGAGTCAACCCGTGTATCTCCCGGGAAGCCAACAATTTCCAATCGAAATCTCTGATGATACCACCGATTACATTCCTCAATATTATCCTTCTAAAATCCCACTTTATCATCCTTCCAAGGAGCAAGAAGTTCAAATTAAGATTAAGCAGAAGATTGTTCCAATTCATCATATTGGATGGACTGTCATTCTAACCAAAGCAAATGGCATTTTGATCGCCACCACCGAATTACCAATATCCGACTAGATAAACTGTTGTTGAACCAAGTCATAAACCAAGGATGAGGGTTATCTTACCCTATAAAAAGGGATTAGTTCAATCACCTATCAGAAATCCTTATGAATCGGAGGAGGATCCCGAGGAAGAAGAGGATCCCGAGGAAGAAAATGAGGAAAACGAAAACCTTTATTTTCCGCCATATGTAGGACCAAGATCATCAATTTCCCAGCAAGCTAATGAAATTCGTGAAGAGGCAAACCTGATCGAGGAATTTTATACAACAAATATCCCGGATGAGGAAATGAATGCATACGTTGCAAAGCCACACCTCTATCCACGAGAGAACGCTTATCTCTTCCCAGCTGCATCTACGCCAACGGTATATCCTAACCCGCCTAACTCGGAGATGGACGAGCTGAGGAACGAGAAAGTTGACAAGAAAAGAATAGGAAAGAAAATAGTTAAGAAATGTGACAAGATGAAAAATCTTGTTAAAAAGTGGATTAAGGACTAGGAATTGTTATTATATGACTGATATGTACTCTTTCTTGTAAATAAATAATAAAGAAAGTTTGTCTTTTCTCTAAATCTTGTCTTATTCATGTAACAGCATGTCAGAACAAGATAAAGTTAACAGTAATCCCTCTATGCAAATAAACAACAATAAAGAAAAGACGGTTGAAGAAAACATTCAAGAGATACCGAAGGTTTACGTGCTCGGTATTCGCGATCTAATAAAAGAAGCTGTAACACCACTCTGTGAATTAATGAAGAACGATCCTAGCCGAACCGCCCCTCATTCTAATAAAAGGGCGAGTCAGAGTAAAAGTGAATCTGCCAATTCAAAGAGAGAATCCAGGAAAGAAAGCCATAAAAAGGAAAGTGAGAAAAAAAAGGAAGAGAGTGATCAAGGCTCAACTGCTGAGGATCACTTGCATGAGAAAACTAAAAAGCTAAGAATTGAAGAAGGTTGTGATTTCAAGATCTTCAAAGTTCATAATCCCAAGGAGTTCCACAGAGATAAAGGAACAATCGTTACCCTCTGATGGTTGGAGGAAATGGAATCGATTGTGCTAATTAGCAAGTGTACGGAAAGGGAGAAGGTTCAATATACTTCCCAGATGTTCAAGGGGGAAGCCCTAGAATGGTGGAACACCCTGATTGGAATCAAGGGTAGAGAAAACTTATACAATTTGGACTGGACAACATTTATAGCCATGATATTAAAGAAGTTTTGCCCAATTAATGAAATGGATCAAATTCAGACTAAACTCTGGAAACATAAAGTTGTGGGAACAAATCTCAAGGAATATAACACCAAATTTCTTTAGTACTGAAGAATTGTCCCTCACTTGGTCACTCCTGAAATTAACAAAGTGACACGATACATCTACGGGTTACTAATAGAAATCCGTGATTTGGTTCGTTCACATATGCCGTCTTCGACGAAATCTGCAATGGAGTTGGCTGAATACCTGATGGATGGGATGATTAGAAACCGTGATGAGAAAAAGAGGGATGATGGAAGAACGACTGTGGGAGAAAAAATTAAGAAGGTTGAGAAGAAACGTGATAGGGGCGTTTGTGTATAGTCGCCCTATGTGCAAAACTTGCGGGAGAAGACATTTCGGTAGATGTCTTCAATCAACCAACACTGTTATATGTAATTTTTGCAAGAGACCAGGTCATGTAGAAGCAGACTGTAAGAAGAAAGCAGTAGTGTGTTTAGACTATGGTGAGAAGGGATACTTTAGCAATGAGTGTCCGAAGAAGAAGCCAACGACAACGACAGCTGGTGCAACTGGCAGCAGTGCCAAGACCGATGCCAAGAAAGGAAACGCTCGTGTCTTTATGCTAGACACCTAGAAGGCAGCTGATATACCGAACGTGATCACCGGTACATTTCCTATCAATAATGTTTATGCTAGGGTTTTATTTGACTCAGGTGAGAATCAAAGTTTTATAGATTATAAATTCTGTAATCTATTGAATGAACCCTTAGTTAAACTAGATAAGCATTATAAAGTCGAAACTGTTGATGGAAATGTAAGTAGAATAACCAAAGCATTAAATAACGCGACTATTTCATTAGCCGATCACGTCATACCTGTACGATTGTTACCTATGACATTGGCAGGTTTTGATGTAGTTCTAGGTATGGACTGGTTATCGTCTAATCAAGCTCGTATCTTATGTAATGATAAAGCCATTGACATTCGAACATCTAATAACAAAACCATACGAATAACCGGTGATAAAGAAGCAGGAAAGGTCAGAATAGTTTCTAAGATAAAAGCAAGAAGTTGCTTAGGTAAGGGATGCCTTGCATTTATGGCCTATGTAACTAAAGAACCCGAACCCAAGAAAATAGAAGAAGTACCAGTTATATCCGAATTTAAAGATGTGTTTCCTGACGAATTAGCTGGAATCCCACCAGACAGGGAAGTAGAGTTTAGAATCGACCTCATACCAGGAACTTCGCCAATAGCAAAATCTCCATATAGACTAGCACCCACCGAAATGAAAGAGTTGAAGAAACAATTAGATGAATTATTGGAAAAAGGGTTTATACGACCTAGTTCGTCACCTTGGGGAGCTCCAATTTTGTTTGTAAAGAATAAGGATGGGTCGATGAGAATTTGTATAGATTATAGAGAGTTAAATAAGGTCGCGATTAAGAATAAGTATCCACTTCCAAGAATTGATGATTTATTTGATCAACTCCAAGGAGCAAGTTGCTTTTCAAAGATTGATCTTAGATCGGGTTACCACCAGTTGAAAGTACAAGAGTATGATATACCTAAAACAGCCTTTAGAAGCCGATACGGACATTATGAGTTCACAGTTATGCCGTTCGGACTCACTAATGCTCCGTCAGCTTTCATGGACATGATGAATCGAATTTGCAAGCCATATCTTGACAAGTTTGTTATCGTCTTTATTGGTGGCATTCTTGTTTACTCAAAATCCAAAAACGATCATCAAGTCCACCTCAATATCATACTTGAAACCCTAAGAAACGAGAAATTGTGCCAAATTCTCCAAATGTGAATTCTGGTTGTCCGAAGTTCAATTTCTTGGTCATGTTATAAATGAGAAGGGTATTCAAGTAGACCCAGCTAAAATAGAAGCTATTACCAAGTGGGAGAAACCCAAGACACCAACACAAGTCAGAAGTTTCCTAGAATTAGCTGGATATTACCGAAGATTCATACAAGACTTCTCCAGAATAGCTATCCCATTAACCTCACTTACCAGGAAATCAATTAAGTTTGAATGGGGACCGAAACAAGAAGAAGCATTTGAAACACTCAAACAAAAGTTAACCAATGCTCCTATCCTGGCTTTGCCAGAAGCACTAGAAAACTTTACCATTTACTGTGATGCTTCGCACACGGAAATGGGATGTGTTTTGATGCAAGGAAAGAAAGTAATTGCTTATGCTTCGAGACAATTAAAGGTTCACGAAAAGAATTACACCACACATGACCTTGAATTGGATGCAATAATTTTCACGTTAAAGTTATGGCGACATTACTTGTATGGTGTAAAGTTCATAGTATACACCGATCACAAAAGTTTGAAGCATATATTTGATAAGAAGGAATTAAACATGAGGCAAAGGCGTTGGATGTAAAGGCTTAATGATTATGACTGTGAGATCATATATCATGAAGGAAAAGCCAATGTTGTGGCTAACGCCTTAAGTAGAAAAGAACATGAGAAACCAAAGAGAGTACGAGCTCTTAGATTGGAACTCAAAGTTGATTTAGCTAGTCAGATCAAAGAAGCTCAGAAGTTAGCATTGGGAGAAGGAAACATTAAGGCTGAAAAAGAAAATGGTACAATCGATCAACTGGTCAAAGGAAGTGACGAGATACTTAAACTTGGTGCAAGGATTTGGGTACCAATGGTCGGGAATTAAAGAGAAAAGATTCTTGAAGAAGCTCATAAGTCGAAGTACATGATGAATCCGGGAAGTGACAAGATGTATCACAATCTAAAAGATGATTACTGGTGGATCGGTATGAAGAAAGATATTGCTATATATGTTACTAAGTGCCTAACATGTTCAGAAGTAAAAGCCGAGCATCAAAAGCCGTTAGGATTACTACAACAACCTGAAATACTGATATGGAAATGGGATATGGATTTCATCATGAAGTTACCCAAAACTTCTCGCCAGAATGATGCAATCAGGGTTATTGTAGATAGACTTACTAAGTCTGCCCATTTTATTCCGATACAAGAAACATTTACCATGGATAAGTTAGCACATCTATACGTCAAAAACATAGTATCCTTACATGGTGTGCCGCTATCCATCATGTCCGATAAAGATAGCCGTTTTACTTCAAATTTTTTGTCAAGCTTTCAAAAGGCAATGGGGACTCGATTAAACTTAAGTACTGCATATCATCCCCAAACTGATGGTCAAAGTGAACGTACAATTCAAAATTTAGAATACATGCTTCTTGCATGTGTAATCGATTTAGGAGGAAGTTGGGATACTCATCTTACAATAATGGAATTCTCGTATAACAATAGTTATTATACGAGTATCCAAATGGCACCGTGTGAAGCACTATATGGACGAAAGTGTAGAACACCTGTATGTTGGTCGGAATCAGGTGATAATCAATCTTCAAGACCCTAAATCGTTCAAAGAACCACTGATCAGGTAATACAAATTCGTGAACGATTGAAAGCGGCTAGAGATAGACAAAAGAGTTATGCGGATATTCGCCGCAAACCATTAGAATTCAAAGAAGGCGATAAAGTATTACTCAAAGTATCACCTTGGAAAGGTGTAGTACGATTCGGAAAGAAAGGGAAATTGAGTCCACGCTTCGTTGGACCATTCAAAATACTCGAAAGAATTGGACCAGTTGCTTACCAAATGGAGTTACCGAAAGAAATGAAGGGCATTCACGACGTATTTCATGTATCGAATCTACACAAGTGTTTAGCCGACGAAACCCTTGCCATGCTGTTGAAAGACGTTAGAATCAATGAAAAACTTAAATTGTGGATCAACCGATTCAGATTGAGGACAACATGATCAAGTTCCTCAAGCGCAAGTGACTCAAGCTCGTAAAGGTTAAATGGGATTCAAGACGTGGACCCGAGTATACGTGGGAGCTCGAGTCAGAAATGAAGAAAAAGTATCCCTATCTATTCCAATAAATCTCAAGGATGAGATTATTCAAAAGGTGGGGAGGATGTAACATCCCATAAATATCCATACCAATTTTGTCAATTTTGGAAGTTGAGGGACCATTTAGTCATTTAGTTAAAATAAAAAATATAAAACTCTCTTGAAGCGACACATGTCCGATGACTAATAGGATGAAATCGACATGTGTCCGATGACTAATCTAGTGAAATTGACACATGTCCAATGACTAATCAAATAGTGAAAGGACATGAAAGGACATGTGTCATCACAAGAACGAATGGTGGCAAGAGACGGTCCGACTGGCGGTATAAGAAACAATTATAAATAGTCTAAACCTTGGAAAGTTTATAGATGGGTTGCTCATTTGTGACATCCCGAACACCAAACTACTATCACTTCCTCGAAGTTTGTACCACCGAGTTGGAGTCCCGACACCACTCTCGAGTTTCGACGTTCCATACCCCGACACCCTACGTATAGTCGAAGTACTCCTCGTTCGTCCTTAAGTGTCATACCCATTTTAAGGTAAGAGTTATGTTTAAGATATTTCAATTCATAGCTTAGATCTTAGTCGAGGGTATAGCCTAAACCTTGGAAAGTTTATAGATGTATTTAAGTTTTTTATTGGTTTACAAAAGTAAACATTTCTTTATTATTATGAAACATAAAGTTTTACATACAAAGGTTATTGTCAATTAACTTTCTTCTAAAGGAAGAAACATTGGTGTGTGTGTGTGTGTATATCTACGCATATATTAAAAATCTAAATTAGAAAGGTGTGATGGTCATGTAGTAACTGGAAGGGTGACAATGCCGGTAGTCGAGTTTCTTGTCTAAGGAAAGTAATTCGTATAAATCCCAATCAACCGCGGGACCCGTTTACTTTCCTGGAGAGCTTGATGAGAGTGTTCGAACCTATTAGGCCAAAACATGCCACGAACTAAAGTAATCATTTTGAATAAAACTGACTTTTATATCGAAAGAAATGTTTTATCAAGGTTTAGAGCTATAATTGGACTAAGGGTCTGAAGCTAGATCAATCGATCTAGATAAATAATTAAACTATTATTCTCAAACTATAGGTCCGAGGTAATCATTCATCAAACAAAAAAGAAATTGTTAGTTGAACAACTTATCAAAAGGTGAATACATTCAAACTTTTATATAATTTATAACGTGAATACGTTAGCCTTTTTAATCAATCAATACATATTTATACTCGACAAAGATGAACAGGTGTTTGTCTTAACGAGTCAGTCAATAATTTCATGAGATTACATGATCTCTAAAATGTTATAATACAAGTAGAAAATAAAATCAACTCAGACCGAATACACATGTGTCTTGATCCAAACATAACTGTTAAGCCTAATCAATCAAAGGCTAGGTAGCCGCAGGCTAAACGGTCATGACTAGTTCTTTGTTCAGGTCTTTATGGCTCGGAGAATACCGTTATGTGTATAGGGCAGTGGTACATATACCGGAAGTAGAAAAGCTTCCGCTGAGATTGTCGAGAAAACTATATTTGTATTGTAATGTCATTCAAATGTTTTATAGAGCCATACGTGTTCACCAGCATATAGTTGACGTATTTTTTTTTCCAAACCATTGCAGGTAATTAAGCATAAATAGAATTAGCAAGGATTGGAATCTTAATGAAGATAGAAGCGCGTACGAGATGGCTCCTTTTTTTTATAACTAACATCCTTGTAATATGAAACATATATTTTGTAAACAAATACTTGGGTATTTAATTCCCGAGTTTCATTGTATATTAATATTATATTCAAACCTAAAGTCTTCCGCTAAAATTAACCCATAACTCTGATATATTTACAAAACAGGTACCAACTTGTGGTCACACGCCTAGGCCCTAAGTCGGGATGTGACAGAGGAACTATGGATTGTACTCTTTTATATAAGGACGATCTTCTCCTTGTCAAGATATACGTAGATGATATCATTTCTGGCTCTACGAACGTCAGTTTATGAAAGGAATTAGAGAAAGTAGTGCAGACGAAGTTCGATATGAGCTCGATGGGAGAGATGAGTTTCTTTATGGGGTTGTAGGTTCATCGGTTATGGTATCTTTATTCATCAGACTAAGTACGTGAATGACGTCTTGAGCTGATTCAAGATTTCTACCAGAAAGTTCTCTCAACTCCTCTTCCTGTGGGTCACAATTTGTTACTCAACTAAGTTGAGGATACCGTTGATCCGAACTCTATCGTGCAATGATTGGTTCGTTAATGTATTTACCTTCTTCCCGTCCTAATAATATGTTTGTTGTTTGTTTGTGTGCTAAGTATCAATCGAGTCCTCGAGTGACTCGTCTGGCGGCTGTTAAGCATATTTTTCACTATATAAGGAGTGAGTCTGATATTGGGTTATGGTACCCCGAGGACGATAGTTTTGGGTGTAAGATTAATTTTAAGTAACAGGATGTCAATTTTTAGGAACCCGACTTGTTTCGTGGTAGTGTAAGAAGCAGACAACGGTCTCTAATTCAACCTCCAAAGCCGAATACGTGGTAACCTCGAGTTGCTGTTCATAGGTTTTGTGGATCCAACAATATATGGGGGATTACAGTTTGAAGTTTCTTACAACTCCCATCTTTATTGATAATTCTGCTATGATATTTATTAGTAAGAACCCCGTTGAAATCTGTTAACATTTTAGCAGTGACTACTACGAAAAAAAAATTAATTTAATCTTAAGAAAATTCACAAGGATTTTCAGAAAGATGACTTTTTTACCAAAGCATTTGAAAAAACGAGATTTACTTATTTGCTTAGTTTAAATGGTTTAAAATCTATTTCCAATATTCAAAATATCGGTTGGTCAGTTTTATTTGTTTGTTTAGTTTTTCGTTTATTTTCTTTCATTATGTTATTTTTTTATTTTTGGGGAAGAATATATGAGAAAATACAAAAAGATTGTGATTTTTGTTTGAATATATAAAAATACAAAAAAAATAAAAATTATAAAACTTTGAGAAATTTGATCTAACCAATGTAGGAAGTGATGGTACATTGACTTAACGGATCTAGCATATGGATAAATTAGACTAAAATTGTCGTAAGCTCAACCACATGATGTGTATGATATGCTTGACAAATCGTGTAAGTGCTGAAAACATATAAACCTAAATGTTAGCCAAATCTAGTGGTACAACATCTTAATGCATAATTAATATATGTTTTAAGCTCCAGAAAATTTAAAGATTGTTGTATGTACGTGCGTCCATTTTGCAAAGAAATTCAGCGTATTTTTTTTTCTATATTTATACTTAAGTCTTGAACCCTCTACGCGTGTACGAACAAATAAGCAAACTAGATATAGAGCTGAGATGTGCTACACATAAGCTAGCAGCGACACTCTGAAGTTTCACAATTAGTGTGACACTTCAAGTGTTGCACTAGATATTATAACTTCATGAGCTTCAGCAACCTCAGGAAGTGTCGCATTGTTATTTGGTGTCGCGGTATGTGTTCTTGTAAGCAACACCTCTAAAACATGTATTTTAAGCTTGCTCTTGAACCATCCTTTTATCCTTTTATTATACCTGATTGTAGCAGCCTATATGATCCTACAAGAATCCGCTCAATTAGAGAGGATCTTTCCTATAACCGTTATGTATAAACACATAAGTATTATGTTTGACCAACAATGGAAACTTAAAAAAGACAGCCCATCCCGCATTGAAATTATGGATATGTCAAACATGGGTAACCATAAATGAAATGGGTAAGTATGTCGAAGATTCCTTCATTTGGTTATCGACTTTATGTGTGTGTGCAACGCACAAAAGCATATCACTCATCTACACACAACTACACCAAAAAGTATTGATTATATTTTTTTTATGGGGGCCAGCAAATTACATAAAATCAAGAGGTTAGGTGGTGGGGATAGTTCTATATAAATGGGTAGTAGGATGGAGGCCAACTTGTCAAAGATTCACTAAAGATAGTTAAGCCCCCACAGGCCTTCAATTATCACTTCTATTTTAGTTTAACATGTTTGCTCTCTGAAGAGGCCTTTAAATACAGCTATTATTCATCCCGTGGAAAAATAATACAACAAAATGGATTCCAGAAGACGTGAGGCAAAAGGGGATAGCTTTTCCGAAGAGCTAACAGTTGATTGGAGAGGCAGACCCTCTAGTTACGATAAACATGGCGGTACCAGGGCGGCTGCTTTTGTTCTGGGTGCGTTGATTAATCTCGAGTTCTCTCTTTGCTTACATATTTCATGGTTATATAAATATACTAGTATAATTCTCTGCAGGGATACAAACATTTGAGATAATGGCCATAGCGGCAGTTGGTAATAATCTTATAACATATGTGACAAATGAGATGCACTTTTCGTTGTCAAAGGCGGCAAACATAGTAACAAACTTCGTAGGAACTGTGTTTCTCCTTTCCCTTTTTGGTGGCTACCTTTCGGATTCCTATCTCGGTTGCTTCTGGACCATGTTAATCTTTGGGTTTATAGAACTGTCTGTAAGTTTTATGTATTTCTTAGCATGTCGTATTCATTTAACATTTAGCTTATATTTGATGATTGTACGTAATTGTTGTAGGGATTCATATTGTTATCGGTCCAGGCCCACCTCCCTCAGCTGAAGCCACCACCGTGCAACATACTAACAGACGGAGATCGTTGCGTAGAGGCCAAGGGAGTGGAGTCTTTAATATTCTTTGTGGCGCTCTACTTGGTGGCATTAGGGAGTGGCTGTGTGAAGCCAAACATGCTGGCCCATGGTGCTGATCAGTTCAGTAGGAGTGACTCTAAGCAGTCCAAGAAGCTCTCCACCTACTTCAATGCTGCCTACTTTGCGTTCTCTGTTGGAGAACTCGTTGCTCTGACCCTCATTGTATGGATCCAAACACATTCGGGTATGGATATTGGCTTTGGGGTGTCTGCTATCGTCATGGCATTGGGCCTCATCTGCTTGGTTTCTGGTACCATATATTATCGAAACAAGCCACCACGAGGAAGCATCCTAGTTCCTATTGCACAAGTAAGATCGTGTTTATTTTAAACCATAAAAATTAGCATGCTTTGCGTTTTGCAGTATAGTGCAAGTATGGCATGACCATAGAGTATATAAAGGATATTCGAAACTTTCTTTTTTGTCTGTTTACACCTTAGCTTTGCATATCCCACATCATTTTTTCTGTCCACATAAGAGAGACTGCATGTGCCAAGAAACATGCCCTCCTGAGTAAAGTGGACAAGAGAACAACCTTCTACAATATGTAATTAGTAATGTCTATTTCTTTTATCATCTTTTCCTTTTTAAAGGAAATCAAGTTTCAAATCTTTTAACCAAGTAGGGACCTAACCTCCCTTAGATGGAACCTTAAGCTGCATGATTTCATATATTTATATTACAAATTGATAAATAATGGAACATGACTTAAAATATCCTGTATACACATTAATAAATTATTGCTTTGTCATACGAATGCATGCAAGCATTTCTGGTTGTAAAAATTAAAAATGCTTATTTTGCTACATACTGTGTTCTTTAATCATAAAAGTAGCATACTGAATTCTCTGGCTTACTTTCTATATATCTTCATAGATTTCTTCCATCCTTTACCAGCTTTTTCCTCTCGGGTTGTATAATATTAATTTGTACTTTATGCAGGTTGTTGTTGCTGCATTTGTAAATAGGAGTCAAGTGTCCCAATCTAATCCTCAAATGCTTCATGAAAACCAAAATGATCACTGGAACAACATTTCTATGTCAAATGAGGCTGCAAATCTTTGTCATACTGATCGGTTTAGGTAAACTTTGACATCAGTTAATCATATCCTTGTCATTGTATAATTTGATTTTATTTATCTATTACAGTTCTTAGAGTAGGTATATACAGCATAATTAGCCATTATAAATTTAATAATAGATACTAGTTGCAGATATATAACAATATAAGAGAGGTCACCATGGCATAAGCCATAAATGAAAACTATCACCAGGTGGTGTAGTGGTAAACACATTATTAATAGCGGAAGCCGTAATCATCGTTAACATCATTAGTGAATTCGTGTTGTTCATGTTCTATGTGTGTGTAAACAAACAAAGCATGCAATCGAATTCTTGAATGAACGAATGGATATTTTAATGAATATCTTGGTGAATGATACATTACTACAATAGGCATATTTATACACAAGCAAAATGGCGGTTAACCGTTTATAACGGTTATACAGCCAGCCGCCATATTCTATCTATCTATCTAATAATAACAATAATAACATAATAACAATATAAGTATAATACTAAGTTTAATTTATCATCTAATAATTATTTCTGTCTTAAGAGATCGAGGTCGAACGCTAGAATCTTGTTTGTAATGATATATTACCATAATGTTATAATTTGAGGAAAAATTAATAATTGTGCTGTTTGGTTAAGTTTTCTGTCTTAAGCCTCCTTATTAGTGCAAAATAATTTAAAGGTTTTTAGATAAAGCCTGCATAAAGAAACAAGAAGGGACTATCAATAATGCAAAGGAGAACCCATGGAGGTTATGCAGTGTTAATCAGGTTGAGCAAGTGAAGATCCTTATATCAGTAATCCCAATATTTGCATGCACAATTGTCTTCAACACAATTTTAGCACAACTACAAACCTTCTCAGTGTCACAAGGAAGCGTAATGAACAACGAAATCACAAAATCATTTCATATTCCACCAGCCTCCCTGCAAGCCATCCCTTACATGTTGCTAATCTTTGCTGTTCCCCTTTATGATTACTTTGTCGTCCCTTTTGCACGAAAAATCACTGGTCATGATTCAGGAATCACCCCTTTACAGCGCATTGGGGTCGGCTTATATGTGGCCACCTTTTCAATGGTCTCGGCTGCCCTGATGGAGAAAAAGAGAAGGGACTCATTTTTAAACCACAATCAAGAATTATCCATTTTTTGGATAGCCCCACAATTCTTAATATTTGGAATATCTGAAATGTTTACGGCCGTCGGGTTGATCGAATTCTTTTACAAACAGAACTTGAAAGGGATGCAGTCTTTGTTAACCGCTATGACATACTGCTCATACTCCTTTGGATTTTATCTAAGCTCGGTGTATGTTTCTTTAATTAACAAGATCACATCCGGATCAAGTGATGGTGGTTGGCTTGGAGACAATGATTTAAATAAGGACAGATTAGATCTTTTCTACTGGGTGTTGGCAGGTGTAAGTTTGATCAACTTCCTGAATTATCTCTTCTGGGCAAGATGGTATAATAATTCAAGTAATACCTCTTCAGCGTGCAAACTGCAACATCATGCAATTGAAGACGATGGTGATGTTTGACTTCATATTAATTAATGTGTATTTATGTAGTCAAGTATTGTAGCAAAATAAATAAAAATGTCAAGTGTTGTATTTATAGAAACAATCACAGGTGCCATCTCCTTGTGTATTACAGTAGTTTGTATGCATATATGGAAGGAAAAGCTAATGTGAAGTTTGTCAAACTTAATTAGTTTCTGTTTTGTTGGCTTTGGTTTGGATATATTAGCTGAACTATCCATGTTTTTCTCTTGGTTTATTTATTTTTGTCATTTAAAGCATCTCCAAGATGTTCTCTTTCAAATGCCTATAAACACGTACAGCCACACCCATTTGTCAAACATATTCTGTGATATTACGCTTCCGCCCGCTTTATAAGCGTTGGGGATATAAGTATGAAAATGAGAAATAATATATATACACTGATCTCACAAGTTGAAAAGAAGTGCTATATATAATTAGAAAGATAGTGGGTGTGGTACGTTTAGCACAAGTATTTATTACGAAAAGGGCTGACTAAATTGTTTTGGACCCAAAACAGGAACGACCAAAGTGGTTGGTTTAGTGCTTTTGCTTTTACTTAAATGGGAGAAATATGTGTCCCACGTCCTTTATAGAGAGTTTTGCGTCTATATACCAAATAAAACTAGATTGCAACGAGATGCATGTCCATGGAACACACAGTGGATGTCCCTTTCAGTTGGGAAAAGTTTTTTGTGTGATTTGGTGAACCTCTTTCGGTGATCTTTTTTAATTGTCAAGAGTATAAACTAGAATAAAAGTTTAGCGTGTGTATATTGGGCCACGTGTAATATTTACAATCATATGAGACAAACATAAAACTAACTATAAATTATTTGTAGCGTTATCTATGCAATGAGATAATTATACATATGGTTCTCTGGTTTAGCGAGAGTAATGATTTTTGGGTTTGATATATTTTTGGGTCTAACTTTTATAAGTAATTATTTTGAGGTTTGAGGTCTAAATTTGTAACAACTATCAACTATCAGGTCTACGGCTAACTTGTGTTAACTTCTTAGTTAACTTTAAATAAAATGCCCGGAATACCTTTTAGTTTAAAGAAACAATAAGTTTAGATAGGATGGACTACTGTTTTAATTAACTTAAGCTTAACTTTATGACCACTACCTACACCATGTTCTAGAAGTCTGCTTTGAGTTTTTAGCTTCAATTTGGTCACAGCTTCGAGTTGTTGATCCATGAAGAGAGGTTGCTGTAAGGGTATAGATTTGATGGCCGACAATCGCCGGTGAGAAATGGGAGGGAAACCTAGAACTGGAGGGGATGACCCAATCTAGTGGTGAGCTGGTATATTTGTATTCTAAATCGATTTAGGTATGAACAAATGCTCGAAGTTTCTTGGTATGAACAAACTTGGGGTCTTGAAGAAATCGATCAATTATTTTCTAGATTCCACAACTGATTACGCCCTGCTTGCGGTGCACGCATATAATGTATATATGTGTGAACCCTCGGGTGGGCAAAAGCGAAATTGCACTAATTTTGACGTTATTTTACCAATATCGTGAAAATAACGTTAAAAGTGGCGGAAGGTTAATCAGGCATCATGTGGTGGCGTTGATAGCCGAAAGACAAGGGTACATGCACCAATCGGTCGGTGTCCCGATGGTTGAGTGTTATGTGTCTTATGTCCAAGGCTTGATGCAAAACTACTATCGAGCCGAGGGTCTCACCGGAAGCAGCCTCTCTATCCCCTATGGGGTAGAGGTAAGGCTGTCTACATCTTACCCTCCTCAGACCCTACTATAGCTTTGCTATTGGTGGGATATACTGAGTACGATGATGATGATGATGATGATGATGATGATGATGATTCCACAACTGATTCTAAAAAACGATCAATCAGGTTCAGGTTATGCTAACACCGTTGCTACCATGATTGATTAGAATTACATGTTATTCTTTGTGTCCTTTCCCCGACTCAAGAACCCCTTCTCACATCATACTATATGGAAAAAATAAGTTAAATCATTTGTTGTTCTAGAGGAAAGATGATCCACATCTTCTTTCTCTTATAACGATGGTGGTATTTTTCTAATATTCATTTATAAATCATTCATCCTTGCAGCTTTAGACTATACGTAATGTAGGGGCTACAAAGTAGGGCGTTTTGCGCCGTGTGGCGCCAGTCAACAAGGGGTGAGAATTTGTTTTTTGGGTGTAATAGTGTAGGGGCTATAATAGTAATATATATATATATGGGGAGGAATATTTTGAGAACTTGATGGCTTGTAAGTACTTTAAGAACTCAATTTTGGACCACACGTTTAATTAAATGAGTTAGAATATGTGGCTAAGATTAAATTTGATTAAAAAATGAATTAGGAGAGAGAATAAAGATTTTTGTTGATTACACGAGTTTAAATTTTAGTTACACATGTGTAAAAAGTAGATTCGGTGTGTAAAAAATTACGGTAATTATTTGTACGTTACTTAAACTTACGTATTACACATGCGTAAAAAAAATTAGAAAAAGTTGTTACGTTGAGTTTTTTCGAGTTCTTAAAACTCAGAGCGGTTCTCAAAAGAAATCAATCACACACACACACATATATATATATGTAACACATATTAATTATTTCTTTTCTTCTTCCAGGCGACAAGAAACCCCCGCCCCGCCCCTTTTCGCCCACATATCGGGGGAGGGGGGGTTCCCCCTTCTTCTCGTCCCAGTTCGCCCCAACCCACGCCCCATTACAGATGGCCTTATCACACTTCTATTTCTCGTGGGGCATTATGATAGGAGCCACACTAAGCTAAGATCAATAACATGGAGAATGTGGAGCATTTATTTCTTGTTTATATATCTAATAGACCAGATTACAAAAAGGAAATAAAGTAAGGTCTAAGCTCATATGGCACGAAAATGAAATCTGATTCCAATATGAGGATACCCTGCTCTAGTGTTACGTACATAGCAACAAAAGCCTCCTTACGTTGCTTTGGTGGGGTTTGGCGACCAACTAATTAATTCATTCGGGCGAGACATCTTAAGACCTTATTTTCCATTCCTATATTCAGTGGAGGATCCAGGATTTTTTTCTGTGGGTTCACCTTTTTTCGGTGTTCAAATTTCACACAATCAAACGCCAAATTTTTCGAGACAGTCGAGCCTTATCGAAGAATATGATATAATATGATACCATAAAAAACAACATATTAATTTAAAAACATGTAAGGTCATTAAAAATGATTTTTTTTTTACAATAAATGTGTTGTGGATCCATGATGTGTGAGTAGGTACGTTGAAAATAATCGCAAGCGACAACTCTCTTTTTTTAGCTATTAAAAACCCAATTAAATACACAATGATGGTTTACCAAAAAGAAGAAAAAAGGGGGGGGGGGGGGGGGGGGGGTAAATTACAAGACAAAGAAAAAAAAATGTAATCAAAATGGGTCTTTGAAAGACTTGAACTTTGATAATCTTAAATTTTTTGACATTGTTTAACTTCTAAAAATCTTTTGGGTTCACTAATACTTTTGATATATGTTTTAACGCAAAATTTAAAAATCAATGGGTTTCCGTAAATCCGGGGAACCCGCACTAAATCTGCCCCTGCCTATATGGTATTTCATTCATTTTAGGTTCTATGAATTTTATAAATATCATGAATCTAGATCTAATTGCTATTGAAATGTAAAATGAGATCGATATGCAGAGTGAAATTAATCAAACAAACAAATATATAGATGATATATGATCATATTGATAATCAAATGGTTTACGCGAATGTAATGATTACAGTACCAAAAGAGGATACATCTATTATGTTAATCCCTATGTCAATTGCCAACCCTTGGTGACCTTTCTTAGGGTGGTTGATTTCACTAGCTGCAAACACATATACATATACATATAAGAACAATAAAACTAATATTTATAGGAAAACCGAAGTAATCTCGATAACATAAATTTATCGTGTATGAAGAATTTATTGTATTCCATAAGTTGTGACGCAGCTTTAAGTCCCTGCATGATTGGAGTTATCGAATCACATAAATAATCTCTAGTTACCCCAATCTGAAATCGCTTGATCGTATGAGTATTCTTCAAGTTGTCGCCCTATGATATTTTAGTCCTTACGATCTGATCTTGGCCCATTCATGACTTAAGATATCAAATTGATTTAACTTTGTCACATATCTTCATAAATCACTCGATAACCAAAAAATGAGCTTGAAGCTCTGTTCATTGTAAACCCTTTGATTCTTCATAAAAAGCTTCAAAACATCAATAAATTCATGTCTAAATCAGATAATAGTGTAATAGAGTTTGAAAACAATCATGAATCAAACGCTTGTTAAGCATTATTTAGTCTATAACCCACTCTGGTGTCTATTTTAGTTCATGAATCTAAATCTGAATCGCTATTGAAATGTAGAAGGAAGATATCTGGAGTGAAATAAATCAAACAAATATATAGAACCATAGATTATATGTCCGCATTTATAATCGAATGATTTACATGAACTAAATGAGGATATATCTATTTTATTAAGCCACACGCTAACGCTAGGTGCCTCCCATAAGGTGACTGATTTCACAGCAAACACACATATAAATATGAACCATAAAAAGCCTAGTAAAACCAAAGTTACTATTTTGATGAAGTTATTGCATGTCTTACGTTTTCGCATAACCTTAAGTCCCTACATGCTTGAAGCTATCGTATCACATAAGTAATCGCTTACACCCTATGCGATAACTTCAAGTAATTGCCTGCCTTCCTATGATATTTTAAGTCACTTTCAGTCCTTCCACTTCTAATTTTAAGTAAAAATATAGTAGTGCATTCTAAATCTAGAAATGGGCTTTTGAAAGTTAATTATATAGTGGTGTGAAAACGTTGTCACGTTTTCAAACGGGGTGTACCTACTTAAATTTTTTTAAAATATTTTGTAAATCTTGATTCATGTAAACGATATAGGTTATTTTCGTGCCATCGGCCATAGAATCTATACGGTAGTAGTGTGTACACATAACTATTATTTGGTGAACATATAGTGCTAAAAAACCTACGAATATTGAGATACACGTACTTGAACATGATTTTCCAAATGCAATGAGTTCTTACCTCATCAAGATATGTTTTATGTTAGCTTTTCGATAAATGTTTTGTCACTTAATTAACTCACAAGCAAAACTGACTTATGTTTTTAAGTGTGTATCACAGGTGGTCGTTAAGGAGGAGAGAAGAGAGTTAAAAGAAATTTAGAGACCCGGTGTTAATCTCCTAAGTCCTAACTTCTTTCAAAATCTTTCAGGTTTTTTAGTTTATTCAAATTTGGGAACACGAAGTTAAATTATATTCTTCTTTTTCCCTCACTTTGTTTTATTTCTTAATTTTCTTTCTCTTCTTTTCTTTTCTTTATTAAACTCCGGGAACAAATGACAACAACAAAATTTGTATCATGAGCGTCTACCTCATGCACTATTGATAGGAACGCTGAAGAGTAGACTGCCTTGAAATGTGGTTAATTAATGATTCATGGGATGATGGTGGAAGATGCATGAACTTGGTTTGGTGAAGTGGTGGATTGAAATGCTATTGGTGCATAGCTGACCTGTTTTTAAAATTCAGTGGCGCCTTTTGTTGGTATGAAACCACCCATGTGGGCTACCTTCTTTATATTAGCCGTGTTTGACTAAAATTGTATGTAGATTAACCCAAAATAGTGTGTTGCAAAACCTACCATATATTACTAAAGTTGCCTTACTTAAAAAATCTGTACTCTATTTAATTACGTAGCTAAACTTTTCAACCAGATGCAGTGTCTACTTGTTAACAAACAATTAGCAAATAATAGTTTTTTTTATCATATCAATATGATGCAAAAGTGATCCCAACATTTACAACATGTGATACTTAACATCAAAGATTCGTGATTCGGTTACAAACAGTCTATTTTATAGACACTGATTACATTACTAGGTTAATGAGCGTCTAATCCGTCCACATTCTTTTGAATTATATAAATCATTGCTACCATAAAACTAAAAAAATTGTCTATACGTTAACTTAGAGCATCCACAACGATGCCAATATGACACCGTCCGGATCTAGCTGGAAACAAGCGGACGGAAAGTAAGTTTGCAGACACAAACTAGAGACGGACTCCACGTGGCAATTAATATTCTTTTGTATTTTATCATCCCTGAAGAAAAATTCTGGAAGATTGATTTACACTCAGATCCGAGTTACCTTCAAGGTCGATTTACCGATGGGAAATTCCGGAAGCAATAACAGCTTTCCGGCGAAGGTTAAAAACGGATAGATCGGGTGTTGTATAATGAGATCTGACCAGATTATTAGATTTGTGATGTTTGCTTTTTCCGACGAACAGACCTACAGCCCAAATAATAATTTAATATTTTTTTCGGACGAAAAACACGCCTGCAATTGCTTATTGCTTTGGTATGTACCAAAATAAAACCATTTGTATAAATTAATAATAAATTTAATGTTTGCTGAAACCCACTAGGCCATGATGATAAATATATACTCCCTCTGTCCTATTATAAGTGTCATAATTTGATTTTTCAAGTCTTTTTTGTTTAACTTTGACCGGTAATATTTTTGTTTGTGTTATAACACTTGATGTAAAATATATGAATAGGTGGGTTTTATATGTATTTTACATTGATATAATTTTCATCAAGTATTATATGACACGAACAAAAATATTTACGGTCAATGTTGCAAAAGAAAAACTTAAAAAATCTAACTATGACACTTATAATGGGACGGATGGAGTGTATATAAAAAAGATTTAGTTTGTTTTTAAAAAACGTACATTTTTCATAATGATTTTTCTTCATTTATTTTATAAAAACAATTTGTATACACGAACTACACAATTTTAGAAGAACAAAAATTAGCAACGAGAAGATAAAAAAAAATGTTTTGATTATTCATTAATTAGAAAATGTTTTGTTAAATATTTGTAAGAGTATGTGATGATATGGATAGTTTGGTGGAAGTTTGTTGTTGTGAAAAAAAGTGTTAGTTTTTAAAAAAAAAATAAGAATGTGATGTGACGATGATATATCAGTTTGTGCAAGTTTGTTGTTGTCGATGCTCTTATGAGCATGACGGTTTATTCCAGACACTTGGAATAACTTTATTTTAAAGAAATGTGTTTAGGTGTATTGAAACAGAAGAGAAACTCTAAAAGCATCCAGTAAGGAGACAAAAAAACACTAAAAAAACATTAATAATCAACATCCAAATAAAAAAAACAATATTATTTAAAATAATCCAAAAAACACTAAAAGAAAATTACTGTCATTATCATCATTTACATTTACTATTATCTTTTCATTGAAATATATTTAGATATTTTCAATGAAGGAAAAATTATAATATATAAAATTTGAAAATTAAAACTAAAAATTCAATTTATAAAACTAAAAATTCAATTTATAATTTTATAATGTTTTAAACTTAACAATTAGTTACTTTCAATATAAATAACTTAGAATAATTAGTAATTCAGAATATATACTTATTACAGTTTTAATATGTTATATTATAGAGTTAAGTTATTTTACAAAAAAGAATAAAAATGAAAAGGATGAAAATGGTTTCTAGCAACACAAAAAAAAAACCCTAAAAAAATTTAACAAAAATAAATAAAAAAATCATAACTCAAATTTAATTAAAAAACGAAAAATGTAAAAACACAAAAATGTTTCCACCGTCTATCTCGTTCTCGTTAAAAAAATGGTAAGTGAAAAAAGTCGTTTTGCCTTTTTGTTTATCATTGTGTGTTATGTTTTTTTGCGTTATTGATTGTGTCTTTTTTCTTGACATTGTGTTATTTTTTCATTATATTGTGTTATATTACTTAACATTGCGTTATATTTTGTTCGACATTGTGTTATATTTTGCGATCTATTATGTATTTTTTTAGTTATAATTGTGTATTTTGTTCAATTTCGTCATTGTGTCCTTTCGTCAATTTATTTTTTATTTTTATTTATTTTTTTTTGAAAGGGAATGATGCTAGAAACATTTTAATTTTTTTGGTTTTTTATTTATATTTTGCGTTATGATTTATTATTATTATTATTATTATTATTATTATTATCATTTTAATATATTTTAAGGGGTTTTTTTGTTTGGTCACAAATATTTTTCACACTTCTCATTTTTGTCTTCCTTTGTATTTTAACTTTACCATATATTATAATATGTTATAATTAGTTTAGAATAATTCGCTTTATAATATGTTATTAATTACAAATTTATAAGTTTTGTATATAGGGTTGAGTTATTATTTAAAAATCAACAATAATAAGTGTGTGAGGAGCCATAATTAATTAACATGTGTTAAGTAGGGACCAAAGAAAAAAGAGTATAAAAGTAATTATATACATTTTCTCTCTCCACATGCAAGTCACATGTTATTCCCCACCATCATTATTAAACGTCCATGACATTTTCATATGATATATTTTTTAAAAATAAAATTCACCATACTAACAATCGTTTTTTTATCCTTAATATGAGTATGCGTTTTTTTATATAAAAATAAAACAAATTTACGTTATTGTGTCTTTTTTCGTCATTGTGTCTTTCTGTTTGTCAACATGCTTTTTCGCCATTGTGTCTTTCAACTGATCATTGTGTTTTTTTAAATACTAATAATACAGTTGATTAATAATATGTAAATATAATGAAAAATACCAACAAATTATCTAATACAGACAACACAATGATAAATACATATTACACAATAACCTGAAACGTAATACGCAATAATGAATACATATAACACAATGGTCCGAAGCATAAGACACAATGATAAATAGATATAATACAATGACTTGAAACGTAAAACACAATTAAATATACATATTACATAGTAATACACAATGAACATAATACTATTTTTTTCAACTTAAGTAAATGTTGAGCACGATTACAAAAACACAATGATAAGTAGAAAGACAAATGTTGAGCATAATGATACAATAACGAACAAAAAAGCACAATGATGTAATTTTTATATCAGTTTATATCTTTAATATGAGTTTCAATTGAAAAACGTAATGACCAAAATCTATAACACAATGCATAGAAAAACTCAAATAAAAAACACATGACAACCAAATAACAAAATATAAAAAACCCACTAACTTTTTTTTTATTTTTATATAAAAACATGATATTCATATTAAAGATAAAAAACCGCTTGTTATTATGGTAAAAAAAATTCTAAAAATATGTCGTATGAAAAAGTTATAAACATTTAAAATGATGGGAGAATTAATATGTATGTACCTTTCATATAAAGAGAGAAAGTCATTACAAGTGAGTTAATATTTATGCCTTTCTCATCAATTTTTATTCTTAATGCCTTTCTTATCCATTTTTGTTCTTAAAATAATCTCTACCATTCAAATATAAAATCAATAAATTAGATTTTTTTCTCATTTTAGTTGTAATTTGTATTTTAACTTTATCCTTTATATATAAACACTAGTTTTTATACCCCGTATTACGGGGGTTGTTTTATATTGTTTGTTTTAATATTTATTTATTTTTTGAATTTATTTTTTTTATTGTATCAAAAGTTAATAATATACTTATGGTTTGATGATAAATTGTTTCACATGAGATGTTATAACCCGGTTTAAAATCTATATGCTTTTGATGAGACCCAAGACCCGTTTATTTTTTTTACTGTAAAATTGGTTTTTTTAATTATAAATAATATTTATGAAAGTTAATAATATACCTATGGTTTGATGAGACCCAAGACCCGTTTATTTTTTTTACTATAAAATTGGTTTTTTAATTTAAATAATATATATCTTTTTTAAAATAAATAAGATATTAATATTTAGTATATCTTATTTTATAGGATTTTTACATCATTAATTTGGTGAGAATAATTTTTTATTTAATGAGATGTTATAACCCGTTAAGGAATATCTGGGTTTGGTAAGATCCATACCCATGAATTCGGGTCCAATGCATGAGGATCCTTCATTTAAAAATCAAACAAATCTGATAACTCCAAAAAAGGGGGGAGCGACCACATCGCGACACATAGGATTTTTGGATCTTCGTTTATATATATTATAGATATAGATTTAATAAATTTCTTTTTTTTATTTACCATTCAACCCCTCCACCCGGGCGGACCACATGCAAAAGAGCACACATGACCTCATTTTTTCACTAGTTTGAAAAATGAACGACTCTCACACTAAAGACGCTCAAATGAACAATATTTATCTGTTGGCAAGAAAAAATTTACAACGTATGAAACTTTGACATTAGTTACAACCAACTAATGCAAGATCTAGACCCAATGAATAATAACGACGGTAATTCAAACTTGTATAACTTTATAGAATCCACTCATCAAAGTGGGTCGGCAAATTAATATAAAATTCAAATTTTAAACTCTGTTTTATTCCTCTTAAATTCTAATATATTAGGAAGAGATGTGATATGTGGTATATTCTGACACACTAAATAAACCTAGGAGAAAAGAAGGAAAACGACGTTGAAATATGAGACATCAAAATCTGACTTAACCAGTGGCCAACAGAGTGTGGAACAGCTCTTTTAAAACTTATTCTTACTACTTATTAAGAAAGGGACTGATTATCCCCACACCGTGTGCAATATGCATTATCCCACATCACTTACAGACCGTCGGATAAATGCGGTCAAAACTGATGTGCGATATGTTGGGCGATTTGTGTTTCTTACTGGTGCGATATGTTGGGCGATTTGTGTTTCTTACTGACCAGAGAGTATGTATCCTAGGCGGCCGGATTATGTGATAGTCTCATAAGAGCATTTTCAGCAGTTTCTTTAAAATTTGTGAGAAAAATCTCTAAAAAAATTTAGAGGGTTGTAAGTGAGTGATTGTGAATTTAGGAGAGAGAAATTTTAAAGAGATAGGTAAATTTGAGTAAATTTGGATAAACACTGTTCATGCTCTATTTGTATTTTTTAATATATTTAAAGGTAGTTGTGAGTAGATGAGAGAAAAAAATAATGATAAAGTGGTAAAATATACTATTTAATTATATATAAGAAATAAAATATAATGTTTTTTAATTTATTTATAGAGATAAATATAAAGAAACGATTAAGAATGCTCTAAACTAACATAACATATGTGGTATGCTTAATAGAAAAATAAATTGGTGAGAAACTTGAAAAGCGTTATTTGTGAACGGTTAGCCTTAAAAAAACACTACATTATCTCTATAATTACACTAAAAAAACATTATATTTCTCTCTCCTATTCAATTAAATAATATTTTTTATACTTTTATCATTACAGTTTTCTCTCTCCTCTAATCACAACCAATCCAACAAATATTAAAAAATAAATATGGGCAAACAATGTTCCTCAAATGTTTCCCAAAATTTACAAAAAAATCAATACATTTTTCTCTTCATCCTATAATTTACACTCACAACCACTCAAAATCTCACCCTATAATTTACATACTCTCCTCACATAAATTTAGGGAATGGGATGTGAATGCTCTTGTATTCATTTAAACAAGATCTATGACATCTTGTTCAAAATTCTTTGGACAAAACACATAGTTGTTAACGGAAGCATTTAACCATGTTTGCCTTTTAAAAGTAAAACATAGTACAATTACATCTTTAGGCTTTTCTCAACATAACTTTTTTTTTCCTGGCTTGAGTGATTTAAAGAAAAAAAAACAAATTTAGGTGGTTAACTATTATTTTAGTGGTTTTAGGTAACTTACTATCTCAGATAGTGAATTACCGGTCCACGTCAGTATATATTCCATCTGGCTGTCCACGTCATCCAATTGTCAACAAATGGCGTATATGTGGAATCCGCTATCTCAAATAACGGATTACACAAAGTCCTTTTACCCACATTTACCATCTGGAAACTTTGTGTAATCCGCTATTAGAGATAGCGGATTCCACATGGACGATGACGTGGACGGCCACGTGGAAAGTAAGCTAGCGTATACTAGTAATTCGCTATCTGAGATAGCAAATTATCTAAAATCACTTAAATTCTAGTTAACCATCTAAAACCATTTTTTTTCTTTAAATAACCTAAACCAACAAATGTAACATCCCAAAATTTCAATAATAATATTCAATATATTATTCCTTATGATATATAAGTTTACTTGAGTTAGTAAATAAATAAAATAATAATAAAGAGAGAAAAATAAGTAGGCTAATTAGATGGAATTAACTATGGACTAAAAATGAAAGATATGCCTTAGGTCCATGGGCTTAAGGGAGTATAAATACCCCCTTAAACCTTAAATATTTCCATTTCCATCCATCTTATCCATAATATTCCCTACACACTCAAAACACACAAACAAACACTCCATTTTCGGCCACAAGAGAAAGCGAGATCCAAGGCCAAAACCAAGCCGATTATCGATAGATAGTGATTACTCAAGCTAGATACAAGATCATTGTTGAGCATCAAACTAAACCGTAACCAAAGAACACATAAAGGTATGTTCTTGATCTAAAAGTTTATGTTTTTGTGAACGGTTAGCCTTAAAACTTAAACATGGAATAGATCAGGTCTAGATAAATCATAAAGTTGCAAACTTAATGATTAAGATGAACTTAATGGACCCATGGTAATATACGGCTCATAGATAAACCTTAGATTTAGCCTATAACGTTTTAACACCATAAAGGTCCAAACTTTATGGATAAACGGGTTAGATTTTGATGAAAGGTTGATAACGGGTGTTAAACGGATAAAATGGGTAGGAAAGGGTGTTAAAATCCTAGTATGAATCATCAGTAAACTACTAGAGCTGAGAAAAGGTCGAAAAAGATAGTAAAATATGATTTGGGAACACCAGACCTGAGTTCTCGGCCACCAAGAGTCATCGGTCAGAGTTCTCGGTAACCATGTGTTCTCGGTCACGAGTTCCCGGTGAGTTCTCGGTGATCTGAGTTCTCTGCCAAAGGTTCTCGGTCAAACCTGAGAGTTCTCGGTCAAACTAAGGATTTTCGGTCAGCATATGTTCTTTGCCAAGAGTTCTCGGCTGACCCAATTCCTGTTGGGTTTGGGCCTGAACTCAGTTGGGCCCAGACACCTCCATGAACGGAGGCCTGACTTAGCTAAGTCTACAAGATGCTAAGCCTATATCCTTAGTCAAACTAGCCCATTGTCTTAAAGTTAAATAACAAGCCCAACTTAGAAGATACATCGGTTAACTAAAAATACCAACTTAATTAATTATACGTTTAATTAACGAATACATACATACATACATACATAGATACATACATACATACATACATACATACATACATCAGTTAGCCATGCACAATTAAAGAAGGGGACAACGATTAACGGCGAACGCAACAGGATCCAGGTGAGTTTCTAGCCTCATTTCCTTGATATATTTTCGGGGCTGTGTGCATGCTCAATGTGAATATTAATACACTTACCTTAAATGGTAAGTGTATGCTTTAATGATGAATGTGATAAGTTATGTTTAAATTATGAATGTATGCTTGACAATACGTGAACGACCTTCGGGTATTGCATGGATTGGCAAGGAAAATTATAGAGTAGTATGTTGATTATGATACGTATGGTATTATGTATGACATGTGTGAATGAGACAGTGAAGATGATAACAAACGGTAAGGAAAGGTTAAAGGGTTGCATACCCTAATAATATATGCGAAGGTTAAAGGGTTGCATACCCTAATAATATATGCGAAGGATAAAGGGTTGCACACCCTACTAATTTATGCGAAGGATAAAAGGGTTGCATACCCTAATAATATATGTGAAGGTTATAGGGCGAAATGTTCTTTAAAACGTAAGGTATGAATATGAAAGAAAGAGATTAAGTAAGTAAGTATATATAAACGAAAGTTTGAAAGTGTGGAGTACGTATGAAAGTATGTAATTATGAATATGCTGTATGTTGTATGATTAACTAGAACTCACTCAGTCTAGCTGGCTTTTCGTATGCACGCAGGTGAGTAGGGTGAGGCAGCTCGCTTGAGGGGAACACGTGGCATTGAATAAGAGGCTGGCATCGGAAGACTCAAGACGTTTATGTTTAATGTAGTTTATTTTTAAAACAAGTTATGAATGTTTGTAATGACTGTTGATGTTTTATGTTATTCCGCGAAAGTTTTAATTAACTCTGATTTTTAGAACTGCGTTTATGAGTAAATCCAACATCCAAATGTGAGGCACCGGCAAAGGGGCCTTACAACAATAAAAAAAAATCTTTTTCAACCTGTGCAAACTTGAAGAATACCACATTTTTTTTTATTTTGGCATTTTTATCTGAAATACAATATAACATGTTATATCAAAACTTTTACAGTCTCCAAATGCAAAATCCCATCATAATAAGCATCTTCAAAAGCAAATCCAATTCACAAGGATAGATACGAACACGAACATGTCAATTCTTGGAATCCATTGAATTAGAACACATGCAAGTCTTGTGCCATAGATGTCTCATAAGAGATTACACATCCACGTCTTATGATGAGACATGGCTAAAGTTGGATGGTCGTGCGAAACTACAATGTTGACCTCCGAACAGTTGAATCATTTACTATGCTAGACAGTGGTTTTAAATAATAAAAAAAGGAAATATTTTTGGAGGATCAGCCAACCATCATTTCCCACAATCAAAAAGCAATCACAACCAATACTAGCTCGATTACAACCAATAATACATGTAGTGTTTCCTTATAATGCTTTGTAATTTAATATAAATTGTAGCATCTTGTTCTCTTGCAGAACACAGACAAAAAATATTAATAGAAATCTCAATATTCAACTCTCTGATTTCCAAGATGGTATCAGAGTAGTGTTTACTATCTTAGGATTGTTTCTGCTCATCATATACTCATATCTCTTCTGTGAGCACCATGTTTGCAGACGGTAACATGATGTTTGAGGCATCAATAACGAAGACCTTTCACCTAACCCATGAATTTGTTCAGACACATTTTCAACCAAAAACAAACACAATTTGAAGATTATCTACCTCACAACAATTTCCTTGTTTCAATGCTAAAATCCAAACGAAACTAGAAATTAACACAAACGAACATGACTTAACCACTCAGTTAGCCAACCTTCAACTTTAAAAGCAAAACCCTTATCAGGGTGTGACATCTAGAGAAGAAATTAACACCGGTACAAGGTTTGAAAAGTTATTCTCCAGCCCTTCCATTACAAATCCTAAATACTTTAGTCCCTCAGTATTTGAATTGCTACAAAAAGTCCCTCAAACGTTGGAAAAACCAATATTGCTTAAATTAATTATAAACAGAGTATTTGGATTCTTAATTGTGGGGCCACGACCACAATGACTTTTGACTCATCCTACATTGTTTGTGTCTGTAATCGAAAAGGTCCCACATTAAGACTGCCAATGGAGAGATTATTTTGGTAAAAGGGGAGGTACAATTGAAATATCTCCCATATGAGAACTATCCAACTACTCTTGTGTACCTTCTTTGTGACACAAGCTCTTGTCTATCAGTCATGTGACAAAAGAACTATATTGCATTGATATACTGTTATTTATATATGTTTTCCCATGATAATTTTATACCATATTTGATGATTTATGATTCATTTTCGCTTAGAATTGATATATCACTAAGTGAAGTTTTGTAGGTCTCGGGTGCGTTAAACAGTTGAAAAGGAGCTTAAACGAGTTAAAACAAAGAACCGAGACAAATCAGGGTTGAATCGGAATGAACCAGTAGAAGAACTGGTCGAACCGGAAAAAAATCTGGCCTCGTCGCGTCATGCGGCCAAGGTAGAAATCCTCGTCGCGCGACGCGATGAGGCGAAAAGTGAAAATGAGCACGGGGCGTCACGCGAGCAGCTTCTATATCCTCTTCGCGTAGCACAACGAGCCCCTTTTTCTAAATGATTCTGACGTGTGGACAGGTTTTTGAACCTTAATCACTATATAAACATCATTAACATTAACCCTAAAAAAGACGAACCAGAAGCTGTTAAGGTCGAAAATTGAAGTTAGTATTGCGTATTTTGGAGCGTTTGGAGGCTAGAATTCATCCAGTGAAGTGCTAATTCGAGAGAGATCGAAGACATTACAGGTTTTATCATCTTTAATATTTTGGTTTCTAACTTTTATCCGATGTTCACCATGATTTCTACTCATTTTTTGTTTGATTTTTAGATGCTAGGCTAAACTTAATAGATTGCCTAGGCTTATGATGAACCATCGTTGATGTTTTGATTTTAGTTTGATTGTTTCTTTTCGTTATGGTTTTATGATTCAGTAAACTATTTGATTTTATTTGATTGATGCGTATGTGTACTTGGGTTTGCTTGTTCTAGTTTTATTATTCCACATTATCCTTGGTGATTGTTTCATATGATAGGATTTTGTTAGGTCATCTACTATGTGTTTTTAAATAGTTTACGATTGAATTTGAATAAGATCATAAGAATAATATTATTAGTCAAACGAATAAAAGTGTGCTGCTAAGCTAGAAAGTTGTATGGTGAAAGGTTATTGCTAGATCTTTGTTGATTATGATTGCTAAATTTAGTTATTCGTAAGTAGTCCGTCTAGGTTTGATTAATTAATTTTGTCTAGCGAGTCAATTAAGTTTTGTAACATCCCGTTTTTATAGTCTCGGTTAATAAATGAAATGTGAGTTATTATGAGTCGGGCTAGTGTTGGGTAAATGGATATGGGTTATGGACTTGGGTTAAGAAAGAAAGAAAGACCATGGGTTTAAGCCCATGATCAATAAATATATACACCTTTAATACCCATTAATCCTTCATTTCACATATATTCCATACACCATCAAAACACACACGTAAGCTCTCTCTCTCTAGTTTCTCCCTCACTCTAGCCGAAATCACCAAGGAAGAACCAATCCTGATCCAAGGTAATGATAGTTTGATATTGAATGAGCTTAAACCCGTTAGATATAGTCACGAAACGACGAGCCGACACCGTTAAACCATTTAAGTCACGAGATCCGGGTGGAATCGGGTATAAACCAAACCTAAGATAAGCTTAGGGGTCACCCTAGCTCAGATCGGGATAGAGCGAGACGAAAAACGGTGAAAAACGAGTTAAAAATCGTTTTTCCGGCGAATCCGCGGTTTTCCGGCGGCGGCGCCGGAAAAGGGGGAATACAAGGTAAGAATGTCAGGGAATGTTCTGGCATTCCCTGACCTAACCCTAGTTCTCTAGGGGTAACTATCAAATTAGAGTATTTCGCTAGCTGATTCGTCTAAGGGAATATAACGAACTAGCTACAGTTCGTTAAGGGGAGAAGATGTAACGATTCCGACTAAACCAGGTATACCCTAACCGGTAGACAATAGTTACGTTATATTTAATGTCGGGTATGTGAATTACCCTAGTAAATATACGAGAATACATGGTTCACTGTATTGATTGTACGTGAATATATAATTCATCGTATTGAACATGCGATTAATCGATCGATAGTTATTGAAACCCGAACGAATCGAGGGTTCAATTATAGACGATATCTATGACATTTAGTGATGTTTACGAAGTATTAAAGCTTCGGGATAAGTGAATTGAAGCACAGAAAAAGAAATTCGATTTAATGGTACGTCGGTACATTAAACGAAACCTTCAATACCAAACCGAGCAAGAGACGATCGATCAAGCCGAAAAAGATGCGCAATTATTAATAATATGATGTTTCAAGCTAATAAATGTCATGGTTTAAGTTTATAAAGTTTTTAAATCGGTTTTATATAAATTTCATTTTTAAGCCGAAAACGACCGTTTTAGCCTCGTTTTAAGCCAAATTAAACATTTAACCGAAAAACGAACTGAACCAGATTATCCAAAACATTATCCGGATTTCCAAAATCTAAACATGTGGCTAGAAATGGAGAAGTGGGTCCCACCCCACCCCCCTCATATTTCCGATCGGCTTGGGGTTAACACCCCTAGCCTCTCATTTCTTTTTTACATCAAACATGTGCAACATCCATCAATTCTCTCAACATCATGAACTAAAAACCGAGATTTTTAGCAAGAAAACCGAGGTAAAAATCGAGTTATGTACGTGTTCATCTTCGTTTCTTGAGTTTATTTGCAAGAAAATGAGGTTTCAAGTGAAAAAAGGTGAAAACCCGAGATGAAACCGATTCTTGCCTGGTCAAGTGATGTATACGGGTTATACAAGGGATCTTGGTCCAAGAAAGGAGTTAAACGAACCAAAAACGAATTTTTACGGTTTAAACTTTAGTTTTGAAACAATAACCGAAACTATAGTGTAAGAGGCTTGATTGTGAGTGTAACTTGCTTGGTATTGTGGTATGTTGGTTGTAGGTTCTGTATTTAGTGGTAGATAAGGCGGAAAGACGAGTGTGTAGCTTGTAGTGGCGGAAAACAAAAGGTATATTCGGTTTATGTTCGGTTATGAGTTTTTGGACAGATTGTGAAGGGTTTAGAGTTAGGTCATGAAATTTTACAGCGGTGTTAAATACATGAAAATATGAATTCCGTGAAATTTTGGTAATTTTTGGACAAAGGATGAATATTTGGTGAATTTAATGCTCGGTTTTGGCTAAAAATGGTGAAAAATAGTTAAATATCATAAAAAATTCTGGAAAATTTCAGATAAGCTTTTTATAACATGTATAAGTCACACAAAAAATTTTAGGTCAGTTGGAGAAGTCTAAGTAGGCTTTTCGGTTAAACGAGTTCTAGGGTTTTCTAGCTCGGTTTTAGTGAAAATGGCATGTAAAAAGAGATTTTGATTCTGGAAAAATTACAGGGGACTATGTGGATGGTAGGGGACATCTAGGAAAAATTTGGGATTTTTCTAAGTTCGTTTGGTATTTACGACATATTTAGTGTTTAAATGGTGTTTAAAAATAGATAAATAAATTTTAAATATAAAAATTAATTCTGGAAATATTTTTTATAAATTTCCCCACTGTCAAAATGTTATTTGTGCAAAATATCAAGATCCGAGGATGAACGGATATTAACTTGGAATAAAAGTGAACTTTTATAATATAAAACGCGTAAACCAGCAAAGTTCGGGTAGACGAACTGACTGGTGTATAAAAACCCTAAAAATGAACTATTTTCATATAACTGAGTTAAACAAGTAAAAATAAATCATCCGAAAATAATTCGGATGATTTGGGTAATTTTAAACGATTTAACAGTTTCCGGTGCACCAAAGACGGAAACGGGTCCCGCGGCCAATTGGGGCGTCTAAACCGAGCTCTAATTTCACAACTTTAATTAAATTATCAGTCAACCACTATTTTCGGGTCGTGTGTGACCAAACTCATTTTTGAAACGTAAAAACGGATAACCGTGCTTGCACGCAAAACGGGAAAAACGACTAATAGTAATTTTGACTAGTAAACTCTAAACGATATCACAATCTGAGTCCGAAGAAGTGTTTCTGGGTTAACATTGCCCCCGGAATGGGTACAGTACTGGGTTAACAGTGTCCCAGATGTACCGGTTAACACGGTTAAAGTTATATTAATAATGAGTGTATAGTAACGATCGTAGGGATCATATTACAGATTGGACGTGGTAACTGATAATGATTGTTGTTACCTGCTTGGATGTGCTAAGGTGAGTTTCACGAGCCCCTTTTTCTGAATTGTTTTTAAATATTTTCCCGGGGCGGAAGCATGTTACTACTGAAATGTTTAAGTACATACTGAACGCATGGATTTGCGTGTATTTACATATATTTTATTATACGGGAATCGTACGGAAATGTACTAAGATGGTAATTGTCTGAGTTGCTAACATTCTAAGGCCCCGGATCACGAGTGATTAACTGAAAGCCGGTAGAGTGTGGATAGTACTATTGGTCTGACAAACCCAACTGGTCCGGCATGGATTTTCTGATGTTTCCCAGCCAGTTGCACATGTCTATTTTGTTGTTATATATATTTTGCTATGTAATGTTAGACATAGCGGTTTGGGGCAGGTCCGTGGGCGGAGTATGCCACGGGGGTTGTGTGTGGATAGTCAGAGGTTTCACTTGTGGGCTCAGCATAATTACATCAATAATATTATATTATGATATGGATTTTTCATGGTTTATTCAAATTGTGAAACTCACCAACTATTCGTAGTTGACCCGTTTTCTCACATGCTTTTCAGGTACAATTAAGATGAAGTGATTGCTTACGTGCTAAGTGCTTGATGTGTGTAAGATTTGCGTGTGGGATGTTAGGATACATTATTTTAAATAGAATTATGTATCATATTGTATGATGTGTGTATCACCTAGACGGTAATGAAATACGAGATAATGTAATTTGAAGTATATTAATGTATTCAGTTTTCTTTATAAACAATGTGGTTGATATCAGCGGTGTCTGTTGCATCCCGGTTACGTTTCCGCTGCGGTTACGGGGTGTTACAGAACTTGGTATCAGAGCCATTGGTTATAAAAGAATTAGGATGTCTTTAAAAGATACCTAAAATATAACCAGTAGCTCAAGTATTATAGGATCTGAATATCAACTAATAATTTATAGTGACGAGATCTGGATGAACTTTGATGGACAAGTGAGTTATTATGGTCCGGAACATAATAACAGACTTGTCCGCACGAGGGAATTTAGGGGAAGTCACGGGGAACATTAATAGGTAAAAATGGCAACATATATGTAAAGTATATAATATTATTTATGCGTGCTAATGTGTATATATATGTGCATATCTTGTGGGTACATGTATTGAGAAATAGGACCCGGATAAGGAACCGGGGGATGAAATAATAAAAAGTACCGAGGATGCTGAAATTTCTAGAGCATCGGTTGATGATAAGTCTGGCTTATCGGGCCATAGTTATGATATTACCAAGTTAGATCTCCCGTTTGACATTAACCAGAAATACCTAGTAACCGTCACTCCCAACCAAAATTGATAAATCCCTTACCCTACCAACACTGGTACCGTATATCCTAATAACCCCATATGTTCACCCGAACCGCCGACCCTCACGTATGGACGAATCTGTACCTGAACCCATTCCTATTCCATTAAGGTAAAAAAAATAAATAAATAAATAAATAAAAAGATATATATAATAAATAAAATAATAATAATAATAAATTTGATAATAAATGAGCAGATAAAATAATATATAGAAATATATATGTGTATTTCTCACTCTTAAACATATGAGACATACCACCTCCAGATCGAGAATTACCGATTTTAGTGAACCTAGAACGCCTGAGAACATTGACTGAGCAAGTGATAGAGTTTCCCATAATAGTAATTGATAATATTTGAAGGCAACCCATGTTGCGCGATTACCTCGAACCTTGCAACTCCCTATGTTATCCTTACATCCGTTAGATGCCTATACCCATGTATATTCGAATAGAATGATTACCCATACACAAAGAGGTGTTGGAATCATTATAGCATAGTTGGCTGTTCGTTCGTAGGTAGTATACCGTGTATGCCGGATATACAAATAGACACGGATATTATAACTCCGTGGTACGTAATCGTTTGGTGCTCACGGTGAGCATGTATCGGTTATGCTGTCATGCAGAAGGATATTGAAATCAAGTATACTAAACATTAATCTTTGTTGAGAAAGATCTATATGTCAGTTGGTGACAAGAATTATGAAACATACTTAAACGTTAACCGACGTTAGGTTAAGTCCATATGCTATTATATTTGTGGGACATATATACTAGATACTCGTATGTGTAATATGTATGATAATATTTGGTGTGTATGTGTACCTGTTGTTATGATTGAGCTGGTAACGAGTTATACGGTGAGATTAATATTGATTACTGCATACGGGATGAGTACGGCGGAATGACATAAAAAGAGTAACTTCAATGATGGAGATTGATATGATTCAGTTGATTGCTCAAAGATAGCAGATGATGATACCGAATGTCGTATCACAGATCACTGCTAGTGTTGATGCAAATGTGATCGCAGAATTATAGATCGAGCAATCACATGAATATGAATATTTCAATTCTTAGTGTTATTATTAAGAGTGATAATGTCCCACCGAATACTATTATGACTACAAGTATTAGTTATAAACTAAACATGAATAGTAGTCGCAATGAATTAGATCCGGTATGAAGGATATGTTTGTGGATTGTGTTAAGGAAATTATTAATAGTTGCTGATGGTAAAGGGAGGAATAGATTAGCGAGTGGATATAGAAGATCGAAACGGTTAAGGATATTGGTAAGAGTCTAGAACATTGTGTAGTGAAATATGCTACAGATATGTTGGTAGATTATGTTGTATCGTGATGGAACACGATGGTATAAAATTATAGTTAGAAAATCTTTACTCAGATGATATGGTCAGAATTTAAAATTCTTGTGCTAGAGCACTTTTATTCGAGTAAATTAAGTTCAGAGATTGGAAACTGAGCTATGGAAGATAGAAATGTTGTGCTGATCACTTAGGACACGCTAATCGTTTGAAGGAATTGTCATGTCTGGTAACATGGCTAATTACTCCTGAAACTAAGCGAAGTGAGCGCTATATTGGGGGCTAACTCCATCGATAAGGAGTATAGTCAATCCTGTAAAATATACAACCTTTGGAAGGGTTGTGTCACAGGCCAGCATTGTTATATTTGACTCTATGGGAAGCGGAATGGAAGGACGTTAGGTGAGACGTCGAGTGTTAAAGAAGAGAAATGATAAAGGGATAGTGCAAGATAGGCTTTTGAGTAAGTAGGTATGTCCTACAACCCAGAATTATACTAAGACTAGTTCCGGTGTGAAAACATGAACCGCATGAAGGGTCCTTCCCTAAATGTGGAAAATATGGTTATCGGCAGAAAGAAGAATATCGGGTGATAGTAGGCCACAGGTGTGGTAAAGATGGACGTAATGCCCCAATTGTAGAACCAATTGAAGCCTTGTGAACCGGCAACCCCAACCCATTCGTGTACAACCACTCCGAACCCAACAGCTTCAATAACAATCAATCCAAGGAAATCAAATAACGCCAAACAGTTGTACTTGCTATGACTGTGGCAGTACAGAACGTTTCAAGAGAGATTGCCCAAGTTGAACCAAGGTGTCGTTGGAAGACAAACCTCATGACAAGCATCAATCTCTGATCAAGCAAGGAGCCGTGCTTTTGTGAGTAATTTGAATAAAGCACGTCATGATCCAAAGGTGGTATTAAGTATGTTGTAGTTTTAAATCAATAGGCTTCAGTGATATTATTACGGTCGTCGATAGAAGTTAGTTCCTGCTGACATCCTATCATTTGGAAAGATACCGATTAGTGAAACTACAGAATCCTATACTGTAGAATCACTAACGGTAAACCCCTAATGGTTAACTAAATTGTTCGGAATTGTCCTATTATTCTGAACGATTAACCTTTCCTTATTAACCTACGACCAGTAAAGTTAAGAAGTTTTGACGTAATAGTTAACATGGATTGGCTAACTCAACATGAAGCTGAAATCAAATATGAAAAGAAGATGATTAGAAGCTCTCTTTCGGACGATGAAGCGATTTGATACAGAGAAAAGTATACGATTTAAAAGAAAACATATAGAAGATATCCCGGTGGTACGCGAATTTCCACAAGTTTTCCCAGAAGAACTTCCTGAATTACCGCCAACCCGACGGGTCGAATTCAGAATCGATATAATGCCTCAAGCTGACCCTGTTGCTAAAACACCCTACCGACTTACACCAACTGAAATGCAAGAATTATTGGATAAGGTTTTATACGACCTAGTTAGTCACCATGGGGTGCACCAGTGTTATTTGGGAAGTGAAGGACGAAAGTGTTAGGATATGTATTGATTAGGGAGAATTGAATAAAGTGATGATCAAGAATAGGTATTCACTTCTTCGAAGTAAATGATCTATTTAATCAACTGCAAGGGGCGATTTATTTTTTTAGAAAATTGATCTTAGATATAGTTTTCACCAAATGAAAAATCCAAGAGGAGGACATTGCAATAACAGCGTTTCGGACTCGTTACGGCCATTATGAATTCTTAGTTATGCCTTTCGAGCTAACGAATGCGCAGGCAGTGTTCATGGAACTCATGAACCGAGTCTGTAAACTTTATTTTGACAAATTTGTCATAGCATTCATTGATGATATTTTGATATATTTGCAACGTAAAGAAGAGCACGAACGACAGTTAAGGAAAATTGTGGAAGTGATGAAGCAAGAGGAGTTGTACGCGAAGTTCTCGAAATGTGATTTTGAATACAGAAAGCATAATCCCTTGGTCATGCTGTAAAGTAACAAGGATTTCACATAGATCCAAATAAGGTAGAAACCATTAAAATTGGCAGTCACCCAAGACGCCAAAGGAAGTGCGCCAATTTTTAGGACTAGCCGGAGACTATCAGCGGTTCATTGAAGAATTTGTAGTATTACCCAACTCATAATCCTTTGTGCGACGCAAATGTACAAATTTTATAGATGATAAGAGACCGCAGTCTCATATTCAACGAGGATGGGTCGAGTTGTTAAGCGATTATGACTGTGACATCCGTTATCACCCCAGCAAGGCTAACGTCGTAACCGACGCCTTGAGTAGGAAAGATCGGGTTAAGCCATTGCGAGTGCGGGCGCTGGGGATGATAGTCCAGTCGAACCGTTCGGACCTGATTCGAGTCGCTCAACGTGAGGCGTTGAAAGAGGAAAAATTGGAAAAAGAGGGACTTTTCGGCAATGAGAAGAATTTCGAACAGCGCGTGGACGAAATTCTCTATTTCAAAAATCGGGTTTGGATCCCGACCCTCCATGACCTTCGCGATTTAATCATGGACGAAGCGCATAGATCGAAATATTCCATGCATCCGGGATCGGATTGGACTATTGATGATACGAATATCTGAAATGATTTTATTAATGGCCGAGTTTGGAGAAAGATATGGTTACGTATGTTGGTAAATATTTAAGTTATGCAAGAGATAAGGCTGCACACCGAAAACCCTAGGAAACGCCACAACGACAGAAAATTCACCAATGATAGTGGGAATAAATTACAATGGATTTCGGGACGCAAATTCCCAAGATATATCAAAGGCATGATGTAAATTGGGTAATCGCGGATCGATTAACCAATCCTCGCATCTCATCCCAATCTATGACGATTACCACAATGAATTCTCGCCCAAATTCATGATAGTGAAATGGTATCTCGTCGTGGAGTACCATTTTCAATTATCTCAGATCGAAATAGTCATCCTACTTCCATTATTGGAAGGCGGGGAAGGAAGCATCGAGAGCTTGAAGCTTTCTATAGGTGAAGTAGTTATCACCAATTTGTCAAATTGAAAATGGGCTTCAATCAAGCCATAAGATTTTAATTGATTCGAGAGACAAACAATCGGATTTATAAAACTTAAGGTAAGTTGAAAGCAGCGCGAGATTGGCAAAGGATTTATGCCAACATTCAAAGGAAACCATTGTCGCTAGAAAGAGGTGACAAGGTACTTTAAGGCATCACCTTAGAGAGAGGTGATATGAGGTTTGGCAAAACCGAAATTAGCTCCTTAATATATTGGGCCTCATGTGATTATCTCCATGATTGGTCACTTAGTTTATTGATTAAAGTATTCCAGGGGCTAAGTACTATACATGATGTTTTGCCATGTATACGGATTGAAAAGTACCTAAGCAACGAGGCAACGAAAGTACTAGTAATGGAGGTACTCATAGAAGACATGCTTGATATCATAAATAATTCCGTAGAGATAGTAGACGGGAAAACTAAACAGTTTGGACATACCAAGCTTTATTGATTAAGATTAAGTGGAATTCACAGCGTGGACCAGATTATACCTGGTAACGCGAGGGTGAATTCTGAAGGAAAAACCCCCACCTTTCTCTCGGAAGGGGATAGTGGGCGTGAAAAATTTCGAGAACGAAAATTCTTAACGGGGGGAGAATGTGACTGTAACGATTCCGACGAAACCAGGTATACCCTAACCGGTAGACGTTAGTTACGTCATATGTAATGTCGGGTACATGAGTTACCATGGTGATTATACGAGAAAACATAGTTCATTGTATTGATTGTAAGTGAATATATAATTCACCGTAGTGAATATGCGATCAAACGATTCGATAGTTATGGAAACCCGAATGAATCGAGGGTTCAATTATAGACGAGATGTATGATATTTAGTGATGTTACGAAGTATTAAAGCTTCGGGATAAGTGGATTAAGGCACAGAAAAAGGATTTCGATTTAAAAGTACGTCGGTACGTTAAACGAAACCTTTAATACCAAGCCGAGCAAGAGACGATCGATCAAGCCGAAAAAGATGCGTAATAACTAATAATATGATGTTTTAAGTTAATAAAAGTCATGGTTTAAGTTTTTAAAGTTTTTAAATCGGTTTTATATAAATTTCATTTTTAAGCCGAAAAACAACCGTTTTAGCCTCGTTTTAAGCCGAATTAAACGTTTAACCGAAAAACGAACTGAACCAGATTATCCAAAACATTATCCAGATCATGGAAATCCAAATGAGTGGACTAGATTGAACAAGTGGGTCCCACCCCACCCATCCAATAGTTCCGATCGGAACCCACACCCACGCAAACCATTTCATTTTCTTTTTTTCACACACCCAACTCAATAAACCTTCAACTCTCTCAAACCTTTGATCAAAAACCCGAGTTTTCAAGCAAGAACACAAGGTAAAAACCCAGTTGTAATCGTGTTTATCTTCTTTTCTTAAGTTTTCTTTCAAGAAAATGAGGTTTCAAATGAAAAATGGGTGAAAACCGAGATGAAACCGATTCTTGCATGGTCAAGTGATGTATACGGGTTATACAAAGGATCTTAGTCCAAGAAATGAGTTAAACGAGTCAAAAACGAATTTTTACGGTTAAAATCTTCGTTTTAGTATCATAACCGTAACCATGAAAGAAATGGCTTGATCGTGAGTGTAACTTGCCTGGTATTGTGGTATGTTGTTTGTAGGCTCTGTATTTAGTGGTAGATAAGGCGGAAAGATGAGTTTGTAGCTTGTATTGGCGGAAAACGAAAGGTATATTCGGTTTGTGTCGGTGTATGTGTTTTTGGACAGATTGTTGGTCGTTTAGAGTTAGGTCACGAAATTTTACAGAGGTGTTAAACACATGGAAATATGAGTTCTGTGAATTTTTGGTAATTTTTGGATGAAGGATGAATATTTGGTGAATTTAATGCTCGGTTTTGGCCAAAAATGGTGAAAAATAGTTAAATATCATGAAAAAGTCACACACAAAATTTGAGGTCCGTTGGAGAAGTCTAAGTAGGCTTTTCGGTTAAACGAGTTCTAGGGATTTCTAGCTCGGTTTTAGTAAAAATGGCATTTAAAAGAAGATTTTGGTTTTGGAAAAATTACAGGGGACTATGTGGATGGCAGGGGACATCCAGGAGAAATTTGGGATTTTTCTAAGATCGTTTGGTATTTACGACATATTTAGTGTTTAAATGGTGTTTAAAAATAGATAAGTAAATTTTAAATATAAGAATTAATTCTGGAAATATTTTTATAAAATTCCCCACTGTTAAAAAGTGATTTGTGCAAAATTTCAAGATCCGAGAGTAAACGGATAATTATTTGTGCTAATTATCAAACTTTTAAAGTAAAACGCGTAAACCGGTGAAGTTCGCTTAAGCGAGCTGACTGGTGTACAAAAACCCTAAAAATGAACTATTTTCATATAAATGAGCCAAACAAGTAAAAATAAATCATCCGAAAATAATTCGGATGATTTGAGTAATTTTAATCTATTTTAACAGTTTCCGGTACGCCAAAGACGGAAACGGGTCCCGCGGCCAATCGGGACGTCTAAACCGAGCTATAATTTCACATTTTAAATTAAATTATCAGACAACCACTATTTTCGGGTATTGTGTGACCAAACTCATTTTTGAAACATAAAACGGATATTCGTGCTGGGCACGCAAAACGAGAAAACGACTAATAGAAATTGTGACCATGGAAATCTAAACGACATCACAATCTGAGTCCGGAGAAGTATTTCTGGGTTAACAATGCCCCGGAACAGGTACAGTACTGGGTTAACAGTGTCCCCAGATGTACCGATTGATAAGGTTAAAGATTATATAAACAATAATTGCATAATAACGATCGTAGGGATCATATTACAGATTGGACGTGTTAACTGATAATGATTGTTGTTACCTGCTTGCATGTGCTAAGGTGAGTTTTCACAAGCCCCTTTTACTGAACTGTTTTAAATATTTTCCCGGGGCGGAAAGCATGTTTCTATCAAAATGATTAAGTACATGCTGAACGAATGGAAATGAATGTATTTATATAATGTTTATTGTACGGGAATCGTACTGTAATGTATTAAAATGGTAATTGTTTGAGTTGTTAATATCGTAAGGTCCCGCAGCAGTGTTCTGGGTTAACAGTGTCCCCAGAGGTTATTGGAAGTGTTCTGGGTTAACAGTGTCCCCAGAGGTTATTGGAAGTGTTCTGGGTTAACAGTGTCCCCAGAGGTTATTGGAAGTGTTCTGGGTTAACAGTGTCCCCAGAGGTTATTGGAAGTGTTCTGGGTTAACAGTGTCCCCAGAGGTTAGTGGAAGTGTTCTGGGTTAACAGTGTCCCCAGAGGTTATTGGAAGTTTCTGGGTTAACAGTGTCCCCAGAGGTTATTAAATGTATTTATGGGTTAACAGTGTTCCCAGATAATATTATATTATGATATGGATTTATCATGGTTTACTAAAATTGTGAAACTCACCAACTATTCGTAGTTGACCCGTTTTCTCACATGCTTTTCAGGTACAACTACGATAAAGTGATTGATTACGTGCTAAGTGCTTGATGTGTGTAAGTTTTGCGTGCTGGACGTTAGGATACATTATAACAGATAGAATTATGAATCGTATTGTATGAAGTGTGTATCACCTAGACGATAATGAAAGACGAGACAATGTAATTTTGAAGTATATTAATACATTCGATTTTCTTTATAAACAATGTGGTTGATATCAGAGGTGTCTGTCGCATCCCGTTTACGTTTCCGCTGCAGTTACGGTGTGTTACAGTAACGATTCCGACTAAACCAGGTATACCCTAACCGGTAGACAATAGTTACGTTATATTTAATGTCGGGTATATGAATTACCCTAGTAAATATACGAGAATACATGGTTCACTGTATTGATTGTACGTGAATATATAATTCATCGTATTGAACATGCGATTAATCGATCGATAGTTATTGAAACCCGAACGAATCGAGGGTTCAATTATAGACGATATCTATGACATTTAGTGATGTTTACGAAGTATTAAAGCTTCGGGATAAGTGAATTGAAGCACAGAAAAAGAATTTCGATTTAATGGTACGTCGGTACATTAAACGAAACCTTCAATACCAAATCGAGCAAGAGACGATCGATCAAGCCGAAAAAGATGCGCAATTATTAATAATATGATGTTTCAAGCTAATAAATGTCATGGTTTAAGTTTATAAAGTTTTTAAATCGATTTTATATAAATTTCATTTTTAAGCCGAAAACGACCGTTTTAGCCTCGTTTTAAGCCGAATTAAACATTTAACCAAAAAACGAACTGAACCAGATTATCCAAAACATTATCCGAGTTTCCAAAATCTAAACATGTGGCTAGAAAATGAGAAGTGGGTCCCACCCCACCCCCCTCATATTTCCGATCGGCTTGGGGTTAACACCCCTAGCCTCTCATTTCTTTTTTACATCAAACATATGCAACATCCATCAATTCTCTCAACATCATGAACTAAAAACCGAGATTTTTAGCAAGAAAACCGAGGTAAAAATCGAGTTATGTACGTGTTCATCTTCGTTTCTTGAGTTTATTTGCAAGAAAATGAGGTTTCAAGTGAAAAAAGGTGAAAACCCGAGATGAAACCGATTCTTGCCTGGTCAAGTGATGTATACGGGTTATACAAGGGATCTTGGTCCAAGAAAGGAGTTAAACGAACCAAAAACGAATTTTTACGGTTTAAACTTTAGTATTGAAACAATAACCGAAACTATAGTGTAAGAGGCTTGATTGTGAGTGTAACTTGCTTGGTATTGTGGTATGTTGGTTGTAGGTTCTGTATTTAGTGGTAGATAAGGCGGAAAGACGAGTGTGTAGCTTGTAGTGGCGGAAAAAAAAGGTATATTCGGTTTATGTTCTGTTATGAGTTTTTGGACAGATTGTGAAGGGTTTAGAGTTAGGTCATGAAATTTTACAGAGGTGTTAAATACATGAAAATATGAATTCTGTGAAATTTTGGTAATTTTTTGACAAAAGATGAATATTTGGTGAATTTAATGCTCGGTTTTGGCTAAAAATGGTGAAAAATAGTTAAATATCATAAAAAATTCTGGAAAATTGTAGATACGCTTTTTATAACATGTATAAGTTACACACAAAAGTTTAGGTCAGTTGGGGAATTCTAAGTAGGCTTTTCGGTAAAACAAGTTCTAGGGTTTTCTAGCTCGGTTTTAGTGAAAATGGCATATAAAAAGAGATTTTGGTTCTGGAAAAATTACAGGGGACTATGTGGATGGCAGGGGACATCCAGGAAAAATTTGGGATTTTTCTAAGTTCGTTTGGTATTTACGACATATTTAGTGTTTAAATGGTGTTTTAAAATAGATAAATAAATTTTAAATATAAAAATTATTTCTGGAAATATTTTTTATAAATTTCCCCACTGTCAAAATGTTATTTGTGCAAAATCTCATGATCCGAGGATGAACGTATATTTATTTGGAATAAAAGTGAACTATTATAATATAAAACGCGTAAACCAGCAAAGTTCGGGTAGACGAACTGACTGTTGTATAAAAACCCTAAAAATGAACTATTTTCATATAACTGAGTTAAACAAGTAAAAATAAATCATCCGAAAATAATTCGGATGATTTGGGTAATTTTAAACGATTTAACAGTTTCCGGTGCACCAAAGACGGAAACGGGTCCCGCGGCCAATTGGGGCGTCTAAACCGAGCTCTAATTTCACAACTTTAATTAAATTATCAGTCAACCACTATTTTCGGGTCGTGTGTGACCAAACTCATTTTTGAAACGTAAAAACGGATAACCGTGCTTGCACGCAAAACGGGAAAAACGACTAATAGTAATTTTGACTAGTAAACTCTAAACGATATCACAATCTGAGTCCGGAGAAGTGTTTCTGGGTTAACATTGCCCCCGGAATGGGTACAGTACTGGGTTAACAGTGTCCCAGATGTACCGGTTAACACGGTTAAAGTTATATTAATAATGAGTGTATAGTAACGATCGTAGGGATCATATTACAGATTGGACGTTGTAACTGATAATGATTGTTGTTACCTGCTTGGATGTGCTAAGGTGAGTTTCACGAGCCCCTTTTTCTGAATTGTTTTTAAATATTTTCCCGGGGCGGAAGCATGTTACTACTGAAATGTTTAAGTACATACTGAACGCATGGATTTGCGTGTATTTACATATATTTTATTGTACGGGAATAGTACGGAAATGTACTAAGATGGTAATTGTCTGAGTTGCTAACATTCTAAGGCCCCGGAACACGAGTGATTAACTGAAAGCCGGTAGAGTGTGGATAGTACTATTGGGCTGACAAACCCAACTGGTCCGGCATGGATTTGCTGATGTTTCCCAGCCAGTTGCACATGTCTATTTTGTTGTTATATATATTTTGCTATGTAATGTTAGACATAGCGGTTTGGGGCAGGTCCGTGGGCGGAGTATGCCACGGGGGTTGTGTGTGGATAGTCAGAGGTTTCACTTGTGGGCTCAGCATAATTACATCGATAATATTATATTATGATATGGATTTTTCATGGTTTATTCAAATTGTGAAACTCACCAACTATTCGTAGTTGACCCGTTTTCTCACTTGCTTTTCAGGTACAATTAAGATGAAGTGATTGCTTACGTGCTAAGTGCTTGATATGTGTAAGATTTGCGTGTGGGATGTTAGGATACATTTATTAAATAGAATTATGTATCATATTGTATGATGTGTGTATCACCTAGACGGTAATGAAATACGAGATAATGTAATTTGAAGTATATTAATGTATTCAGTTTTCTTTATAAACAATGTGGTTGATATCAGAGGTGTCTGTTGCATCCCGGTTACGTTTCCGCTGCCGTTACGGGGTGTTACAGAAGATAGCGAATTACCCTTGATTCGCTATAGTAAAAAGATGACGAATTGGGAGGTCCAATTCGTTACATAGACTGGTTCGCTATGGACTGATTCGTTAAGGTTCTAGTTCGTTAGAGGGTCCAGTTCGTTGCTATGACCAGTTCGTTAAGAGAAATGTAACGAATTAGAAGTTTATCGGAATGACAGAATGGTCCCTGGACTTAAAGAAGAATGAATTAATTACAAAGAAGCCCTTGGACTTTTAAGTAGCAAATTAATTAATGATTCGAAATGCTAATGGAAAATGTGTTAAGACAGTTAATGAAAATAAAATTTTTCCAAGCTGACCGGGCAGCTCGACCCCAGCCAGGGGCTCTGCCCCTTGAACCTTGTTAGGGGCTGCCGCCCCTAGACCCCGCTGCCAGGGGCGCTGCCCCCTGTCTGAAGTCCCAGCTTCTGATGGTTGATTCAGATCGGATCTTAATCAATTATGTCATAACTCACACAAAATTAATCGTGTTGACAAGCGAGTTAATGACGGGTTACTATGTTTAGAAAGATGACCGTTTGTTAAAGGCGGAATCAATAACAAACATTCGGTTGCAATGAATATTCAATGACAGAAGACCCACACATGTTCACTCAAAAGATTTCCATTTATATAATGTTAATCATACAAAAGGAGTAATCGATTTAGGGTTTATGAGGAATCCTAGGACAGCCGTCACACAATATTCTCTTAGATAATGTGTCGGTCTTATCCGTATTTTCCGTCTCAGTCTCCTCCTTTGCGGCGTGCCCTAATTATTCTATTTATAGGCCTGCCAACCTAGGACAGCTGTCATTCCTTCTAGAAACCCTATCCGATAGTACATATTCAATTTACATATTCAAAAATATACTAAGTGTAAAACAAGTCTTCCGGGTAGGCTTTTCATTAAACTTCAGTCTCCGAGTATGCAATGTACTCGGCCTTCCTTCAGACTTCGTAAACATAGAAGTGTACTCGAAATTAGTTTCCGGGTAGGTTTTACTTAAAGAATATTTTACCAAGTAAAATATTCACCGAGTAGACTTCAATCTTCTTGGACTTATCAAACTTTGCTCGACAAATCCTTACGAGCAACTTTGTTCTTCTATGTTCCTGTTCGGCTCATTGTCAGTTGAACAACTTATTGATAAGGCGTACTCGGGAGTACATACCTTACTTGAGCCGAACCTTACTCGAGATAACTTAAAGATATTCTATTAACTCATCAATTATACTCGGACCATAATTATTAAAGAATACCTTGCCCGGTCTTCCAATTACTTGGCTTCTTGGACTTGGTGACCATACCTTACTCAGAAGAGTAAAATACTTGGTCTTGAAGAACAACCCTGCTTGACAAAGTGAACCTTGCTCGGATATGCCAAATTAATGAACGTTACTCGGGAAATCACTGTAACACCCCGTAACCGCAGCGGAAACGTACACGGGATGCAACAGACACATCTGATATCAACAGCATTGCTTATAAAGAAAACACCACTACATTAATTTAAGCGAATTACATTGTTCCGAGTTTCGTTACCATCTAGGTGTTATCACATAAGTTTTACCGATAGTACATTAACATATTTAAAACAAAATATAGATCCTTAATCTTCCACAAAATAGCACACACATCAAGCACGTATCACTCATTCCAATTTGGGTGTACCTAGAAAGCATGTAAAGAAAACGGGTCAACTACGAATAGTTGGTGAGTTTCACTGATTTAAATAAACATTGACAATTTATTATAATAAATCATATATTAGCGATCTAATTATGCTGAGCCCACAAGTGAAACCTCTGACTATCACACACAATCTTCGTGGCATATCCCCTGCCCACGGACCCGTGACATATCCCCCGTCCACGGAACTGCCCCAAACCGCTATGTCTAACATTACATAGCAAAATATATATAACACCCAAAATAGACATGTGCAACTGGCTGGGAAACATCAGCAATCCATGCCGGACCAGTTGGGTTTGTCAGACCAATAGTACTATTCACACTCTACCGGCTTTTAGCTAATCACTCGTGTTGCGGGGCCTTACAATGTTAGTAACTCAGACAATTACCATCTTAGTACATTTCCGTACTATTCCCGTACAATAAACATTATATAAATACATTCATTTCCATGCGATCGGCATGTACTTAAACACTTTGATAATAACATGCTTTCCGCCCCGGGAAAATATTTAAAACAGTTCAATAAAAAGGGGCTCGTGAAAACTCACCTTTTTGTGAGCAAGATGTAATACTGTGAACAGCTACCGGCCTGGATCTGTAACACGATCCCTAAGTCGTTACTAAACAATTTCTATTAATATAACTTAAATTCGTGTTAACCGGTACGTCCGGGACACTGTTAACCCAGTACCGTACACGATCCGGGGACAATGTTAACCCCGATACACTTCTCAGGACTTAGATTGTGATATCACTTAGAGTTCTTTAGTCAAAACTACCATTAATTTGTTTTCTCGTTTTGCGTGCCTAGCACGGTTATTCGCCTTTACGTTTTCAAAAATGAGTTTGGCCACATACGACCCGAAAATAGTTGTTATTGATATTTTAATTAAAGTGGTGAAATTAGAGCTCGGTTTAGTCACCCCGTTTGGCTGCGGGGCCCGTTTCCGTCTTTAATATACCGGAAACGACTAAATCGGGTATAATTACCCAAATCATCCGAATTATTTTCGGATGATTCATTTTTACTTAACTAACTTAGTTTCATGAAAATAGTCCATTTTTAAGGTTTTTATATACCAGTCAGCTCGCTTAGGCGAACTTTGCCGGTTTACACGTTTTAAGCTTTAAAAGTTTGTTTTTAAGTTCCATTTAGCACAAATAAATATCAGTTTAGTCTCGGATCTTGAAATTTTGCACAAATCAATTTTTGAAAGTAAGGAATTTTATAAAAATATTTCCAGAATTAATTTTTATATTTAACATTTATTTATCTATTTTTAAACGTCATTTAAACACCAAATATGCCGAAAATACCAAATGACTTTAGAAAAATCCCAAATTTTTCTGAGATGACTCTTGCCATCCATATAGTTCCCAGTAATTTTTACAGAACCAAAAACTCATTTTTCATGCCATTTTCACCAAAACCGAGCTAGAAAACCCTAGAACTCGTTTTACCAAAACGTATACTTAGACTTCTCCAATGGACCTGAAGTTTTGTGTGTGACTTTTATATGTTATAATAAGCTTATCTGAATTTTTCCAGAATTTTTCATGATGTTTAACTATTTTTCACCATTTTTAGCCAAAACCGAGCATTAACTTCACCAAATATTCATCCTTTATCCAAAAATTACCAAAATTTCACAGATCTCATATTTTCATGTGTAGATCATCTCTGTGAAATTTCATGACCCAACTCTAAGTCTACCACAATCTGTCCAAATCACACAAATCATACGAAAAACCGAACTACCTTGTTTTTCTAGCTTTAAACCGCGAGGATCTCGCTTTCTAGCCTTTGCTAGCAACTAGATACAACACCTACAAGCAAAACAACACCACAACAAGCAAGTTATACCCACAATCAAGCCATTTCTTTCATGGTTTCGGTTAAGACATCAAAACAAAGATTTTAACCGTAAAAATTCGTTTTAGACTCTTTTAACTCCTTTCTTGGACCAAGATCCCTTGTATAACTTGTATACATCACTTGATCATGCAAGAATCGGTTTCATCTCGGGTTTTCACCCATTTTTCACTTGAAACCTCATTTTCTTGTAAATGACTCGAGAAAAAGACGATGAACACGACTATAATCCGATCTTTACCTCGGTTTCTTGGTATAAATCAAAGGGGGTTGGATGAATGTGTAAAGGGTTGAGAGGATTTGGAGAGTTGGAATGTAGAAAAAAGAAAAATGAAATGTGTGTGTGTGTGTATTGGGACCGATCGGTCCTAGTATGTGTGGGGGGGGGGCCACATCTCAAACCATGGCCACACATTTGGATTGTGTAATCCGGATAATGTTGTGGATAATCTGATTCAGTTCGTTTTTCGGTTAAACACTTAATTCGGCTTAAACCGAGGCTAAAACGGTCGTTTTTCGGCTTAAAAATAAAATTTATATAAAACCGATTTAAAAACTTTAAAAACTTAAACCATGACATTTATTGACTTAACACATCATATTGTCGGTAATTGTGCATCTTTTTCGGCTTGATCGATCGTCTCTTGCTTGGTTTGATGTTAAAGGTTTCGTTTAACGTACCGACGTACTAATAAATCGAAATCCTTTTTCTGTGCTATAATTCACTTATCCCGAAGCCTTAATACTTCGTACACATCACTAAACATTATATATTTCGTCTATAACGTAATCCCCGATTCATTCGGGTTTCAATAACCGTTCATCGATTAATCGTAATTTCAATACGACTAGCTGTACATTCGAGTATAATTCGTACTGTGAATCTTATATACTCGTATAAAAACATTGTAATTCATATATTAAGTATTAAATAACACGTAAATAGTATATTCCGGCTAGGGTATACCTGAATTTGCCGGAATCGTTATATTCTCCCCCCGTTATAAAAATTTCGTCCTCGAAATTTAACGCATCAACTACTTCCTTTTGCGGAAATAGGTGGGGGTATTTCTTCCGAAATTCGTCCTTTCGTTCCCAAGTATATTCTGGGCCTCGTTGCGAGTTCCATCTAACTTTGACCAACGAGATCTTATTGTGTCTAAGTTGCCTGATCTTCCCGTCTACTATTTCTATGGGCTCCTCTACAATGTTGAGCTTATCATTTATTTGGACACCCTCTAAAGGTAACACCGATGTCTCATCCGACAGACACCTTTTCAAGTTCGACACGTGAAACACGTTGTGAACTGCACTCAGTTCATCAGGCAGTTCTAATCGGTATGCTACATGACCGATTTTTGCAATAATGTCGAACGGTCCAATGTATCTAGGGGCTAACTTCCCCGCCTTTCCAAATCTGACTACTCCTTTCCAAGGTGATACTTTCAAATACACTTTATCACCTTTCTCAAATGATAACGGTTTTCTACGGGTATCGGCATAATTCTTCTGCCGATCCCGTGCGGCCTTCAGATTGTTCTTAATTTCAAGAATTTTGCTGGTCGTTTCCTGGACCAGATCTGATCTAATAACCTGTGTGTCGCCCACTTCAGTCCAGCAGAGTGGTGATCGGCACTTCCGTCCATACAATGCTTCGTAAGGTGCTGCCTTTATACTGCTATGGTAACTGTTATTATAGGAAAATTCAACGAGTGGGAGATGTTGATCCCAATTTCCCTTAAAATCCAGTACGCATGCACGAAGCAAATCCTCCAGGGTTTGGATGGTCCTTTCAGACTGACCATCGGCCTGAGGGTGGTAAGCCGTGCTTAGATTAATACGCGTTCCCAGCGCTTCTTGTACAGCTTGCCAATGATTGGAGGTGAAATGGCTATCTCGGTCGGAGATGATTGAGATGGGTATCCCATGACGAGACACAATTTCATTTATATAAATCTGCGCAAGTCTCTCTGTGTTATAGTTATTTCTAATCGGAATAAAATGTGCCGATTTGGTTAATCGATCAACGACTACCCAAATTGCATCATGTCCTCGGGACGTCTTGGGGAGATGCGTCACAAAATCCATCGTGATCTGCTCCCACTTCCATTCAGGAATTTCCGGTTGTTGTAACATTCCCGAAGGTTTTTGGTGCTCCGCCTTAACCCTCACACACGTCGTACACTTGCCGACGTATGTGGCTATATCCTTTTTCATACCCGGCCACCAGTAGAACTCCTTCGCATCCTTGTACATCTTGCCCGATCCCGGATGTATGGAATATTTTGATTTATGCGCTTCGTCCATGATTAATTCACGAAGGTCATGGAGGGTCGGGATCCAAATCCGATTTTTGAAATAGAGAATTTCGTCCACGCGCTGTTCGAAATTCTTCTCGTTACCGTAAAGTCCTTCTTTTTCCATTTGTTCCTCTTTCAACGCCTCGCGTTGAGCGACTCGAATCAAATCCGAAAGGTTCGACTGGACTATCATCCCCAGCGCTCGCACACGCAATGGTTTAACTTGATCTTTCCTACTCAAGGCATCGGCTACAACGTTAGCCTTGCCGGGGTGATAACGGATGTCACAGTCATAGTCGCTTAACAACTCGACCCATCTTCGTTGCCTCATATTCAGTTCTTTCTGATCGAATATGTGTTGCAAACTTTTATGATCGGTGAAGATGGTGCACTTTGTACCATAGAGATAATGTCTCCAGATTTTAAGTGCGAAGATAACTGCTCCCAGTTCTAAGTCATGAGTAGTGTAATTTTTCTCGTGTATTTTTAACTGTCGAGAAGCATAGGCTATGACCTTATTATTTTGCATCAACGCGCATCCTAACCCTCTCCGGGATGCGTCACAATACACGACAAAACCATCGTCTCCGTCGAGGAGACTTAAGATCGGCGCTTGGCACAATCTTTGTTTTAGCGTTTGAAACGCCGTTTCCTGCTCTTCACCCCATTCATACTTTCGATCTTTTTGGGTCAGAAGGGTTAAAGGTTGGGCGATGCTGGAAAAGTTCTCTATAAATCGACGATAATATCCAGCTAAGCCTAAGAATTGGCGGATTTCCTTTGGCGATTTAGGCGCTTGCCAATTCTTAACTGCTTCAACCTTACTTGGATCAACGTGTATTCCTTGATGGTTTATAACGTGACCAAGGAATTGCACTTCTTATAACCAGAAGTTACACTTGGAGAATTTTGCATACAACTTCTCCTGATTTAGAAGCTCTAAAATTAATCTTAAGTGTTGTTCGTGCTCTTCTTTACTCTTCGAGTATATCAAAATATCGTCAATAAACACAATGACGAATTTATCGAGGTAGGGTTTACAGGCTCGATTCATGAGATCCATGAACACTGCTGGCGCATTTGTTAGCCCAAAAGGCATAACTAAGAACTCGTAATGACCGTAGCGAGTCCGGAATGCGGTTTTTGGGATATCCTCCTCCTGAATTCTAACCTGATGGTATCCCGATCTAAGATCAATTTTTGAGAAATAGCTCGCACCTTGCAGTTGGTCGAACAGGTCATCAATTCGGGGGAGAGGATACCTATTTTTGATTGTCAACTTGTTCAGCTCCCTGTAATCAATGCACATTCTAAGGCTTCCGTCCTTCTTTTTCATGAATAGTACCGGTGCACCCCACAGGGAATAACTAGGACGTATAAATCCTTTATCCAACAATTCTTGCAATTGGTTGGATAATTCTTGCATCTCTGATGGTGCAAGTCGGTAGGGCGCCTTAGCAACAGGGCCAGCTTGAGGTAATAAGTCGATTCTGAATTCGACCTGTCGGGTTGGCGGTAATCCAGGAAGTTCTTCTGGGAAGACTTGTGGAAATTCGCGTACCACTGGAATATCATCCACCCGTTTCTCCTCAGAATCAGTGGCCGTCAAGCTTGCTAGATACGCCACGCATCCTTGGCGTATGTATTTTAACACCTTGAGGTGGGATATAAACGGTATTATATTGCCCGACTTCTCACCCTGCACTAATACCTCTTCGTCATCCGACACCCGGATCTTGACGATTTTCTTTTCACAGTTTATTTCTGCCTTGTTACGTGCTAACCAATCCATTCCCACTATCACGTCGAAACTACCCAATTCTACTGGTAACAAGTCAATCAGAAAGGGTTGATCGTTCAGAATAAAAGGGCAATTCCGAAATATCTGATTAACTATCATGGTTTTACCGTTAGCTACTTCTACAGTATAAGGTTCTATGGTCTCACCAATTGGAAGGTTTGCTATCGACAGGAATTTAACGGAAACAAAACTCCTATCGGCGCCTGTATCAAATAATACAGAAGCGTAATGATCAGAGACGAGGAATGTACCTGTCACTACACTGGGGTCCTGGCGTGCTTCGTTCGCCCCCAACACAAAAGCTCGGCCTCGCGCCGGATTGGACGACGATGCCTGACCCACTGCTTGTCTCCCATTTCCTCCCTGGTTCAGCCTCGGACAGTTTCTCTTGAAGTGATCTGGGCTGCCACATTCAAAGCAAGCACGGCTAGTGGTCATCATTTGGTTTCTTTGTGGGTTTTGCTGTCGGGTTGGTTGGGTCCTAAATGGCTGCGCACGGATAGGTTGCGGTTGTCGGTTCAGATTGTTCAGGGTTGTCCTACAACTCGGTGCGTAGTGCCCATTCCTGCCACACCGGTGGCACACTACCTCCTTGCACACGCCACCATGCTGGCAACCGCATTTCCCAAATTTAGGGAACGTCCCTTTCTGCGATTCCTGCCTTCCGCCTGAACTAGTCATGGTGTAGTTCTGGGCAGCGGGCCTAGCACGTTTACTTTGCTGCTTCTCCCGGATCCTATTGTCATACGTACCTCGCTTTCCCCCAGTAGACTCTCCTGCCACCTTCAGTGACCCACTCCTCACGAAATCGTATGTGACGATACCAGCTTGCGTCACCACACTCTCAAACGTCTAGTGTCCCCCAGAGTTGACTATACTCCTTACTAGCGGAGTTAGTCCCCATATATAACGCTCAACCCTCTTTGACTCTGGGGTGACTAACCATGGCACTAATCGCGACAATTCATTAAATCGGTTTGTATAACCTAAGTGGTCTGCCCCCTGCATCTCCAGGTTCCACAATTTGTTTTCTAACTTTTGCAGTTCGTTTTTCGGGCAGAAATGTTCCAGTACGAGAGCCTTGAGCTCTGTCCAGGTCATGCGGTTTGTTGCCACCTGACCGCGAGTCTGCACTATGGTGTTCCACCATGTCAAGGCATGGTCCGTGAACGTGCAGGTAGCATACTTAACAACGTAATCCTAAGGGCAGTTGCTGATGTTCACAACAGCCTCTATTTTCTCAATCCATTTAACCAACCCATTGGGTCCCTCAAATCCGCTAAATTCTAGGGGTTTGCACAACATAAAGTCTTTGATCGAACATCCCCTGGATGCAGGAATCGGTTCAGTACGGTTCGTCTCTACAGTAGGTATAGGGCCATTACTGTCTGTAACGACCACCCTAGGCGGTGCGTCATTACTCGGAATCGTGTTATCATTCTGTGGAGGATTAACATTTTGTTCCCCGTCATTAATGGTGGTCGTTTGATTGCTCGGAGGGGTTGGATTGGCCGAATTGTTAATACTGGCGGCGATGCGCGATACTATATCCGGTATCGCCGCCTCTAACTGTTGAGCAATCAAACGACTCACGTCCACTTCCGACAATTGGGCTGAACGTTTTGGTGCCATTCTACACAACATCAAGAAAATATATATAATTAATACAAGTTCCAATCATAAAACACAACAAACATTCCATTCATTAACAAACATTAGTACATATTACATCCCTGTCAGTTCACATACGTTTCCTGTCATCATTACATAAGTTAAGTTTTCCTACATAGGGCCTATGTCGGCATCATCTCGACATAACCCACAATGGGTCAGTGCTTGAATGATACCCAAAAGTATCTATAACGATATACCCCAAAAGAGACCCCCCCCTAAGGGCCAGTGGTTGTATTATAACTACCCAAGATTTACTCCATGTTAGCATCACCACTAACTGTTTACACATAGTATCAAAAAGCGGCCCCTGTCTACTCCCGTCCTAACACAACTAAACACGGTGGTATACCAACCACACCAGCACCGCCGCCATCCCCACAATCACTGCCATTAAACCCCGGATCCGTGTTTCCATCCGGTCAATCAACCCCAGGGAGTAGGCGTCCTCCCTCCTCAGCTGCGCGATCGCATGCTGGCTGTCCAGTATGCAATCCACCAAGAGGTTCCTCCTCTGAATACCCACCGTCAAGGCGGTGGTGTGCTCATTCATCCGCTCAGTGAGCACCCGGAGCCACGCCGCCTCGGTGGAGGGACGCTCATCCCTCACTGGCCTGGGGGTACCCCACTCAGGTGGCGGCACAGGCCCGGGCTGGGGGCGGGAGGACTCGCCTCTGTGGTAAGTGGATCTGGGTGGGGTAAAGGTAGGTGGAACATACGGGACACTGATCCGTACCGTGAGGCGGGGACCTGGTCTGGGAGGGGTGAGGGTGACCTGAGGTGCGGGTGGGGTGGGAGACCTGGTAACCCTAGCAGGGGAGGACAAGCTAGCACTCCTAAGGCTAGTCTCAGAAGGCTCGGTGCTGGAAGCTAAGCGTACACTCCTAGAGTTCCCGGAACTGGCCTCCTCCGGGTCCTCCTCTACAGATAAACTTCGTGATCTTGACATGCTTACCTGTACACAAGTTAGCAAACATATAGTCCTTTTCATAATGTAAATCCTAATTAAATTAATATACACACATTCATACAACCTTGTCACATAAAAATATTATCATATACTTACACATATGTTGCCGATTTTACCTATTAAAGTCCCCCGTGACTTCCTCTGAATTCCCTCGTGCGGACAAGTCTGTTATTATGTTCCGGACCATAATAACTCACTTGTCCATCCAAGTTCATCCAGACCTCGTCACAATAATTTATTAGTTGATATTCAGATCCTATAACACTTGAGCTACTGGTTATATTTTAGGTATCTTTTAAAGACATCCTAATTCTTTATAACCAATGGCTCTGATACCAAGTTCTGTAACACCCCGTAACCACAGCGGAAACGTACACGGGATGCAACAGACACATCTGATATCAACAGCATTGCTTATAAAGAAAACACCACTACATTAATTTAAGCGAATTACATTGTTCCGAGTTTCGTTACCATCTAGGTGTTATCACATAAGTTTTACCGATAGTACATTAACATATTTAAAACAAAATATAGATCCTTAATCTTCCACAAAATAGCACACATCATCAAGCACGTATCACTCATTCCAATTTGGGTGTACCTAGAAAGCATGTAAAGAAAACGGGTCAACTACGAATAGTTGGTGAGTTTCACTGATTTAAATAAACATTGACAATTTATTATAATAAATCATATATTAGCGATGTAATTATGCTGAACCCACAAGTGAAACCTCTGACTATCACACACAATCCCCGTGGCATATCCCCTGCCCACGGACCCGTGACATATCCCCCGTCCACGGAACTGCCTCAAACCGCTATGTCTAACATTACATAGCAAAATATATATAACACCCAAAATAGACATGTGCAACTGGCTGGGAAACATCAGCAATCCATGCCGGACCAGTTGGGTTTGTCAGACCAATAGTACTATTCACACTCTACCGGCTTTTAGCTAATCACTCGTGTTGCGGGGCCTTACAATGTTAGCAACTCAGACAATTACCATCTTAGTACATTTCCGTACTATTCCCGTACAATAAACATTATATAAATACATTCATTTCCATGCGATCGGCATATACTTAAACACTTTGATAATAACATGCTTTCCGCCCCGGGAAAATATTTAAAACAGTTCAATAAAAAGGGGCTCGTGAAAACTCACCTTTTTGTGAGCAAGATGTAATACCGTGAACAGCTACCGGCCTGGATCTGTAATACGATCCCTAAGTCGTTACTACACAATTTCTATTAATATAACTTAAATTCGTGTTAACTGGTACGTCCGGGGACACTGTTAGCCCAGTACCGTACACGATCCGGGGACAATGTTAACCCCGATACACTTCTCAGGACTTAGATTGTGATATCACTTAGAGTTCTTTAGTCAAAACTACTATTAATTTGTTTTCTCGTTTTGCGTGCCTAGCACGGTTATTCGCCTTTATGTTTTCAAAAATGAGTTTGGCCACATACGACCCGAAAATAGTTGTTATTGATATTTTAATTAAAGTGGTGAAATTAGAGCTCGGTTTAGTCACCCCGTTTGGCCGCGGGGCCCGTTTCCGTCTTTAATATACCGGAAACGACTAAATCGGGTATAATTACCCAAATCATCCGAATTATTTTCGGATGATTCATTTTTACTTAACTAACTTAGTTTCATGAAAATAGTCCATTTTTAAGGTTTTTATATACCAGTCAGCTCGCTTAGGCGAACTTTGCCGGTTTACACGTTTTAAGCTTTAAAAGTTTGTTTTTAAGTTCCATTTAGAACAAATAAATATCCGTTTAGTCTCGGATCTTGAAATTTTGCACAAATCAATTTTTGACAGTAAGGAATTTTATAAAAATATTTCCAGAATTAATTTTTATATTTAACATTTATTTATCTATTTTTAAACGTCATTTAAACACCAAATATGCCGAAAATACCAAATGACTTTAGAAAAATCCCAAATTTTTCTGAGATGACTCTTTCAATCCATATAGTTCCCAGTAATTTTTACAGAACTAAAACCTCATTTTTCATGCCATTTTCACCAAAACCGAGCTAGAAAACCCTAGAACTCGTTTTACCGAAAAGTATACTTAGACTTCTCCAATGGACCTGAAATTTTGTGTGTGACTTTTATATGTTATAATAAGCTTATTTGAATATTTCCAGAATTGTTCATGATGTTTAGCTATTTTTCACCATTTTTAGCCAAAACCGAGCATTAAATTCACCAAATATTCATCCTTTATCCAAAAATTACCAAAATTTCACAGATATCATATTTGCATGTGTAGATCATCTCTGTGAAATTTCATGACCCAACTCTAAGTCTACCACAATCTGTCCAAATCACACAAATCATACGAAAAACCGAACTACCTTGTGTTTCTAGCTTTAAACCGCGAGGATCTCGCTTTCTAGCCTTTGCTAGCAACTATATACAACACCTACAAGCACAACAACACCACAACAAGCAAGTTATACCCACAATCAAGCCATTTCTTTCATGGTTTCGGTTAAGACATCAAAACAAAGATTTTAACCGTAAAAATTCGTTTTTGACTCTTTTAACTCCTTTCTTGGACCAAGATCCCTTGTATAACTTGTATACATCACTTGATCATGCAAGAATCGGTTTCATCTCGGGTTTTCACCCATTTTTCACTTGAAACCTCATTTTCTTGTAAATGACTCGAGAAAAAGACGATGAACACGACTATAATCCGATCTTTACCTCGGTTTCTTGGTATAAATCAAAGGGGGTTGGATGAATGTGTAAAGGGTTGAGAGGATTTGGAGAGTTGGAATGTAGAAAAAGAAAAATGAAATGTGTGTGTGTGTGTATTGGGACCGATCGGTCCTAGTATGTGTGGGGGGGGGCCCACATCTCAAACTATGGCCACACATTTGGATTGTGTAATCCGGATAATGTTGTGGATAATCTGGTTCAGTTCGTTTTTTGGTTAAACACTTAATTCGGCTTAAAACGAGGCTAAAACGGTCGTTTTTCGGCATAAAAATAAAATTTATATAAAACCGATTTAAAAACTTTAAAAACTTAAACCATGACATTTATTGACTTAACACATCATATTGTCGGTAATTGTGCATCTTTTTCGGCTTGATCGATCGTCTCTTGCTTGGTTTGATGTTAAAGGTTTCGTTTAACGTACCGACGTACTAATAAATCGAAATCCTTTTTCTGTGCTATAATTTACTTATCCCGAAGCCTTAATACTTCGTACACATCACTAAACATTATATATTTCGTCTATAACGTAATCCCCGATTCGTTCGGGTTTCAATAACCGTTCATCGATTAATCGTAATTTCAATACGACTAGCTGTACATTCGAGTATAATTCGTACTGTGAATCTTATATGCTCGTATAAACACATTGTAATTCATATATTCAGTATTAAATAACACGTAAATAGTATATTCCGGCTAGGGTATACCTGAATTTGCCGGAATCGTTACAATCACCAAAAAGCATACCTTGCCCGGATATCCACTTAAGAAGACTATTTGAGGTAAACCTTGCCGGAAGGCAAAATCTCGTACTCGGCTAAGTAAAAGCTTACTCGAAGGTCCAAGATGTGCTCGGATTCAATACTTAGCAGTTTCTGAGGAGGTTGAGAAGATTCCAATCTTCCAAATTCTTCGTTTAGGTCAAATCTCCTCATTTGGGTCAAATTCTTGACCCAACAATCTCCCCCTAGATTGGAACACCACAGCTGACCCAAAACACTCTGTGGTTACATACACTAAGCAAAATACACACCAAATTAAAAGTCAAATTTCATAATCAAATTACATAAACAAAAATTACACAAGCAAAAGCTAAACATTCTTCAATTTAGCCAAAGATGCTTGTTTAGGCATGGAAAGTCCAATTTTTGCTGCTCTCTCAAGAATCCTAGCAACTCTGATTGCATACCACTTGTAGGCCTTTGCCTTTCCTTGGAATCAGACAGATACAGTGCTGCAAGCACATTCAATTGCCATAGATTGAATTTTCTGAAGTCAATTTTAGAGAAGATCTTCACAATCTCTCCATTTTCCATCATAATATTCAGATGTTCAGTCCTGGAATCACAGAATATTCCACATGGCATAACATTGTGGTTGGCAGAAGGGTTTTTGGCTTTTACAGCAACCTTGACAAAAGGTTTATCCATCTTCAAGTGCATCTGCTTTGGTTTTTCTTGAGTAGTCACAGACATCTTCCTTTTCTTTGTATTGTTCTGTTTTGAGAGTGAGGATGTTGTCTGTTTGCAGATTTTCTCTACTTTAGATTTCCCCTTCATTGTCATCTTTGATAGATCATCCATCTTTTTGGACATTCCTTTGTTCTTTCCAACCAGAGACTGAGCGGATCCCTTCTTCATGTTCAGCTGTTGTCCTTTCATTTTCTTGAAGTTGCTCAAAATCTCTTTTCTTGTCATTACTTTTACATAATCAAAAGGTATTCCATTCTTAACCAAAAATTTTGGTTTACCACCATATTTGCTTAAGAATTTTTGAATTTCCTCTTCTTGTTCCAAGTCATCTTTCAATTTCAAACCTTTTAGTTCATTGTCTTGAGTATTCTTTTCTTTACTTAAAGCCTTTGAAATTATGTCAATGACAGTGTCTAGTTTCTCTTTCACTTCTGTCTCGGGTTCTTCTTGTTTAATCAACTTGAGTAGAGATACTAGCACACCATTTGGAATTTCTTTATCATGTAAGCAGTTGTCAATTACTTCTTGTGGGACTTCTCTCTGTTTATTTATCACTTCATCTCTTATCCTTTTCTCATCTTTAAACATTTTCAACAAATTTTCTTGTTCTTCAAAGTCTTTGTCAGACAACATTTGACTCAGAAATTCACTGTCATGAATTTCTGTCATTCTTTGCTCATATACTTTTTTGGCTTCTGATTCAGATTTGTTCAGTACAGAGTCCATTGTATTCATTTCAAAGTCCATTTTCTTAATTTCAACATCCTCTTGTGCAATTTCTTTTCCTTTTAATTTCCTTCTTTCCTCACGATCCTTCCTTTCATTTTCTGGAGCAATGTCAGCTTCATCATCTGAGCTGTCCTTTTCATAAATTGAGAGAAGCTTCAGTGAATTCTCCCCCTGATTCAGTACTTTCTCCCCCTGTTTTGGGGCAGCTGAGATCTTCTCAACCTCAGACATTAGGGTTTGAACTCGTTGCAATGCGTTTTTCAGTTATTCAGAAAGATGATGTTTGTAGGAATTGGAATTACTTGGAGTTGGATCCATTGCTGATTTTCTGTTACATCAATGAACACACAATTATCAGTTAGATCTGAAAGTAAAAAGAAATTAAGGAAAAAAAAATAATATTTCAATTCAAACCGTTGTCTTGAATAATATTGAAATCTGCACAAAAACACAAATGTGAGTTACTCTTGAAATGTGAATTTTGAAATTTTAAATAGCATATACAGGTCTTCTTTTAAAGAGAGTTAAGTCAAAAGTAAGGTACATATCTGTAGCTTTATCAGAAAAGAGTTATGAATAAAGGTCTGCATATTTTGCTTTTCTTCAGCAGTTCAGATAAAGTGAGAATCTTTAAAAGTGTTTTGTCTTTTATCACCTAACTTTCTTATCTATTCCAAGAATGGTTTTCTTATCCATTTAAAAGTGTGTCCAGAAATGGTAAAGTATGCAAAGATAAAGTTACTCAAGAATTTCTCAATTTCAAATTAAAACTTATCTATTACAAACTCTAAAAAGAATCATAATCAATTTTATCATACTAACTAACATATTCAGGTAACACATTCATTCAAGTATGACTCTAAACAATTTCATCATACTAACTCACATATTCAATCAACACATTCATTCAGGTATGAATCTAAACAATTTCGTCATACTAACTCACATATTCAATCAACACATTCATTCAGGTATGAATCTAAACAATTTCATCATACTAACTCACATATTCAATCAACGCATTCATTCAAGTATGCTTGTATACATAGTGTGCTTGACCACTCTTACAAATGTAAAGTGTGCTCGGACAACAAAATTATGCAAAGTATACCCGAATAACTTTCATATAGTACAGAGTGTGCTCGAAAGGAAATTCTAGCAGACAGTGTACTCGAAAAGTTAAATTTTTGAAAATTACCAAGTATATTGAGGGAACACAAGTGTACCCGAAATATAAAGTGTGCTCGGAAAACAGAGTTTGCCCGAAAACACTTGTAATTTCAAAGAAATCATAAACACATATCACAGAACATGCTCGGAATGAAATTAAACACATAAACATTTAAGTGTGCTATAGTCTAAAATTTCATAGAGCTTGCCCGAAAATCCTAAGTTAGCACTAAGCTTGCTAGGATAAACACATTCAATCATCAGGTATGCCCTTGCTCAAGGAAACTCGACATATCAAAACATACCCGAAAAATGACAAACTTAAATAGTAACATCTAAGCGTGCCCGGAAAGATTAAAAAGCCTTTCCTAACAACATATTCACACAAAGCTTACTCGGTGTACTTACTCAAGTTCACAAAGTTTGCTTGGAAACACAATCAGCATATAACATGCATAGCTTACTCGAAACTAGCATATAACATGCATAGCTTGCTCGAAACAAGAATTTCTTGTTAAAAGATAGCTATTTCATCACATAATCATCTCAAGACTTCAAGCTTACTCGGGAAAGTGAGTGCAACAGTGTACTCTACCTGAAAAGTGTAAACACTTCCAAGTATGCTCAAAAATCATAAAGTTAGTCAGAAATGACTAAGCTTACTCGGAAAGTTTGAAAATTATCAACCTTACCCGAAACAACATATTCACACATAGACAACTGTTTTGTACTCGAAAAGGTTAAACCTTACCCGATAATACATATTCAAACAGTTTGTGCTCGAGAAGGTTATATATCATCAAACCTTACTCGAACTTACATATTCACACATAATCAACTGTTTTGTACTCGGAAAGTTTAAACCTTACCCGAAAATACATATCCAAACAGTTTGTGCTCGAGAAGGTTATAAATCATCAAACCTTACTCGAACTTACATATTCAGCCTATTTTAGGCAAAATGCAACACATTTTGACTTAAACCACTTTTCAAAGACATTTCTAAGTTATGTATCATTTCAGAACATAGTTTAAGAGCAAATGGTGCATTTAGAGATCAAATTTCAGTTATACTTCACTTCAAAACAATTTCTTTTATAAACTGAAAAGATCTCAGGAATGGGATCATATTGACCAAGTAGCTTTCTCAATACTTCACTCTCAGCATTATTATGACAACTTAGATAGGTTAACAGCAGGTATAAATTTAGCATGATTTTCATCTCTTTGGTGATATGATTAAGGTTCAATTTGAGCATAATGCAATAATGGTCAACACTGTGCTCTGATGCCTCATATCTCTTCTCAAAGTTTATTTGGCTTTCCCCAGATCACCCCAATTTGACTCCAACCTCCTGTATTTGGTCAAAAATAGTTTTTGTATGACAGAAAGTATTGTATTTTTGCATTTTTAGATTCAAACATATATAGAGGTTGAAAGTTGGACTTACAGTTAGCAACATGCCTTTCATTCAAGATGAGACAGATTTTGCCAACATCTTTGTAGTTCTTGTTGTAACCCTCTTGTTTGATAAAATATTTAAAACACTTATCAACTTTTGGTTGATTTATTCATTCTTCCCCTTGTTTTTGATATTTTCTCAAATTTTCTTAAGCATGTTTTTTGTCATATTTAAAGATGTTTCATTTTGGTTGACCAAATAACAACAGGCTCGTGTATGACTGGGTAATCACTTTTCTGCCATATCATTCGGAGAGATCTATCTTGAGACAAGCAAAACAACTATGCATCTCCACATAAAGATTAGCATTTTCATTATGTTTATATCACCTTAGATTTTACATCATCATGGGAAAGCAACCATACATGTTAATGGCTATACTAAGATCTTTTTAGCCTATTAATTCCATATGATCAGCTAAGTAGTCAATGTACTATCATTTCCCATAAATACAGTTTAATATTCAATCACCCCAGTGCCTCTTCATTGTCAGGTTAATGGCTATCCTGTTTGACCAAAGGTAGTCAACATGACCAAACATACATGTGAATATATGTCCTATCAAAGTCAGAGTTATTGACATAGTTTTAAGTGAAGAAATAAGAAACAAGTCATAATTGCCCCAAATGCTTTCAGTTTTCAGGTCAATGGCTATCCTTTGAATCTATTGAGATTTAAGGACCAAACATACATAGGTGCATGTCCTTCCAACTGGGCAAATGACATAATTTTTCAGCAAAAATAACTACTTGAGACTTTCCCTTTTAAAAGAAACCTTCTTTTAAGCTTTTTAAAAGCTTGAACTGAATAATCTTATCATATATCAACACCATTAATCAACTTGCTCATGTTTTGACCAAAATATAGTATTTATGCAAAATTCATTATAAATTTCATTGAATCACTTAATTTTGACATAAAACACATTTTGACACAAACAGTTGCTTCACATAATCAAATCTTAATCATTCTTTCATCATCAAGAAAAACATACTGTACTCACATTCAATGTCTATTCTATCTTAACAACTTCAGAAGATCAGATTAAGAACATATTCAAGTAACCATAAACATGTTATTACTCATGACATTATATAAGCAATTAATCTCACCTAAATAGATCAAACTACTTATCATAACATCAGATCAGTTAACATGATAGTCAAGAATTATCATCAATTTCAAACAAATTGCACAGATAGTTACTTAACCATCTATCAGTTAACTTCAAAACAGTGACATAATCAAAACATATTCAATCAACATTCAGTTGACACAAATTCAATATGTGTAATCTCTAAGAAAATAATCAGTTATCACAGAGAGACACACATAGAAACTGTTAAGTCACATAGCATAGAACATACTCAGTAACATATTTAGCAACATATTCAGCAACATATTCAACATGTGTGACCTCTTCTAAAATATTCAAGTAGCACATAGAGGTACACAACCAAGCACACATCCTTAATCAGATTTCAACAGAGTTGATCATCCCCAGGGCTTTCAAAAGAAAGTTGAACCTGGTTCTATCAAGTGGTTTGGTGAATAGGTCAGCCAGATTATCACTTGTATCAACTCTTTGCATTTCAATCAAACCTTTTTCACTGCAATCTCTGATGAAGTGATGTCTGATTTCAATGTGCTTAGTCTTAGAATGTTGCACAGGATTTTTAACAGTAAAATATGCAGCAGTATTATCAATAAGAATATGGGTGTTTAGAAAATTCAAACCATAGTCCAGCATCTGATTCTGAATCCAGATAACTTGTGCACAGCAGGCAGATGCAGCAACATATTCAGCTTCTGCAGTGGAGATTGACACTGTGGTCTGTTTCTTGCATTGCCATGACACCAGCCTTTCACCCAAAAACTGGCATCCCCCTGATGTTGACTTTCTACTCATATTGCATCCATCATAATAACTGTCTGTATATGCAATCAGATCAAAGGATTGGTTCTTTGGATACCAAATCCCTAAGTCTGGTCTTCCCTTCAAATATCTGAATATTCTTTTTACAGCATTCATGTGGGAGACTTTTGGATTTGATTGGAACCAAGCACATACACAAACAGCAAACATGATATCTGGTGTTGTTGCAGTCAGATACATCAGAGATCCAATCATGGCTCTGTATTCATGTTCATCAACTGACTCCCCCTTTTCATCAGCTATCATCTTTTCTTTGGTGTCTATTGGAGTTGAGGCAGCCTTGTAATCATGACAGTTGAACTTATTCAAAATGTCCTGCACATACTTAGCTTGGTGAATGAAGATTCCTTCATCCTTTTGTTGAACTTGCAGCCCCAGAAAGAAATTCATTTCACCCATGGAACTCATGCTATACTTGGACTTCTCACCTCTTCAAACTCCAAACACATATTTTCATTTGTAGATCCAAAGATGATATCATCAACGTAGACTTGTAAAAGCAGCAAATCTGACCCTTTTCTTCTGTGGAAGAGTGTCTTGTCAATGGCTCCCCTTGTGAAGCCATTTTCAAGTAAATGAGTTGATAACTCATCATACCATGCTCTAGGAGCCTGATGCAATCCATAAAGGGCTTTGTTTAACTTATACACCCTGTTTGGATACATAGGATCCTCAAAACCTGGTGGTTGAGCCACATACACTTCTTTATCAATCTTTCCATTAAGGAATGCAGATTTGACATCAAGCTGGAATATTTTTATGTTCTTTGAGGCAGCATATGCAAGAAAAATTCTTATGGCTTCCAGTCTTGCAACTGGTGCAAACACTTCCTCAAAGTCTATCCCTTCCTTTTGAAGACATCCTAGTGCTACAAGTCTAGCTTTGTTCTTTATCACCAAACCCCTTTCATCCTTTTTGTTTCTGAATACCCATTTGGTTCCAATTGCATATCTGTCATGTGGCTTGTCTACAAGATCCCATACATGTAAATCTCTAAACTGGGCCAATTCCTCTTGCATTGCCTCTACCCAACTATTGTCTTTTAAAGCTTGAGCAATATTCTTTGGTTCTAATTGGGATAGAAAGCAAGAGTACAGATAGATGTTTGCTATCTCAGAATGACTTCTTGTTACTCTTTCATGCAAGTCACCAATGATATTATCAGCAGGATGATTCTTTTCAACAGTAGGAGTTTGTATTATCATATTTATAGACAAATTTGTGTCAAGATTTGTTTCATTGATTTCGGGTTCTTCAATGATCAAATCAGCTTCTGCATCATGAAACTATGGTGCTTCATCATTGGTTTGTCCTGAAGTAGATGCACCATTGTTTCCCAGATTCAAACTTTGAAACAAGTCTTGAAATCTTGTTGTGGAAGCATTCTCAACTTCATTTGATTGGTTGCTTGTGTCACTCCCATTTTGAACATGATCATTTTGTACATAAGGACTATCTTGACTTGTCATTCCCTGATCTTGTTCAATGTCATTGTTTGAGGAGCTTTTCACAAAAGTGTGTTCCTTTTCTTTCCTAGCAACCTTTTTCCACAATTCTTCCAAGTCCAGTTCTTTCTTCTTATTTTCTTCAAGTACACTGGTCTTGTAGAATGTATCATCAAAGTCTTCAGAATAAATCTTGAACGACTTAATTAACCTCTCATGATCAAACAGCCATGTTGCACCACTGACTGTGTTGAATTGATTCTCATTAAAAATGATGTCAGATGACTCTATCACACTCAAGTGATCTCTCACATATACTCTGTATGCCTTTGAGTGAGTAGAATATCCAACAAAGAAACAATCTAGTGACTTAGTTTGAAACTTGTTTAAATAATCTCTAGTGTTCAATAGAAAACATTTGCAACCAAAGGGCTTGAAAAATTTGATGTAAGGCTTTCTGTTATTGAAAATTTCATATGGAGTCTTGTTATACCTTTTGTTTACAAGTACCCTGTTCTGAACATAACATGCTGTATTGATTGCTTCAGCCCAAAAAGTGACAGGCAGATTTGCATCAGCCAACATGGTTCTGGCAGCTTCTATCAAAGTTCTGTTTCTTCTTTCTACCACACCATTTTGTTCAGGAGTTCTAGGAGCTGAGAATTGTTGAAGTATTCCTTCGGTGTGCAGAATTCTTCCATAACTCCATTCTTGAACTCTGTACCATTGTCACTTCTCATCATCTTGACTTTCTTATTCAGCTTATTCTCAATCATTGTGACACAACCTTTGATCAACTCAGCAGTCTCATCCTTGGTACTTTGAAAATAAACCCAAGTATATCTTGAATAGTCATCAATGATCACCAGACAGTATCTCTTCTTTCCAATACTTGGCACACTCACAGGACCAAAAAGATCCATGTGAAGTAACTCAAGTGGTTGATCAATTGAGTTGATGAGCTTTGTCTTATGAGTAGACTTGTGTTGTTTTCCCTTCTGACATGAGTCACAATGATCATCTAACTTAAATTCTCTTGTAGGTAAACCAATCACATGTTCACCCTTGACCAGTCTATTCATGTTCTTTAAGTTTACATGACACAGTTTCCTATGCCACAATTTCAGTGGCTTTGGAAACAAAACATGCACCACCTCTTGAAATAGCTTCTTTCATATTCAACTCATACAAGTTGCCATTTCTGGGTGCCATCATCATAATCATCTCTGGTGGAATTACAAACTCAGGTTTTAAGATGAAACAATGAGAATCATCAAAACTAATTTTGTAACCTTTATCACACATCTGTGATATGCTCAGAAGATTGTATTGAAGTCCCTCAACATGAAACACATTATCAAATGACGCTTTTCCATTTGTCAAGATTCCTTTACCCACAATCTTTCCACCATTTTCATCACTCCCAAAGGCAACAGGACGTTCATATTTCTCTTCATAGTTCACAAGTGACCTCTTGTCACAAGTCATGTGCCTAGAACAACCACTATCCATATACCATATATCATTCAATGGAGTGGCCTGTTCCTGCACAAATAGAAATTTGATTAGTTCAGTGATGAGATGCAAGCTTCATCAACTTGCAACTTATCAGTGTCAATTTCAGTGGCAGCTTGGGAAGTGAGTGTTGATGGTTCAAGATCTTCATGTGTGATTTCCAAGTTGTCTGAATGGTCAGTTTCATAACCACACTCTCTTGGTGTTTTAACAAGTTAAGCTGAATTGTTAAGCTCAACTGAGTCAGTCATCTTCTCTTGTAAGACATAGTCCTTAGTTTCTGAGAAGTCTCTTACATCAGTCAAAGTTTCCAAGTGAAACCTTGTGGTTCATATCCATGCTTCATCAAGAACTTCTCATCACCAGTAAGTTCAGTTGGTTTCATTCTCTGATAAGTTTCTTTCTTTCTTGTCCTCTCACTGTTTGAGGATTCTTGAGACTCATCAGATTTAACTGATTGAGTGTCTTGATTAATCTCCAATGACAGATTTTTCTTCTTTGTCATCTTCTTGTGCTTTGGTGGTGACTTACTTTTTCTTGCATACTCAGTCTCTTGTTTCTTTCCTTTGATTTTAATATTCTCTTCATTACTTGTCTTCTTTCCACAGACATTTCCTTTTCCCAAATACATTTCATACTTCTGTTAGTACAATGCAAAGTCTTGACCATACACTTTTCCATCTGGCACATGAAATGATTTGAGTTTAAATCTTTCATGGCATGAATCTGTGTGGTGACCATATTCATCACACTTTCTGCACCAAACCTTTCCTTTGAAGACTTCATGTTCTTTTGGTTTCTTGAATCTTTCACTTGGCTTAAGTGTATTGACTCCTAAACTCTTCTAATTCTTCAAACCATCAAGGTCAATTGAAAAAGGAACAAATTCCTCAATCTTGATGTCTTGTCTTTCAACATTGCTTTTGACAAAGACCATCTTCTTCATAATCATAGGTTCCTCAGCACTGCTTTCTCTAACCTTTGACTGTCTTTTCTCATATTCTTCCATTGTTTCCACTTCCCCAACATCCAACACCTCATGGCTAGAAAAGATTGGATAAACTGGGATAAAATTTTCTGTATCAGTTTCTTCATTCATCTTCTTCTTCTTGTTATTCTGCTTTATCCTATTCAATACAGTCTTGCTTGGTGGTCTGACTGCATTGTAGTTTATCTTCTTCCTTTCACAGATGTCAAAAGAGACATGTTCCCTTTTCATTATATCATTTTGTTTCTTTAATCTTGGTGGGACTGGTGGATACTTTGGAAGTTTATCAACAGATTTAGGTTTTTTATACTTTCTTCCTTTTTCAGCAGCTTGAATTTCCTTTCTAGTAATTTGATCACTCAAAGTCATCTTCAGAGACTTGAACTCCAATTGACTTTTCCTCTTTCACTTCTTTCTTAATAACAAACTCTCCATCTTCATTCACTTCTATCTTTTTGTATAAATCAACAAATTATTCCCTGTCTTGAAAGACATCTTTGAATTGTTGTAAGTATGCATCTCTTTTCTCTTTGTCAACTTTTGGCATAAAATTGTTGTTGAATGGAGGTGGAACTGTTTTGTATTTGTCCTGTTCTTTCACTTGATTCAGTATTCCACAAATGTTGCCAGTTGAGACCAAATTCTTAAGAAATTCAGTTTCAACCTTTAGTCTCGTGTTTTGCACCTTTTCTTCAATCAACAATTTTTTTAGACCATCAATCTCAGTGATGTATCTGTTTTGAGATCTATAAATGATCATACAATCATCTTCAAGGCTCTTAATCTTTTCATCACTTATCATCTCACTTGCCTTATACTCATTTATGATACTTTGCTTTCTAAAACACTCATTTTCCAGCTTGCCCACTTTTGTTTTCAATTCACTGACAAGTTCATTTAAATCAACTGTAGGAGCAGAGTGTACCTTATATGAAGATGCAGAGTCTATGGCCATGAATGCCACATTAGCTTTTCTGATATCATCTGCTATATCTTCCTCATGGTTACTCCAGTCAAAGCTTCCCTCACGATGAGTTGTTACAGCCACATTACCTTGATTTCTTGGTTGATTTTGGTTTGCTGGAATGTTGTTAGTTGCAGAGTTTTGAACAGCTTGATTCTGAGTGTTGTTCATTGGATACACTTGATTCTGATTCATACCCTGCTGGTTGTCATCTGAGGCTGATATTGGTTGTTAAAATTGGGATTGAAGTTGTTGTTTGGATGGAAGTTGTTATTTGGATGGAAGTTGTTGTTGTTGGGATTGAAGCTTTAGTTATTGTTGAAGTTCTGCTGGTTGTTGTTTTTTTGCACATTCTGCTGGTATTGTTGTTGGTTTCTTGGCTGTTGGAATTGATTGACTTGAAAGTTCCTTGGCATATTGCACTCTCTTGCAAAATGTCCAGGCTGTTGACAGTTGTAACAGATAGCCTTGGACTTGTCAAATCCTATTCTCTCATTTGGACCAGAAACTAGTGATCTACCAGTTCTATTGTACAGTCTCTTGCTTCTCAAAGCCAACATTGTAGCTTGCCATTTGAGATCCATGTCTTCAAGGTCATCAGCATCTATTTGTTCCAAATCATCCTGCACTACACTTGAGTGAATCAAGTTTTTGGCCACAAATGCATTGTAAGACTCAGTGAACATAGACAGCAATGCTTGTGTTTCATTGTTTTGAACATGTCCTATTCCAGGGTTAGGAACATTTCCATTAGACACAGAGACTGAGTCAGAATCATCAATTAATTGCACATTGAACCTCTGCTGATTTCCTTGAGTACTTGTACTACCCCCAATGAAAGACTTTGAAGTCATAACATTATGTTCAGCAGGTTCTTCTATGATGGGAATTTGTTGTTGGTTCTTTGTTGACAGGTTTCCCATAGGTGCAATTAATGCATTTGAAGTACTGAAGCTTGGTCTATCTTCCTTTATCATTTCATTTTCAATCATTTCAAGTTCAGCAGCTTGAAGAAAACATACCACATCATCCAATTTCAATTCATTGAAATTCTGCTTCTGAAGGATGAATTTGCAAGCAGTATACCATTCTTTCGGCATTGAGTTGAGCAACTTTGTATTCAAATCAAAGTCACTCATTACATAATCAGTTGTTCTCAACTCATTCACAATACTCAGAAAACGTTCTAGTATTGATTTCAACCTTTCTCCATCTTTATACTTGAACCTTTCCAACTGTTGCTTCAATCTTTGCTTCTTAATGTTCTTCAATTCAGTGTTCCCTTCATACATCTCAAGGATGGCATCATACATTTGTTTAGCAGTTGTGTGATGGGCCACCTTGGTCAGAATCTCCCAAGATAAACCTAGCTTAATCATAGCCAAGGCTTTGTCATCCACCTTTCTCATCTTTTCTCTTATAGCAGCAGTTGCAGTAGAATTTGCACCTTCTTCAACAATAGTTTGTGGACTATTCTTGATGGAGTTCCACATGTCAATGTCATTGTAGCATACAGCTGCTTCAAAGAGTACCTTCCATATGATAAAGTTTTCCTGTGCATACAATCTTGGTATCTTATTAGTAGACACCTCTTGTTCCTTATATCCAGACATTTTGAGAAGTCAAAAATCAGTTTCTTATAAAAAATTTTTCAAAATAATCAGATCTGAAACCAGAATGCTCAGATCTGATATGTCTGATGTGATGAAAACGAGATTTAGATATAAAGACTAAAACTTTAAATGAAACAATGAAGAGAAAACTTATCAAAATTGTAGATCTGGAAGAAAAATGAAGAACAGGGCAGCTACGTCACAAATCAATCGAACAGTGCTCTGCTTACGTCATTCTTCTTCAAATCTTCAATCAGCAACAATCTTTCTAAAAATAGCAGTAACAAGCTCTGATACAACTTGTCTGAAGTCCCAGCTTCTGATGGTCGATTCGGATCGGATCTTAATCAATTATGTCATAACTCACACAAAATTAATCGTGTTGACAAGCGAGTTAATGACGGGTTACTATGTTTAGAAAGATGACCGTTTGTTAAAGGCGGAATCAATAACAAACATACGGTTGCAATGAATATTCAATGACAGAAGACCCACACATGATTCACTCAAAAGATTTCCATTTATATAATGTTAATCATACAAAAGGAGTAATCGATTTAGGGTTTATGAGGAATCCTAGGACAGCCGTCATACAAAAGGAGTAATCGATTTAGGATAATGTGTCGGTCTTATCCGTATTTTCCGTCTCAGTCTCCTCCTTTGCGGCGTGCCCTAATTATTCTATTTATAGGCCTGCCAACCTAGGACAGCTGTCATTCCTTCTAGAAACCCTATCCGATAGTACATATTCAATTTACATATTCAAAAATATACTAAGTGTAAAACAAGTCTTCCGGGTAGGCTTTTCATTAAACTTCAGTCTCCGAGTATGTAGTGTACTCGGCCTTCCTTCAGACTTGGAAAACATAGAAGTGTACTCGAAATCAGTTTCCGGGTAGACTTTACTTAAAGAATATTTTACCAAGTAAAATATTCACCGAGTAGACTTCAATCTTCATGGACTTATCAAACTTTTCTCGACAAATCCTTACGAGCAACCTTGTTCTTCTATGATCCTATTCGGCTCATTGTCAGTTGAACAACTTATTGATAAGGCGTAGTCGGGAGTACATACCTTACTTGAGCAGAACCTTACTCGAGATAACTTAAAGATATTCTATTAACTCATCAAGTATACTCGGACCATAATTATTAAAGAATACCTTGCCCGGTCTTCCAATTACTTGGCTTTTTGGACTTGGTGACCATACCTTACTCGGAAGAGTAAAATACTTGGTCTTGAAGAACAACCCTGCTTGACAAAGTGAACCTTGGTCGGATATGCCAAATTAATGAACCTTACTCGGGAAATCACCAAAAAGCATACCTTGCCTGGATATCCACTTAAGAAGACTATTTGAGGTAAACCTTGCCCGGAAGGCAAAATATCGTACTCGGCTAAGTAAAAGCTTACTCAAAGGTCCAAGGTGTGCTCGGATTCAATACTTAGCAGTTTCTGAGGAGGTTGAGAAGATTCCAATCTTCCAAATTCTTCGTTTAGGTCAAATCTCCTCATTTGGGTCAAATTCTTGACCCAACACCCCCGGACCCCTGTTCGTTGAGGGTTATAATTAGACTAGAAATGCGATATGGATAGTGATAGTAATTAATGCGCGTAATTGTTATACAGTTAGTCGTGCGCAACTAAAGAGGGGAATAACCGTAAACGGTGAACGCAACCGCGTTGAGGTGAGTTTCTAGCCCCATTTCCTTGTTATGTTTTAGGGGCTGTGTGCATACTCGATGTGATAGTTAATACACTTACCTTAAGTGGTAAGTGTATGCCCTATATGAATTATGTATGATGATTGCCTGACGGTGCGTGAACGATCTTCGGATATTGCATGTACCGTCAGGTGGTAGTTAAAGATATGATTGATATGTATGATGTATGTATGAATATATATGATGTATGGATAATGTATGTATGATATGTTGATGGTACATGAACGCTCTTCGGAGATTGCACGTATTGTCAAGGAAAGTATGAAAGAATAGGTATGGTACAGTTGCATGGAACAAAGGGACTAGACCCTAATAATATCCGTGATGGTAGGGACCAGACCCTAATAATATCTGTGATGGTAGGGACCAGACCCTAATAATATATGTGATGTTGGGGGACCAGACCCATTATAATATCTGTGATGTTAGGGACCAGATCCTTATAATATCTGTGAGGTTATAGGGCGGAAGGCTTTTTAAATAGGATGGATAGTTATATATGAAGAGTAAGTATGATCAATGTACACCCCCTTCGGGCACGTGTGCAAGTATGAGAACAGATTGTATGTTGTATGATTAACTAGAACTCACTCAGCGTAGCTGACTTTTAGTATGCACGCAGGTGAGTAGATTGAGGCAGCTTGTATAAGAGGAAGCACATGGCATTAACTTGAAGAAGCTGGCATCTCAAGAAATGTTATGTTATTTTAAAGACAATGTTTTATGTTTAAATAATTTGAATGCTTGTTAAGACAAGAAAGGATGGTTATGTAACATAATGGTTTGAATGTTTAATATTCCGTGAATGTTTTCGTTAACTCTGATATTATGAACTGTGTTTATGAGTAAATTCAACGTCCAAAGTAGCGCACCAGTGACGGGGCCTTACAAGTTTATTAAATTACCTTTGGTTTTCGCGTTGTAAGGTATGATTTCACTATAAAGGTACTCTTTCATAATTAATAAGATAACTGTAATACATTTTAATATATAAACTGGCGTGTCTTAAAACTTATTTAGAAGGGTCAGGGAACTTATTCGGGTTTTCTTTGAAGTGTCTATTTTATAATCTCATTTCCATAACTATTATTTTCCAACTATTTGATAACTGAAACTTTGGAGATTCCATCCTAGGTGGTTTTTTCATCATCATCTGAGTCAGTCAACCTTATTTCTCTTGCGTTTTATTACTTTTCATGTACTAATTAGTTTATTTTATTAGTTTAATATTAGTAATTAAAAAACCCCCTTTTAATAAAGATATAATAAATAGTCGTGTCGGTCACTTGAGTCTAATTAGTTAATATACGTAATTTAAAGAGTCTTGTGGGTTCGATATCCGGACTTACTTATCTATACTAGAATCGATCGGTTCACTTGCCGGTCAGTAGTTTAGTCGAGTTGTAAGGAGTCTAGAGTATTACTTAGTGTCTACTTTAGCATAATTTAGTTAATAATTATTTGACTACTTTTAGCACATCAAGTTTTTGACGCCGTTGCCGGGGACTCTTGGTGATTGCGTTATTAGCTTCGACTAGACTTACTTGCTACATACGTGCTATTTTCTTTATATTTGTTTGAGTTGTAGGAGTCTAATTTGAGTTTTAGCTTTATTTTTGTTTTATTTTTAAGTTTTTGAGTCTACTCACTTGGTCTTTTGCGTTTTTCAGGTATACGCCACATCTTCGTTCGCAATGACCACAGTTAGATAATTTTGGACATTCTCCATTGAAGTCTGATTCTACACCGAAATCATCACCTCAAAATTCACCACCGTCAAGTCCGAAAAGTTTACCAGGCGTTCAAATGACTGACAACATAACGGTTTCCGCACAATCTTTCGATGGTTGCACCGGAAACCATTCGTCCATCTTTATGCCCTAGATCGACAACCCGAATTCATGGCAAATTCCATCATACGTCACGAATTCTCTCACCCAAGCTAACTAATTTTATGGGCGTGATGACGAAGATGCACCAACACACATTAACCGGCTCAGTCGTGTTCTTAAGTCTTTTAATTTACAAGGTGCTACTGAAGATGCTATATTTTTACATCTTTTTCCTTTTTCACTTGTAGGACGGGCAACTCTTTGGCTCGACACGCAACAATAGGAACATTCTCTACTTGGGAAGCACTCTATTGAACATTCATCAAGAAGTACTTCCCGCCTGCTAAAGCATCTCATCTTTCTGATCAGTTCCACTCATTTCACATGGAGCCAGATGAACCTTATTATCAGGCTTGGGAGCATTTTCAGAATCTTTTATCTCATTGTTCACATAATGGTCTCACACCATGAGCTCTCGTTGAGAATTTTTACAATGGGCTGAACTACGAAACCCAAACTCATTTCAACACTGCTGCGGGGGGTAATATGATGGATCGGATGAGTGTTACAAAGTGCAATGAAATGTTTGAAAGGTTTGCTCAATCAGAATATGCGAAACGGCCACCTCACGAATTCCATTCCCGTCACTAGTACACCCTCTTCTTCTTGAGGCGCACCGGGTTAATTTGAAAACTAGTGTGGTTGTTACTTTGGAAAGTTTAACTAGAGAGGTGAAGGAGCTCGAGGCCAAAGTTGATAAGTGTGAGTTATGCAGGGGTGGACATGGTACTTTGGAGTTCCCGTTTATGAATCAAGAGTTGGATTTTGTTGCTGGTCAGAACAAGGTTTTCCAACACTTATAACAACAACAATCAGAATTGGAACACCCACAAGAACCCAGATAAGAATAATTCCAATTGGCATCCGTCCGGTGCCCCGCCTGGTTTTCAAAATGTTTATAACCAAAGACAAGGTCAGTATTTTAATAATAATAATAATAATAATAATAATAATAATAATAATAATAATAATAATAATAATAATAATGGTACTAATGTTTAAAATAATGGACAAGACTCGGGTGGTGGAATGGGACGATTAGAAGATATGATGAAACAGATCCTGGAGAGAGATTAAGCTACAAAGAATAAGTTCCCCGAGCACGACCTACTTTTTAAGCATCAACAGTCTGTCATTCTTGATATTTAGAGGTCAATTGGTGATATTTCTCTCCCTTTAGAAGAGAGGCCTCAGGGTCATTATTCAGGTATTCCTCAAACTAATCCGGCTGCCCAATTGGAAGCCATCTCCACTCGTAGTGGTAGGATTTTTGGTCCAAAGAGAGTTAGTAGAGAGGTTGTGAAAGATGGGGAAAATGAGTTGGTGGATGAAAAGATAGAGATGGAGGTTTCAGGAAAAATATAGGGTAACACACCAATTATTGTGCCGCAAGTAGAGAGAAACATCGAGAAGAAGCTGGTTGAAGTCCGACCATCACCGCTTATTGATCATGCTCGTGCATCATTTCCCGCTCGCCCTTAAAAATCAAAAGTATACGAGGGAATACGGGCAGTTTCTTGATATGTTCGGCTAGTAGAAGATTAACCTAAATATGCTAAGTTTTTGAAAGATCAGTTAGTAGACATATTGACGAAGGCGGTTATTGGAAGAATCTTCAGCTTTTATGCTTTTGTCTTGGAAAGATGAGTATCAGAGACCCCACTACTCAACTTGAGGGGGATTGTTAAAAATCAAAAAAAGAAAATATTTATTAGGAATTAGTCAACCATCATCTCTCATAACCAAGGAGTAATCACAGCCTATGTGTCACACCCCAACTTACGACGGAATGCAGGGGCGTGAACTGTTTGTTCATAGCTCACAAGGCACTAACATACAATATTAGCGACAATATCTAATTATTTTATTAAACTTAAATCTAGTATACAGTTTTCAAAATAAATTACAAATAATCGAATAAATCAAGTACTATTGTTTATTTAAACAACCTAACAACTAAATAAACTAGGTTCTTCAATAACTTCAAACATCCAAGATAAACATCCTACGATATGCGTATAAATAAGTTTGTCAACAACACATGTTGAGTAAGTAATCACCAGATTTTGATAACAAATATATTATATAAAAAGATGCAAATCAATATCATGAGAATCAACAATTAAATAATAAGAAAATAATTGGTGTCGTTTAACCATTGCCTAGGGAATCAGACTTTGGCTACGAAGACGAAATAAATACAAGTAAGGGTGCCGGTTGACCATTACCTAGCGAATTGGGCTTTGGCTACTGAGACGACGTATGATCATACTTTAATGTGATTGTCATGGACCTCTCCAAATGCGATAAATAAACAAATGAGAAAGTAAGGAACAACACAATATTTGATATTTCAAAGTGATTTATTAAGATTCATAAATGTATTGTATGGTAAACATAAGGTCCCCAAAAGGTTTAAAATCTGTAAAATAGAGGAGTGATTACTCACCTTAAAGGTTATGAGAGATAATAATAAAATAACAGTAAACGAGGAAATTAACGTGATGACCTATCCAACACAAAATAACCTACAACTTTGATATAGTAAACTAGAATTAAAACCAAGAATATTGCAACTAGAGTTAGATTAAATGAACGTGTAAAACTTAAGATATGAGATTTTTAAGATTTAAACGAGCTAATACTGTTCAGAATCCAAACTCCGAGTTAGGAGTCGGTTTCTGACATGCACAATTAAACTTTCGAAACAAATATAAAGGTATTCTGGCCCGAAAGCTAGTTTTGACTAGAATATAAAGAAATCGAATACTTAAAGGATTTGACTATTATGCCTTAAAATGGGCCGAGATCAAATTGACCATCAAAACTCCATCAATCACTAAAACTAATTGAGGGATTTTGTTTATGAGATGAAAACACACATTTTATAAATAGACAACTTACCCAGAAAGTTTAAGGAAGAAGGAGATAAACGATGTCAAAGAGTCTTGAAGCTTGAAAGTCAACAGCGGCTTGAAAACATGATTCATCTTGAAGAAACCGACAATTGAGAAGGGAAATTTCATGTGTAACATCCTAAAATTTTAATGATGAATAAAGGAAGTTATGTTTAGTGATTTCGCGTAATTAATTAATATCGGGTAAGGAGCGGGTCTTGGACTTGGATTAATTGAGATGGGTTAAATGAGAATGGGATTTTAGGGATATAAATACCCCCAAAATCCCAAAATATCTTCATTTTTACCATACTCTCTAACACTTCCAAAACACACACACCACACACCTCAACCGCCGGCGGCCGGAAGAGAGAGGCGAGATCCGAGAGGGTAAGAGAGAGACTAGTTGTGATTAAGCAAATAAACAAGACCCAAACAAGCTCAAAAAGGTATGATTCTTGATCTTTGAAGTTTAAAGATCCGAGCTTTTAGTGTATAAACGACCGAAAATGGTCGGGAAGCGTAGTGGGTGATATTGAACCGTAACAAGGGTGTTAAAATCGCTCGAAATGTTGGACAGAAACCGAAACTGCGGTTATCTGGGCAACTTCGCCTTCATCTGGGCAACTTCGCCTTCAAGCGATGAACTTCGCCTGCAAGCCAAGTTCGCCTGATGAACTTCGCCTACAAGCTAAGTTCGCCTGATGGCAACTTCGCCTAAAGCTAAGTTCGCCTGATGACAACTTCGCCTAGAGCTAAGTTCGCCTGAGGCTTAACTTCGCCTAAAGCCAAGTTCACCTGATGACAACTTCGCCTAAAGCTAAGTTCGCCTAAGGTTTAACTTCGCCTAAAGCTAAGTTCGCCTAAGGTTTAACTTCGCCTAAAGCCAAGTTCGATTAGAAAATAAATTAAAAATCTAATGAAAATTGTGTTAAGACAGTTAATGGAAATAAAATTTTTCCAAGCTGACCTGGCAGTTCGACCCCAGCCAGGGGCTCTGCCCCTTGGACTCTGCTAGGGGCTGCCGCCCCTATACCCCGCTGCCAGGGGCGCTGCCCCCGGACCCCCGTTCGTTGTGGGTCATATAAAGGTAGAAATACATTATGAGAAGTGATAGTTAATTGATACGTATACTTGTTATTCAGTCAGCTGTGCACAACTGAAGAAAGGGATTACGATTAACGGTGAACGTAACCGTGTTCAGGTGAGTTTCTAGCCCCATTTATGTGTTATGTTTTCGGGGCTGTGTGCATACTCAATATGTTTGTTAATAAGCTTATCCTAAGAGATAAGTGTATGCCTTATGTGAATAATGTGAAATGTATGAATGATGGCTTGACGGTACGTGAACGATCTTCGGATATTGCACGTACTGTCAGGTTGTAACGCTAAGTATAAGATGAGTATGATATGTATGCTTATGTGTATGAACGTGATAAAGTTAATAAAAGAAGGAAATGGCGGTTGCATGGTTGTATGGTTACGAAAAGGGTACCGAGCCCTAATAATACTCGAGGTATGATGTATGGTTGTATGGTAACGAAGAGGGAACCGAACCCTACTAATATTCGAGGAAAGAGAGAAACCGAGCCCTAATAATACTCGTGGAAAGAGGGAAACCGAGCCCTAATAATACTCGTGGAAAGAGGGTACCGAGCCCTAATAATACTCGAGGAAGGAGGGTACCGAGCCCTAATAATACTCGAGGAATGTAGGGCGTAATGCTCTTTATAACGTAAGATATGAAGGTAAGTTAATACAAAAGAAAGAATGAAAGTATGAAAGAATGAATGTATGAAAGTATGAAAGTATGAATGAAAGAATATAAGTTTATGTGTATTGTATAGTGTATGATTAACTAGAACTCACTCAGCTTAGCTGACTTTTAGTATGCACGCAGGTGAGTAGGATGAGGCAGCTCGCTTGAGGAGACACATGGCACTGAACAAGAGTCTGGCATCTGAAGACTTATGATGTTTTAATTTTAATGCTTTAATGTTGAAAGACAAAGGATGTTTTGAGACAAGTTTTGAATTATAAAATGCTTTATGAAAGTTTTATATTCCGCGTAAATGTTTTAATTAACTCTGATATTTAGAACTGTGTTTATGAGTAAATCCAACACGAAAGTAGGGCTACCGGTAACGGGGCCTTACAAGTTGGTATCAGAGCAAAGTTCGAGAGATTTAAGCATCCTACATGCTTAGACTCGAACAGAGTATGTGATATAAGTAAGAAATGAAAGAAGATGCCAGTTCAGAAATGCCATGTGTCGCTCAAGCAAGATCAGTAAAGGTAAAGTGTATGATTAAATGATATATGTTAATGAGAAAGGAAAGATATGTGAACGGCAGGGATAGGAATAATTGATTGTTGATTTGGCTAACTGCTTAAGTATAACCAGCACAAATAGACTCATAAAGGGAAGTGTATAGGACACGGAAAGCAACGTGATCAGCTAGTCACAGCTGGCCACTGTTATTACCTGTTATCTTTGCTATCCTTGTACTAGATAGTTCCTTGAGTGATGATGTTTGTGTTTTCCCTTTTAGAATACGATGGCTGGAGCTGGAGACATTGTTGGGGCTGGAGGTCGCACTGGACGACGCGGCAGGCCTCGTCATGTCCAGCAACCTTCGGTTGAGACAGCTTCCAACACCGAAGCTGAAGGAAGCACAGCGGGAAGAAACCCGGAAAACAATGAAGGAGTTCAACGGGATCCCGCCATTCAAGCAGCTATTGTTCAAGCTGTGGCTACTGCTGTGAAGAATATTACCCCGGGAAGGTCTGCTGGAAGCCGTGAAAGAACTGTTGAAGGGGCATGTGGTAATGGCAGAAAGGATGACGAGAGGGAAAGGGGTGACTCAAGTGAGGTAAGGTCTGTGAAAGATGATGATAGGAAGAGGGGCCGAGGCGGTTGCAACTATAAGTCCTTCAAAAGTTGCGACCCGCCTAAGCCGACTGGTTTAGGAGACGCAATCGCTACTCTTCAGTGGATAACCGCCATGGAAAAATTATCCGAATCAGCGAGTGTCGTCCTGACCAAGCAGTCGGTTATGCCACCCAATCATTTGAAGATGAGGCTATGTATTGGTGGGAGAGTGTGGAGCAGAGGAAGACCCGTGAAGAGATCAAAGAGATGAAGTGGGACGATCTGAAGGTGTTAGTGATGATGAAGTTCTGTGCTGACGCCGAGGTTGAAAGGGCGGAGATGAAGTTCCTAAACTTGAAAGCTGGGACAATGACACATCGTGAGTACACCATCGAGTTCAATCGAATGTCTAGGTTTGTGCCCGATATGGTCAACACTGAGGCTAAAAGGATCAAGTGTTACGTGAGGGGATTACCACAGAGAGTCCGCATGTTAGTCAGGACAAGTAAACCTGCTACTTTCGATTCTGCTGTCGAACTCGCAGAAATGGTCTATGCAGACTTGGCTGCGGATGATGTGGTGGTGGGAAACGAGAAGAAAGAGAAGATATTGGTCGCTCTTGCTAAACGACCCGGTACCCAGATGTGGAACCCTAAGAACAAGCAGCCGAGAGTTTGGGAGAATAGGTCGTGCAAGACTTGTGGCAAGGCACACAGTGGTGAGTGTAGATGGGGAAAGGGTTCGGATACATGTCATAAGTGTGGAAAGATTCATGCCGGAGAATGTAGATTTGGGTCGAATGTTTGCTACAAGTGTGGGAAGGCAGGTCATTATGCTCATGAGTGCAGTTCTAAGCCTGCATGCTACAAGTGTGGTAAGACAGGTCATTTTGCTAGGGAGTGTACCGAGAGTGAAGCTGGAGGTAGTAGAAGGAAGGATACCGATCAAGCTAGGCCAAGAACTAGAGCCTACATGCTGACCCAAGAACAAGCCAAGCAGATTCCGGATGTTGTCACAGGTACGTTTCTAGTGAACGGTGTTTCCGCTACTGTATTATTTGATTCGGGCGCAAACAAAAGTTTCGTAGCCACACCATTTAGTAAACTAGCTAAAACGAAATGTTGCCGAGTGTCTGAGACTCTTATAGTAGAAACCGCTAGTGACACTTCGGTTAAAATTATGAAAATGGTTAAGGACTGTAGGATAGAATTGGAGGGACATGAGTTCCCTGTTACCTTATATGTTATGACCTTAGGAGGGTTCGATGTGGTTTTGGGGATGGATTGGTTGTCCGAGTTTGAGGCTCAGATAGTATGTAAGAGTAGGATAATAAGGTTAAAGTCCTTGGATGGTAGTGCGGTGACGGTTTATGGTGATAAGGAAAGTTCTGGACTTAATGGCATTTCAATGATAAAAGCCGAGGGTTTGCTAAGGCGAGGGTGTTGTGCCTACCTGGCGTATGTCGTCAACGCTACGACCGAGACGAAAGAAATGAAAGATGTTCCTATTGTGCGCGACTACCCAGAAGTATTCCCTGAGGATCTTCCGGGGTTGCCACCGGAGCGAGAGATAGAATTTCGGATAGAGTTAATACCAGGAGCCCAACCTGTCGCAAAAGCGCCATACCGTCTAGCACCGTCCGAGATGAAAGAATTGATGTCCCAACTGCAAGAACTCCTCGACAAAGGTTTCATAAGACCGAGTGTTTCCCCGTGGGGCGCACCGGTATTGTTCGTGAAAAAGAAGGATGGAAGTATGAGAATGTGCATAGACTATCGTGAGTTGAATAAGCTGACGGTAAAGAATAGATATCCGTTGCCAAGGATTGATGATCTGTTTGACCAACTGCAAGGTTCAAGTTGGTTCTCTCGAATAGACCTCAGATTAGGCTACCATCAGCTGAAGGTGAAGGAGGCAGACATCCCTAAGACAGCGTTCCGAACGCGATATGGACACTACAAGTTCCTCGTAATGTCATTCGGTCTAACCAATGCTCCTGTAGCATTTATGGACATGATGAATAGGGTGTGTCGACCGATGTTGGATAAGTCGGTTATCGTCTTCATCGATGATATATTGATTTATTCAAAGAGTGAGTCTGACCATGCCAAGCATCTGAGAGAGGTATTGGAAGTTCTGAAGAAAGAGAAGTTGTACGCCAAGTTTTCGAAGTGCGCATTCTGGTTAAGAGAAGTGCAATTTTTAAGTCACGTGATTAATCCGGAAGGAATTACCGTGGACCCAGCTAAGATTGAAGCGATAACGAATTGGAAGACTCCGCAGAATCCAACTGATATACGAAGCTTCCTAGGGTTAGCCGACTACTATAGGAGATTCATCGAAGGTTTCTCCAAGATAGCCGCACCGCTGACCGGTATAACCCGAAAGTCGATAGTATTCAGTTGGGGAAAGTTTCAAGAAGAAGCCTTTGAAGAATTAAAGAAGAGACTCACGCAAGCTCCAATCCTTACTCTACCCGATGGTGACGAGTATTTCGTTGTTTGTGCTGATGCTTCGCATCAAGGATTAGGTTGCGTGTTGATGCAACGAGGGAAGGTGATAGCTTACGCGTTTAGACAGTTGAAGGTCCATGAAAGTACTTATCCGACGCACGATTTGGAGTTAGCAGCTGTAGTGCATGCTCTTAAGATATGGAGGCATTATCTGTACGGTACTAAGTGCACTATCTATACAGATCATAAGAGTTTAAAGTACTTCTTCGAGCAGAAAGAATTGAACATGAGGCAGAGAAGATGGTTAGAATTGATAAAGGATTATGACTGTGAGATTAAGTATTACCCCGGTAAAGCTAACGTGGTTGCTGATGCGCTAAGTCGTAAGAATGAGGAAGTCCTTGCAACAGTGAAGTCATACAAGTTGATCATGAACTTAAATCTTTTTGAAGAAATCATCAAAGTGCAGTCAGAAGTGTTAGTAGACGAAAGGTTAGTAAAGAAAGAAAGGATTTATGGCCAGCAAGATGGGTTGATGGAAAATACTCATGGAGTTAAAACTAGGTTCGACCGTATGTGGATCCCACGCCATGGTGATCTTAGAAGTCGAATCTTAGATGAAGTTCATAAGTCAAGGTACTCAATCCATCCTGGAGCAACAAAGATGTACCAAGACTTGAAAAGAGATTACTGGTGGCCAGGAATGAAGAACGATGTAGTGGATTATGTTGGTAAGTGCTTAACTTGCTTAGAAGTCAAAGCCGAACACCAAAAGCCTTATGGGAAGATGCAACCGCTAGAGATACCTGAGTGGAAATGGGAACACATCACCATGGATTTCATAACTAAGCTACCTCGTACAGCTAAGCAACATGATACCATCTGGGTGATTATGGACCGTTTGACCAAGAGTGCTCACTTTCTGCCCATACGAGAGGCCATATCGTCAGAAACGTTAGCAAGCTTGTTCATCAAGGAAGTTGTAACCAAGCATGGAGTACCGTTATCGATCGTGTCCGATAGAGATACACGGTTTACTTCGAGGTTCTGGAAGAAATTCCATGAAGCTATGGGGACGAGGTTGAACATCGGTACAGCGTATCATCCTCAAACTGATGGACAGTCTGAAAGGACGATCCAAACCCTTGAGGATATGCTACGTGCTTGTGTTTTAGATTTTGGTGGAAGTTGGGATGATCATCTGGGTCTGGCAGAGTTATCCTATAACAACAGTTACCATTCAAGTATTGGTATGCCACCGTTTGAGATGCTTTACGGTAGACGATGTAGAACCCCGGTGTGTTGGGGTGAGATTGGTCAGAAAGAAATGGGAAGCCTAGAAGTGGTTCAAGAAACGTCTTCAAAGTTCGATCAGATCAAAGCAAGAATGAAAGCCACTCAAGACAGACAAAAGTCTTATGCAGATAAGCGGCGACGACAAATTGAGTTTAACATTGGTGACAATGTGATGCTTAAGGTCTCGCCTTGGAAAGGAATTATCCGTTTTAGGAAAAGAGGAAAGTTGAGTCCGAGGTACATTGGACCGTTCAAGATTGTAGGTCGTGTGGGTGAAGTAGCTTATAAACTGGATTTACCCGATGAGTTAGAAGGAATTCATTCAACCTTCCATGTTTCTCATATGAGGAAGTGTCTAGCTGATGACACGTCTCACGTGCCATTAATGGACATTGAGGTTGATGAACAATTGAACTACATCGAGCAACCGATAGAGATCGTTGATCGCAAGGAGAAGCAGCTTCGTCACAAGATTATACCCTTGGTAAAAGTGATATGGAAACACCGCAAGGGATCAGATGCTACTTGGCAAGCCGAGGATGAGATGCGCAAGTTTTACCCTAGTTTGTTTATGTAATACTTAGGTTTCGGGGACGAAACCTCTTTAAGGAGGGGAGACTTGTAACATCCTGAAATTTTAATGATGAATAAAGGAAGTTATGTTTAGTGATTTCGCGTAATTAATTAATATCGGGTAAGGAGCGGGTCTTGGACTTGGATTAATTGAGATGGGTTAAATGAGAATGGGATTTCAGGGATATAAATACCCCCAAAATCCCAAAATATCTTCATTTTTACCATACTCTCTAACACTTCCAAAACACACACACCACACACCTCAACCGCCGGCGGCCGGAAGAGAGAGGCGAGATCCGAGAGGGTGAGAGAGAGAGACTAGTTGTGATTAAGCAAATAAACAAGACCCAAACAAGCTCAAAAAGGTATGATTCTTGATCTTTGAAGTTTAAAGATCCGAGCCTTTAGTGTATAAACGACCGAAAATGGTCGGGAAGCGTAGTGGGTGATGTTGAACCGTAACAAGGGTGTTAAAATCGCTCGAAATGTTGGACAGAAACCGAAACTGCGGTTATCTGTGCAACTTCGCCTTCATCTGGGCAACTTCGCCTTCAAGCGATGAACTTCGCCTGCAAGCCAAGTTCGCCTGATGAACTTCGCCTGCAAGCTAAGTTCGCCTGATGGCAACTTCGCCTAAAGCTAAGTTCGCCTGATGACAACTTCGCCTAGAGCTAAGTTCGCCTGAGGCTTAACTTCGCCTAAAGCCAAGTTCACCTGATGACAACTTCGCCTAAAGCTAAGTTCGCCTAAGGTTTAACTTCGCCTAAAGCTAAGTTCGCCTAACGTTTAACTTCGTCTAAAGCCAAGTTCGATTAGAAAATAAATTAAAAATCTAATGAAAAATGTGTTAAGACAGTTAATGGAAATAAAATTTTTACAAGCTGACCTGGCAGTTCGACCCCAGCCAGGGGCTCTGCCCCTTGGACTCTGCTAGGGGCTGCCGCCCCTATACCCCGCTGCCAGGGGCGCTGCCCCCGGACCCCCGTTCGTTGTGGGTCATATAAAGGTAGAAATACATTATGAGAAGTGATAGTTAATTGATACGTATACTTGTTATTCAGTCAGTTGTGCACAACTGAAGAAAGGGATTACGATTAACGGTGAACGTAACCGTGTTCAGGTGAGTTTCTAGCCCCATTTATGTGTTATGTTTTCGGGGCTGTGTGCATACTCAATATGTTTGTTAATACGCATATCCTAAGAGATAAGTGTATGCCTTATGTGAATAATGTGAAATGTATGAATGATGGCTTGACGGTACGTGAACGATCTTCGGATATTGCACGTACTGTCAGGTTGTAACGCTAAGTACAAGATGAGTACGATATGTATGCTTATGTGTATGAACGTGATAAAGTTAATAAAAGAAGGAAATGGCGGTTGCATGGTTGTATGGTTACGAAAAGGGTACCGAGCCCTAATAATACTCGAGGTATGATGTATGGTTGTATGGTAACGAAGAGGGAACCGAACCCTACTAATATTCGAGGAAAGAGAGAAACCGAGCCCTAATAATACTCGTGGAAAGAGGGAAACCGAGCCCTAATAATACTCGTGGAAAGAGGGAAACCGAGCCCTAATAATACTCGTGGAAGGAGGGTACCGAGCCCTAATAATACTCGAGGAAGGAGGGTACCGAGCCCTAATAATACTCGAGGAAGGAGGGTACCGAGCCCTAATAATACTCGAGGAAGGAGGGTACCGAGCCCTAATAATACTCGAGGAATGTAGGGCGTAATGCTTTTTGTAACGTAAGATATGAAGGTAAGTTAATACAAAAGAAAGAATGAAAGTATGAAAGAATGAATGTATGAAAGTATGAAAGTATGAATGAAAGAATATAAGTTTATGTGTATTGTATAGTGTATGATTAACTAGAACTCACTCAGCTTAGCTGACTTTTAGTATGCACGCAGGTGAGTAGGATGAGGCAGCTCGCTTGAGGAGACACATGTCACTGAACAAGAGTCTGGCATCTGAAGACTTATGATGTTTTAATTTTAATGCTTTAATGTTGAAAGACAAAGGATGTTTTGAGACAAGTTGTGAATTATGTAATGCTTTATGAAAGTTTTATATTCCGCGTAAATGTTTTAATTAACTCTGATATTTAGAACTGTGTTTATGAGTAAATTTAACACGAAAGTAGGGCTACAGGTAACGGGGCCTTACATCATGGGATATGGGGAGGATAGCTGGAAGTCAGTAGTTATTAGGGTTTAGAGATGTGGTTTTATTAATGAGTGTTATAATGCATTTATGAAGTAATCCAATCGATTAGGAAACGAAATAAACTATTAATGAGAAACTTGAGTAAAATAACTAACAAATTTTGGTTTGGACAACAAGAGAAAGGAATTTGGATGTTTTACAACATATATTTACATATCTTGGAGCTTAAGTTTCGTTAATTTAATTGAAAATAGGAATGATTTGGCAAAATTAGTCCATGTACTTCCATAAACGTGATTTTTAGCTGTTTTAAGCGATTTTAAAGGTTGTTTAACATGTTTATAGAACATATTAATATAAAATGAATTTACAACCAATAACTACTAACTAAATGCGCATTTTGATGATAACGAAAGATCGAAATAATATCCAAAATCGGGTTAAACATAAACGAATACCAATACGAAAAATCCGAGATTGTAACATCTAGACCCTCGCACCACCAATATTGTCCGCTTTGCCCACCAAGAGTGTCACACCCCAGACCACGGCCTAGGCGTGTGACACTCATGTTGGTATCGCATTTGTAAATAGATCAAAGTTACATATTTAAAGCGGAAGTCTTTAAAACATGTGGATTTAAAATGTAATATTTACATTAACAAAAGACGAGATTATAAAATACCCGTTTTAAGTTTAACAAAAAGTATTACTTGTTTAATTACAAAACCAACATTTATAATATTAAAGTTTTAACAAAAGGATCCGAGCCATCATATATCTTGAGCACTTAATCATCCCAAGCCCTATTCTTGATTACCTGCAAAATGTTTGGAAAATACGTCAGCAACACATGCCGGTGAATATGCTGACGCTAAAATATTTTCGTTTACTTGATTACCCCTCGAACATAGTTATGCTTGGCACATCTTGGATTAGGAATAGTCATGCATTAAAACAATACAATTATAAACTCCAGTCTCTACACTAAATACCCCATCAAACACCGCAACGTTCGACTTAGTTAAGTACCATTCGTATACACATGGTCACACTCCCCGCATGAAAGCATCACTATGACTAGGTGTGGTGCGGTGTGCCGACCGCGTATACCACATATGTAAGGATCCAGACAAACGTATACGACTGCCTAAGGGCTAGCGCTTATACCTTTGTTTATAATGTTTAGTTACACGTAGTCCCATGTAAACCTTTTAATTCATTTGACTCGTTCTTTTAAAATAAGTTTGTAAAGTTTGGGGCGTATTCACCTTTTTGATTTGGATCGGCTTCAATACACCGTACGAGTATAACTTTTTGTTAGTTGGATATACAATATGACCTTTAGTCTTTTTATAATCTTTACCTCGATTATATTTTTCTTTACTTTAAAACCTTAGTTAAAAAAGTATTCCTTTTCTTTTATAAATTAAAAGTCTTTCTTTTTACTTTTCTTTTTATAAGATAACATTTAGTTAATCTTATTTTTCTTTTCTTTAAAACCTACGTTTCTTCTACTCTAAGAAGCGTATTCTTTTCCATTCTTATTATTTAATTATTATTTATGAATATTTACAATTAGTTAAATAATACTTCTATAACAAAGAATTATATAATATAATCACATAGTTATACATATTCATATTCTTTCTTTTCTTTGTTATATTTTCTTTTTATTTATCTAGGTATCGAGTATAACCTCGATTTAGGGTTTTAAGTCTTTATAATATTTTATCATTATTTTATTCAGCCATTATGCCTACCTTGGTCGGCTTATGAATACCCTAAACAATCGAGCAGCACTTCAATGCCGCTTTGACTTCTTTATCTTCTTGATCTACACCTTCTCTTTTGCACGCAACACGAGGCACCAACATTTCTTCCCAAGTCGGCACGCTTTACGAGGCGGGTTTTTGGGACGTCGGAATGGCAAAACCTTCTTCTTGGAACGTCGTCGGGATGTGGCACGAATATCGAGGAAACGTTGGTATTTTGGCACGGTTTACGAGGAATTTGGGCACGTACTTCGAGGTAATCTAGGATACACTTTTATGAATCATAGAGAGATGTTAGAGAGAGAGATGTAAGTGAATTTTGGTGTGCAAAATTAGAGAGCCCGACCTTGCTATTTATAGGCAAAATCAGGAGGGGCATCGCGATACGCGATGGCTTTAGGCTAGCCCGTCGCGTATCGGTATGTAGCCATGGCTAGTCACAAGTAGGTCTGCCACGTGTCGGACGCGGTGCCAAGTGGCGACACATAGTGCCACCGTGTGACGCGTGGCGATACGTGTCTTGGCCTGTCAGACCACGTCATCGCGATACACGATGACGTAGGTTCTTTGGTGATAGCGTATTGCCGTTGACCATCTTTTCTTGATTTTTGACCAAGCCCTTCGCTATATGCGATGGGCTTGTCCCAAGTCCCTACGCGTAACGCTATGGGATAGAAAGACAGAATTTTCATTTTAAACCCTAAGGTTTAGATTTTGATATTTTTTGTCCTTTATCTTTCAAACTCGGTATTTTAAACCTGATACTTTCACGATTTTACAAAGAGCTCACGGATTTGTTTTTGTTTGCCCAGGTGGAGACTTCCTAGGAGCTCACCCATCCTGCTACTACTTCCAGCTGAGCACGCTTAACTGTTGAGCTCTCCTCTCGTCCACTACCATTAAGCACAATACATGTTTGTGATTGAAGAGGCATGACATTTACTTATAAACCAAGAATCTCTCTTGTCCACGGCCAATGTGGGATTTTCCTAAGATGTTACAGAAATGTTACACAATGACAGCTCGATTATAACCAATAATATGTGTAGTGTTTCCTTATGTATGCTTTGTAATTTAGAATATATTGTAGCATCTTGTTCTCTTGTAGAACACACAAAAAATACTAATTGAATTCTCATTATTCAACTCTCTAATTTCAAATAGATGGTCTATGATGAGATAGGATAGCCATCTTACTTGTATTGTGGGTGTCATAACTCCCATAACATGCAAAAAATCGTCTCATTTTATATTAGGCATTCTGAATATTTAGCTAGTCTATGTATAGTAAACTCATTAAAAAAACATGAGATGAACATGTATGGAATATAAACAATAGGTATTTTTCTTATTATTTTTTTCCAATGGGCAATTCGTAAGTAGTGAGAAATGATATCTTAATAAAATCGCTTCCAATTCCGGACCCTTTGAGGGAATATGTAAAACATATGAAGGTTATGAATTATATATTTGTGTATATAACATTGATATGCTTGCAAGATCACGTGTATTACATGGGTTGAGTAAATAACTAATGACACATGTCATTTGGAGATTCATTCGGAGCCTAAATTTCTAACTCAAAATATTTTTATATTTTTATTAAAAACATATTTATGTCAGTGTAATTTAAACATATCAATCTATCCTTTCATCAACTAACTAGTCACTTAAGTTATAGGGAATAAAAATACAAGTGCGAGTATTTACGTCAATATAATTAAAATATTTATATCTTTATGAAATCAATCTACTATTTTTTTTATCAAATCAACTTATATACATTTTTTTAATTGATGTAGATGTTGTGCTCTAATAGAAAAACAAGTATTTATCAACCTTAAATGCCTATAACTAGTACGGATAAGTAAGCTTGTCTCCACATGAAATTAGTGGAAGATGCAAGATTGAATGGTTTGTTAATTAATAAAATAAGTGGGCATACGATGTCAAGAAGTTTGAATGACTTGTTAAGTGAAAACACTATTACTTTTAGTTGTAAACAATTGTGAGAAAATAACCAACTCCAGTTCAGGTCAGGAGCAAACTAGACCAATTGACTAAACCTGTTTGTAAAACTCGTTTGTTTATACATATAATCAGAATACTAAATATTTGACCTTACTGATTGTCAGAACTTAATCCGAACTATTGGTTTGGATGAATAATAACCTCATTGATTACCAGTTTTAGGGTTTGATATATGCAATCTGCTTAATGGTTAAAGAAAAACGGGTCAATGACTTTAAGAACCTAATCCTAAAATTTGATGGCAACAAATCAATGAACTAATAAAACTTCAAAGCATTCAATTACGAAAAACTGTTAAATTGCACAAACATACATCAAAAGTTAACTAAATGAATGGTTAATCAAATCCAATACCAAGGTTTAAAAACTCAAAAGTCTAACCACAATTACAACCCTACTCTCGAATATGGTTACAAATGGTTTAGCCTTGCATCTTCATCTTGATAAGCTTGATTATGGAGTGGAAGGATGAAAGCATGGATGATTATGATGATTCAAGGGTGTTAGGATGGTGTATGACGGCTCCAAAATCGCCCAAGGATGATAGAATATGAAGAATCCTCGACTTTAGGATTTTTGGGCTTAAAAATGGAAGCAGAATCAAGAAAATCAGATTTCCCGTCATACCTGACTGTAAGCCACGACCTGGTCACCGTAGCCTACTGTTGTGTACTTCTGCCTTATGGTCACCAATTCATCAGCCATGTCCTTAATCTACAGTTAGGGACGCGTATCCTACCAGTGCTACAGAACCAGAACATTATTTTCTTCATTCTAACTCCATTTACCTCCACGCTTGCGGTCACATCTTCGTATTTCAAGTCTCACTCATATCATATGTCATTACTTATATTTCCACTCCAATTTAAATGCTTCAAATTAGTTTCTTTACACTTTGATCACCTTTAAACATAAAATCACTCAAAGTAATTGTGCTCGATACGTATAAACAAGTAATACACATGATATTAAATATTATAAACATGTGATTTCAACCACACATCGTTAATGCATAAGATGAATGTGGTAAAATTCAGTTAACTTTCATTAGATGTAGAACCTCAAAAGTTCTTTATAAAGTTAAAATTCAGTTAACTTTCATTAGATGTAGAACCTCAAAAGTTCTTTATAAGCTCCTTATAAATAGGTACTTTAGTAGATATGGTATGGTGTAACCTTGAGTTATATAAATGTAACATCCCGAAAATATCCATACCAACTTTGTCAATTTAGGAAGTTGAGGTACTAGTTAGTCATTTAGCTAAGGATATATGAAAGTGACACATGTCCTATGACTAGGGTTTTTCAAAACCGGATATCCGAAACTCGGAGAGTGGATTACTATCCGAATCCGTATCTGAAATTCATCGGATAGTGATTTGGATATGCGAATGAAAATCTGAAAGAAAAACCTGGAAAAAAATACTAGAAAAAGAAAAACCAAACTGTTATAAAATTCAACTTGCAATTCAACTTACAAGTCACACAAGTCAAACATCAAGGTTTAATTTCCAATCCAACAACAAACACAAAATTGTTCAAAACACAAACAAATAACACACAACTCATTGCTCAAATTAAACACAACCCATTGTTTCAAAATACACAATATTATCAAGATGGAGCCATGGTGGATCTGGTGCTGACAAAGGAGTGACAGCGGTGCCGGTGGACGGAGCTAGTGAGTGGTGACCGGCGACGATAGTGCTGGAGACGGTGTTGGAGCCGTGAAGGAGGTGCAGCGGCGGACGGTGGTGTTGAAATTGATTGGGAAGGGTTAGGTTACAATCAGGTTACACAAGTTATATATATATATATATATATATATATATTTAAATTAAAAGAAAAATTATATTTAATATTTCGGATAATTTGGACATCCGAATTATCCGAAAAATCCTAAAAATGCTATCCGAATCCGAAATTTTGGATAGTTCGGATACGGATTATCGGATAGTTCAGTTACGGATTTGGATTTGGATACTTTTGAACACCCCTACCTATGAGTCATCACTATTAGAAGACACATGCCACATGGTGGTAACACAATAGGACACATGTCATCGCATAACAACTCATACCCTCACAAAGTGACATGTGGCTAGTGACTAATCAATATGAATGCCACATGTCAACACTTTATGGCATGACTCATCATCAAGAATGACACATGTCACATGGTAGTGAGTGACTGTCCGACCGGGGATGGCTATAAATAGTGAACATGGGCTTCTTATTGTGGCATCCAAAGCATCAAAACTTTCACTTTCTCGAAGTTTGCACCACCGAGTTGAAGTCCCAATGCCACTCTATAGTTCGATGTTCCATACCACGACACCCTACGTATAGTCGAAGTGATGCTTATACAAGCTTAAGCGTATAATGTGACATTCGTCAATTTCGGGTCTCGATTCGTATTCGTTTTGTAAACTTTATTGATGTAAACCGACCCGCTTTGTAAACCGAAACCTTGGATATAATCAAAATGATGGATTTTATGTTGCAATATTATTTTACACTTGTTGGGTCTTGAAAACATTCAATTCGGTCTTTAAAACGGTTAAAAAATCACTTAAAACGAACTTCGGGGGCCAAAACTGCCATTTTTTGAAAAGTTGGAAAATCAGGAAATACACCCCGTCATGCCCCGCGACGGGGGACACCCTATCCGGTCATGCAGCGCGAAACCACACCTGCACAGCTGCACGTTTTTGGCTTATTTTTATGTAAACATGTGACCAAAACACCCCATTTTCATGCAAGACCCTTTATGCTTGACCATTTCAACTTACCCTATATATACACCACCCTTTCCATCCATTAATCTCTGCTACAACTCCAAATTTCTCTCTCAAATTCAAAGATCTTAAGGTTATTTTCATTGTGTTCTTGAAGGGTTGACTTCTAAAAGTCAAACTGAGTTTTATCTTTAATTCTAACTTGTTCATCTAACATTACTAACTCTTGAATATGGTGGCACAACATATATATAATACACACCCCTTGTTACCTTTGTTAGTTACTTCACCGACTCCGGTTGGTTAAGTTTCGAACGTCATAAGACAAGGCTTCATGGAGGACTTCGAGTTATTGATATATATATAAACACACACATAACTTATTTATACATATTATTTATGCCTAACTTCTGCTCATTTTAGTTTGTTAGTCACATTTACAAGTCTTGGGTATGTGGAGACCATCTATGAAGTCATTGTGAGATGGAAACCGAACCAAATCAAACTTTTGTTAAAAAGACTTGTTGTTGACTTTTTAGTTGTAGAACTTAAATATTTTCATTTGTACATTATTATAAAGATCTATGATATATGGGTATGTGGAATCCATCTATGAACTTGTTGTGAGATGGAAACGAACCGATCCGATTTTTACTCGCTTAAGACACAAAAGTGTGTTTTTAGCTATCAAGACTTGTATATTTCTTTAAAAATAGTTTACAAACTGATTTTTATTATTTTCTTAAGTACACGGAAATGTTGGATCCAACTTGATCTCATAACTAAGTTTGGACCGACAAAACCGAACACTCGCTTAACATACGTTGTTAGTTCTAAACAATAGATCTACATACTTGGTTAAGTCTTATAAAGTTTTTGTGAGTTATCTCATAACAATTAATATTTTGAAACGTTGACTTTGGGTTTGACCGTTGGTCAAGACCCGAACCAACAACCCGAACACTCGTTAAAGACCCGTTTTAGTATCTTTAGCCCAATGGAACTTGCATTTTAGCATTTTCCCCACCTTATTACTTAACATTGGTTAAGTAAATATTAAGGTTAGATACTTTAACCCAATTTCGAGCAAACTTACATTTTTAAAAGGGTTATTATTATAAATTCTTATTATAAATTCTTAAATAGTTACATTTTAAACCTTGAACTTTAATTGTTAACTTTTTGCAACAATTACTTTATTTAAAGATCTTCAAGACAACCTTTCTAAATCCAAGTCTCTCTTTTATTTAGGCTTCATACGTTAATCTCGTCATTCCGGCAAATCTCCAAATAATCAATCTTTCAAGTTTATTACTTGAACGTGAGTACTTTCATACCCCGTTTTCTATCTTTTATTTTGGGGGTGACATTTCATCTTATCTAAACTAAATGTTTTATACTTGTGTCTTAAACCACAAACGTTATTGTATACTTTACTTGAATAATTGCTCGATTTGGTGTTCTATTCTTATATGCCTATGTGTTTATCGCTTTTGGTTGGTGGAAGTCTATAAATCCTAGACTACTTGGCATCTCCTTGTAGCAAGGTGTCGTTAACGTAATGCAATTAACGATATTCTACTAAATCCTAGACTATTTGGTATCCCCTTATAGTTAGGTGTCGCTAACGTAATTCTATTAGCGATTTTATCCAAATTATGGCTTTTATTTATTGTTTCGTATACTAGTTTTGTGGATCTTTCTTACTATATACCTATATGTTCAAACTTATGAATTGCTCACCAACCTTTGTGTTGACAAACATTATTTTATGAAATGTTACAGGTTTACATCTTGGTTGATTTGGATGCTTGAAGAAAACATCACAAATACCTTTAGGATATTAGTAAAAATGAACAATATTTGATTTGCTACATTTTGTTATATTTTGTTATGACTTGTTATGGAAATTGTTATATGCCATTTTCGATGTTGTGAAATGAAATGAGTTTATTAAATATTGTCGCTTTAATAGTGTCATGTGCTATGGGCAATCGTTGCACCTCGGCATGTTCCGCCGCCTTTGGTCGGGGTGTGACATATAAACTCCGAATATCCGTATAAGGTAAGGCATCGGCTTAAGTTATTATTTTATTATTATATTACGTGGCTTAGATCCTAGTCGAGGGGTATAGCCTAGACCTTGATCAAACTAAAAGGTAATAGTTAAAATATTATTTCTTTATGAATAAGAAATACAAAATTATAAATTCGAAAGTTATAGATAAACTAATGTTTCTTTATAAATAAGAGACATAGAATTTTATATACATGAGGAAATAGTTAACATATTGTTTCTTCAAGATTAAGAAACATAAACTTTTGCATACAAAGGGGTATAGTCAAATAAGTATTTTCTTCATGATTAAGAAACAAAAGATTTTATTTACCAAGGTTATAGACAAATGATGTTCTTCTTGAAGAACAAACTTATCATAGATGTTTCTTCATGAAAAAGAAACTCAGTACATGATTGGCAAATAAAGAGAAAGACTTCAGACCTAAATATTTTATTCAAACAAATGATCAATCAAGGTTTAAGGCTATCAAAATCAGACTACATGTCTGTAGCTGGATCAAGAGAAGATCAAAATATTTATACAACCCTATGTTATTATAGGTTAATCATCATTCATTCACAAATATTTTCAAATGAGATCACCATATCATTGATAATAGACAATTGTAGGTGAATACGTTCAAACTTTTTATCAGTCATTAAGATAAACGGGTTGTTTATCTTAACAAGCCAGTCAAATATTTATGTGAGATTATGTGATCTCTAACATATATAGATTTAAGGGATTACGTGATCCCTATTAAATTACAAGGTAGAATATAAAAAAAACTCAGATCGAGTACACATTTGTCTGGATCCAAACATAATTTGTCTAGTCTATCAATGATGCGTGTTTAATGAATACCCTTTTTAAATAACTCACAACTACCTTTAAATTTATAAAACGAAAATCCTAACGAATCCACACACAACTGGCAAGTGTACTGATCACTAATAGTATAGACCTAAGGAAGTCCGAGTATCGAACACAAGGAAATGTGAAAACGTACTTAATATTTAACCCTAACCAAGACTCACCTAAGAATAATATATTTTAAATGATTTTTAATTATTAACTACTTAACCTTACTTACTTTAATTAACTTAAAAGACTTAACTTAACAAGACTAGACGAAACTTTGAGAATAAGACTTATCAACGGAGAAAATATCTACCTAGGTAAGAATCCTATTGAAGGTATAATAAGCTAATGGATTGTAGAATCTCACGACACCGTTTCCTAAGGATGACACAACTAAGGTTCACTCAAGAAAGCTAGATCACCTCTCGGTCTCACTAACAAACCCTAGCCTACACTTAGTTGATTTTAAGAACTAACCGGGAAACGAATTGTTCAAGTGCTCTAATGTCGATTCTCCTCTCGGTCTCACCGACACACTAACCTAATGGAGACGAATACTACGCAACCAAGGATAGAGGAACAATTTAGTTTAACTTCAACTAGGTCAACTAATCGCTGACAAACCCAAACCCGACAAGAACCGACACCGCTCTCGCGTGATCCTTATCCTAACAAGTAAAAGCTATGAGACTTCCCTACTTCCTATCACCTCTCGGTCTCTAAGAAGGTGCCTACCCTCTGATTTTAACTAATTAATATACCCACTTAAACCCTACGGTTGATCACCCCGCAAACAATCTCTAAACACAAAGTAAAGAGTTCAAACAAGCTAAAATTAACTAAAAACGATTCAATCAATCAAAGCAAGAGGTAATTGAGTATTATTAATCAAAACACAGCCACTAAACACAACCTAATTAAATATTAAACCAAAATTTTCATTAACAATTCAAGTCATGATCATCAACAATCCAAAGTACTTACTAAAACCTAACAATAATCATCTACCTAGGTAGAACTAACTACTTTAGCCTAAAATTAGTTTTGGACAACAACATATATTCAAGTTAAACATCATAAACATCAATATAAACATAAGTAAACTCATTCAAGATTCAAGAACAATCAAACACAAGTCAATCTTCAAGTTACGTGCAAAACAATCCAAAGTAAAAGATCAAATTAACTAGTTAACAATCTTGAACAAGACCACAAAGTTTATGAGTGATTACTTAAGATGTATGGCTGAGTTTACGGATGATGAATGTCCCTAGCTGCTGTACCGAACCTTCCTTGATGTTCTTTCTCTTCTTCCAGCCACCAAACAGCCGCCACCCCACTTTTTCTCTTCTTCTCCCTTGCTGCCTATTTCCGATTGGACCAGATGTAGAAGTTAGGGTTTCTTTTTTTTTTCATCATATAATATGCATGTAAGGCTTCTAACTTGTGGGCTTGGGTCGGACCTTGACTTGTAGTATTCAAATTTGATCAAATAAGCCCCAGGAGTCTTCAAATTTGGCACTTTTTCTTCATTAAACTCATAACCTACAAGTAATCAATCCATCTTTGTAAAATCAAGTAAAAACAAGCTATAACTCTTAATAATTAAACTATTTAAGCACTTAAACATGATAAAACGATATGGAAAGTAAGTGTGTTTTACAACACATCAATCAATCAAGGCTACGTGGCCGCAGACTATAAATGATAATAAAAGTTCTCCAATGGGCATCAGTTCCCGAAGAACCGTAATTGTTTGTGTATGGCAAGTGGTACAAATCGCAGAAATAAGAGGCGTTTCTACTGAGATTGTTCAAGAAAACTATCTTTTAAATCAGTCAAAGATTTCATGAATGTTTTTAGAGTATACGATTCACCAGCATATCATTGACGTATTTTCCCCACATTTCAGGGAAACAGATTAGCACATGTAGCAAACAATTATTACCATTCATGGAGTTAGATGCTCATAAGTTACAGATGACTCAGCTTTTAATTATTAAAATTTTGTAAACAAGATTGAACAAGGTTGATAAATTAAACACCGGGGTAATTATTATTCGAGAAGCTTTGTAAATAAATTAAGTTATTATTTTATTATAAATTAAGGCTTCCGCTAAATAACCCGCAACTCCGATATATTTACAAAACATGTACCAACTATTGGTAACACGTCTAGGCCCTAAGTCGGGGTGTGACAGGTTGGTATCAGAGCCATCGATCTTAGCAAATTAGGTATTTAATTATACCTAGGCTTTGTTCAGAGATAAATATCAATGTTATTATAGATCCATCGGGTTCAGCAAATTAGGTATTTGATTGAGAATTAAGTTTCTAGGCGTTAACCATAGAATAGTTATACATTACGGATAAGTCTTAATAACACGGATAAGATAGGAACATATTCCTAACTCTATGCGCAGATGTTCGATTATCATTTTAGTTATGGATCAATTGAGCCTTAATCCGGTAAAGGAAAGGGATATATGGGAACACCTCTACTCCCAATTCCTATATACAGTGATGAAGATTCATATCAAACAACAATGGGGAAAGATTCAGATTCATTCGACACTAAGACCCCATTAGTTCCATAAGTACAAACCCGTATATGTATGGAATAAGATCAAGTGGATCCAAGAAACCAATGATGTCAAAAGAAAAAAAAAAGTAATGACAAATCCAGAGGAATATCCTCAGGGACAAGAATATTTTCCAGCAATCCAAGATTCTTACTTTGCTGACATTCAAAGTGAACGCTTGAGCATGACCTATAATTCCTCAGAAGGAATGTACAACATTGAAGATGAATCAACTCATTATGAAATCAATGTTACCAAGATAGCAGAAGCAATACTTAAGAAATAATTAGAAACCAAACAGAAACAAAAAGAAAAGGAGACAGACCAAAACACCAAGAAGTTCAACAAAATCAGGAAATTGATTGTTTGTTGGAAAAAGTAGACAATAAATAGTTTGTAAATAGTATAGTTGTAGTAATCTTATGTACTCTTGCAACTACGGCATTAATAAAAGATATGTTTGATTTTCCCCGAAATATTAAACTTATCTTTAAGGTTTATGTCGATAGCACAAACTCTTAGAGTAATTCTTCCAGTAAATCTGGAAGTGAGAGAAATCAATAATGAGATTAAGAAAAGTCCCGGGGATAAAAATTTAAAAGATGATTTTTCAACATATTGATAATAGAATTAGACTGAGAGAGAATCAAAGGAATTCTCACAGTCTACCTATACACAACAAATGTACTAGTATTTCAAGAACACACAATCGGGAAATAATGGATATCACTCCAGAACTAGGATATTCAAAAAATAATATAGTAATGATGAGATATATGGATCTATCGTCTTATACTATTATCTAAACATCATTTCTCAATCAAAAGGGCAAACATTTGGATCATGCTTTATATGAAATAAATAACCTCAAGAAAAAGTTAGTTGAGGTCAGAAAAAAAAGTCAAAAAGAAGTTCCCTCAATATACGACATAATCGTTAAATAGACAAATAGATCATTTAAAATTGTATTGTTTGTTTCAGTGTCATGCAGTTGTTGCAAACATTCTTTTATCAGTATATAAATGAAAGTTTTCTTTGACACTAAATCAATTCTGTTTTTAGAATGTCAAACCCAAACAATCGAGAAAACAATGACGAAGCTTCATTTCAAATAAGCAACAACAACATATCGGAACCTGCACAGGAGATTCCTGAGTAGCATTTGGTTAAAATGCAAGAGATGATTCATAACGCGATGACTCCTTTGATCGACACAATGAAAGGAGAGTCACATAAAAGTAAATCTCAACATTCAAACAAGACTGTTAGAACTCTTCCATACCGAAATTCTTATCATCAAGATGAAACATTCATAGTTCCAACGATGAGAAAAAATTCAACCGTAAGTTCAAGAAACAATTAGTAATCCAAGGCTGTAGTTTCAAGAACTTCAAAGCCTATGGATCAAAATAATTCTATGGCGATAAAGGTACCATGTTAGCTTTACGATGGCTTGAGGAGATTGAGTCAATCGTCATCTCCAGTCAATGTAATGAGATTCAAAAGATTCAGTACTCATCTCAACTATTTAAAGGCGAAGCTTTAGAATGGTATAATACCCTAATTATGTCAAAGGGTAGAGAAACCCTATATAAGTTGAAGTGGGAAGCATTCAAGAACTTGTGTTACGAAAGTTCTGTCCCATGCATGAAACAGATCTTATTCAAACTATGTTTTTGAATAACAAGGTGGAAGGCACTAATCTTAAGGAATACAATACTAAGTTTCATGAGTATTGTAGATTGGTACCACATTTGGTAACACCCGAATCCAACAAGGTGACCCATTACATTTTGGGTTTACCTCGGGAAATTTGAGACATGGTGAGGTCTCATTTACCTCGAACCGCTGATTCAGCCATAGAATTAGGCGGTTACCTCATGAATGGTCTTTTCAGAAACCATGAAGAATATAAGAATGTTAAGAGAAATAAAGAAGAACACGAGGAAAAGAAAACAAAGAAAATGAGGAAGGGTCGTTTAAATTTACACAACCAATCTGCTAGACTGTGGCAGAAGACATCATGGGTAGTGCTTAAGACTAACTAACATTTCCAAAAGAAATCTATTGGTAACATGTACCTTTGGAAAGAAACTCGATCATTTAGAAGACGACTGCAGGCGGAAAACAATCATATGTTTCAGTGGTGGAGAAAACAGACACTTCAGCACAGAATGTCCGACAAAGACAAGCAACACAAGTGGAAGCGATGCTAAGAAAGGAAATGCCAAAATGAATATGTTAAACATACAAGATGCATCCAACAATTAGGAATAGAAGCAGACAAGATTATGCCATATGAATGTCAAGATCCGAAGACATTAGAAATAACTACTAGTATAGTTAACTCTTGTAAACTCTTGTAAACTTGTTTTTAAACGAGAAGTTTTGTAACAGAACAGGGTTAGTTAAATCCCTAATGTATAGTTAAATCCCTAATGTATACAAAAAAAGATATTTGCATACAGATCATGTTTTTACACAAGAATGCTTATATTGATCAAGGAGACAGTTAAATCAAAATTCTGGATATACCGAATACAAGAGACTATACGTTTATTATAGTCCACAATTTTCAAAAAAATGAAGATCAAGAAAAGGATGAATTCAACTAAGCAAAATAACATGTTTTTTTAAAAAAAATCTATTATATGAACTCAGAGAGTTTAAAAGAAGTAACTGATGGAAAGGGACATAAGGAGTCCGCCAAAGTCTACCAAGAATATGGAGCAAAGAATAAACATAACTCTAGTATGACCTAGTTAATATCAGTAAATGTTTAGAATACAAAATGTAAGGTAAGTAGTTAAACACAACTGACCACTGTTATTAGCAATTTGCAATTACTTACGATATTCTAAACTATTGAACAACTACAACATCTAAAGTTGTAGGGTTAACAACTAGAACTTTAAATCTATACACGTGAAATATTCACAACCAAGATAACGAATCTCGAGGACGAGATTCATTCCAAGGTTGGGAGGATGTAACATCCCGAATATATTCATACCAATTTTGTCAAATTAGGAAGTTGGAGGACTAGTTAGTCATTAAGCTAAAGATATATGGAAGTGACACATGCCCTATGACTCATCACAATGAGAAGACACATGTCACATGGTGGCAAAACAAAAGGACACATGCCATCATATAACAACTCATACCCTCACAAAGTGACATGTGGCTAGTGTCTAATCAATATGAATGCCACATGTCAAAACCATATGGCATGACTCATCATCAAGAATAACACATGTTGCATGGTGGTGAGTGACGGTCCGACCAGGGATGGCTATAAATAGTGAACATGGGCTTCTCATTGTGGCATCGAAAACACCAAACCACTTTCACTTTCTCGAAATTTGTGCCATCGAGTTGAAGTCTCGATGCCACTCTGTAATTCGACGTTCCATGAAGAAATACTTATTTGACTATACTCCTTTGTATGTAAAATCTTATGTTTTTTAATCTTGAAGAAACAATATTTTAACTATATCTTCGTGTATATAAAATTCTAGAAACGTTTTTTTATCTATAACCTTTGAATTTATAATTTTGTATTTCTTAATTATCAAGAAACATTATTTTAACTATTACCTTTTAATTTTTTCAAGGTCTAGGCTATACCCCCGACTAGGGTCTAAGCCACATAATATAATAATAAAATAATAACTTAAGTAGAACCCCTACCTTATACGGGTATTCGGAGTGTATACGCCTAAGCTTGTACGAGCAACACTTCGGCTATATGTTTGTTAACGTGTTTATTGATGACATTCTTATTTATTCTAAGTCCAGGGATGATCATTAAGAAGAAACCTAAGACTTTATATACAAAGGTTATAGACAAATGATGTTTCTTGTTGAAGAACAAACTTATCATAGATGTTTCTTCATGAAAAAGAAACTCAGTACATGATTGGCAAATAAAGAGAAAGACTTCAGATCTAAATATTTTATTCAAACAAATTATCAATCAAGGTTTAACGCTATCAAAATCAGACTAAAGGTCTGTAGCTGGATCAAGAGACGATCTGAATATTTATACAACCCTATTTTGTTATAGGTTAATCATCATTAATTCACAAAGATTTTCAAACCAGATCACCATATCATTGATAATAAACAATTGCAGGTGAATACGCTCAAACTTTTTATCAGTCATTAAAATAAACGGGTTGTTTATCTTAACAAGTTAGTCAAATATTTATATGAGATTAAAGATCTTTAACATAAAAAGATTTAAGGGATTACGTGATTCCCTTTAAAATTACAAACGTAGAAAATAAAAGCAACTCAGACCGAGTACACATGTGTCTGGATCCAAACATAATTTGTCTAGTCTATCAATCAAGGCTATGTGGCCGTAGACTATAAATGATAATAAAAGTTCTCCAATGGGCATTAGTTCCAGGAGAATCGTAATTGTGTGTGTATGGCAAGTGGTACAAATCACAGAAATAAGAGACGTTTCTGCTGAGATTGTTCAAGAAAACTATCTTGTAAATCAGTCAAAGATTTAATAAATATTTTTAGAGTCTACGTTTCACCAACATATCGCTGTCGTACTTTTCCCCACATTTCAGGGAAACAGATTAGCACATGTAGCAAGCAGTTATAGCCATTCATGGATTTAGATGCACGCAAGGTAGAGATGACTTAGTTTTTAATTATTAAATTATTGTAAACAAGATTGAACGAGGTTTATAAATTAAACACTCGGGTAATTATTACTCGAGAAGCTTTGTAAATAAATTAAATTAATATTTTATAATAAATTTTTGGCTTCCTCTAAATAACCCACAACACTTATATATTTACAAAACATGCACCAACTATTGGTCACACGTCTAGGCCCTAAGTCGGGGTGTGACATTAAACCTTCGATCATACACCTAATATCCTTTTGTTGTCAGGTATTTCTCCTAGAAAAGCAAATATATTATGGTTATGGACAAACTTCAAGTCTATATGAAAAAAAATACAAAGTGTTAAGAAAGTTAATCAATTAAATCAAACATATAGTTTTCACTAAAGATCCATAGTTTTCGCATGAAAAGGTTTTCGCGTGGAAAGTTTTCACGTAAACATAATCTAAATAGAATAATCATACGTAATCAAAGTTTTGCATAAAATGAATGTTTTCGGATGATGATGTTTTCGCAAAAACATTATCATGCCTGGCCTTTAATATTCAGGTGACAAACAATTTTTCGTGAAATCTAAGCGAAAGCTCCCAAACTTTTTGCACATGAGAGAAAACTAACAAACCAGTAACATATTCAATTGAAAACTTGGACAGATCTAACTACCTAAGAAAACTCTAGCAAAGTTTTTGAAAAATTCTAAGTGTTCATAGATTTCTACCCAACTATTGTTAAACCCAAAAACACGGCAAACTCTTCAAATTGACGTTCAAACACCTTGAAAAAGATTCTCGGACATGTCTAAATCCTTTTGAATATAATGAACCACAAATTAACCTTTAATTTTACCACTTGTAAGGTACCACAAGCCCTTGGATCAGTAAGCGCAATCCAAATGCGCAATAAAACAAAGTTGCAGAAGATCAACATGAATTAAATAGGAAACATGATGAAATTAGAGTACGATGAGCATGTAACATTCGGTCTATATTGTATGTTTTGCACATGAAATCCTTACGATTTGTTTTTTGTTGCCATGTGGAGACTTCTCAAGAGGTCATCGATCCTATTACTATTCCCACATGATAATTTAACTCACTATCATTGAGCCCAAAACGCATTGTTGATTTTAAAGACATGATATTCGCTATGCATAAAGAATCTGTGATCTCTACGTCTAATGCGGAATTTTTAAAGGGTGATATATTGGTCCATGTTAATATTCTCGATATACTTACAATCACCCATGTTAGGGATTCATTGTCCTAGACTTTGTTTCCTCACCATCTCTTAGCAACCGACCTTTCCTACTATCAATGTTGTACGCTTTGTCCATGATTTGCTCACAGATTTGTTTTTGGTTGCTCGGATGGATACTTCCTACAAGGTCACCCATCCTAATGCTACTCCCACCCGAGCACGCTAAACTATGGAGTTCTTCTCTCTTGCGCTACGTACCATAAAGCCCAAAAACGCGTTGGTGAATTTAGAGGCAGGATATTCATTATGAACCAAATATCTCTCATGTCCATGACCGATGTTGGATTTGTTTACAATGATACATTGGTTCATGTTTAACTTCTATGTATCCTTTCATATAACACAAGATGTAAATAATTAGATTACTTGATTTCAGCTTAGACTATATGTATGTAAAATGTTTTACAAATAAAGAACTACTCTTAAACACACACTAATCTACCAAAAAATCCTACGTGTCACTCTTTGGTTGCTCCCCATCCCTTATCGTGCCACTAAGTTGCTTCAATTCAAAATGGTGACCTTTCATTATGGTGACCTCTCATTCATTCAACCCATTTATGTTAAAACTAATTAGGGGGTCATCAGTCTAATCAAATCTGAATAGTCCTTAAGTTATAACATCTCAGTTATATGTGAAACTCTTTCGTCATCAAACAATATTTTTTGCGGCCCATGGGTCTTACCAATCCTAGATAACCCCTTAAACGCGTTATAACATCTCGTTTAATGTGAAATCCTTTCAACATCAAACAATAATTTTCGCGGGTCATGAGTTTCAACAAACCTTTATTGACCATAAACGGATTTATAATATCTAATTTATTTGTGAAACACTTTAATCATCAAACCATAATTTAATTTCTCTCTTTTGCATATTCACCGACGCCGGTGTATCCTATGTGTCACTGACTTACTTCTTGTTACCACCCACCATCGTAACCTCCGTTCTCATGCATCAATCACGATCCTTACCTACATGAATCGTCTCTTCTTTGTTGGATTTCTTCTTGATCGTCGAATGAACACCGGCTAATAGGCCACTAGTTCAGATACATTCTCCCCTTACCTCCTCTCTTATGTATGAAACTATATCCGAGTCAACCCATTTTCATCTTCATCACTCATAACAACACCACCATCGAAATATTTCAACTTTTACATGATTCACAACAGTTACTCACGTACGTTATCAGGTGGGCTTAAACTCAAATTGAATATAGCTGAAAAGACCATAATCTTGGACATGAATATTGATTGGCAGGAGTCCTTTTGTAGATAAGAACAAGATACGAATTTTGGACCACGATAAAAGTCAGCCCACCAAACGATCGTTATTGACTTTAATTCTTGCGCACATTCTTCCCCTCTTGTGCTAACTCCACTCCAATTCTTACGCACGTTCTTAAATTGACTTTTTGAAGTATTTTATTTATTATTTAAGATACGTAAAATCGGAAAGGATAAGAAATAAGAAACCAGAGAGGTAACCTTTTTTTTTTAAAGTTTGCCAAACATATGTAGCCACCCATTAAATGGCGAAACCGGTCAGTAAAGTAAAAGATGAGCGTTGCAACAATGAGACAACATGAATTCGATCGGTATCAGTTGTATTCGTTATGCTACCAAAATTAAACCTAAAATATATATACGTCAAACTAAAATATCTAAAATAAAAAAAAGCTGGAAAAAAGTAGTGGCACTCGTATAGTGTATTATAATGAATTAGCATGATTATTTGGTTGGTAATACCAGGGCACTACTAAAAGCTGAGTTTTACGACGGTGAGTCAAGCGAATTCGGCCAATATCAGTTATGTTCGTTACGCTATGAAAAGCGTTGGTAAAACCAGAGCGTTAAAACCCAAAAAATAAATTCCTCACATTACATATAAAAACTAAAATATTTAAAACGAAGCTTATTCGGTAGGTATAACCTTGGCAGTGGTAATACCCAAGCGTTGTTGATCTCGGGCGTTGAGGCGGTAACTCGACGTGAATTCAGTCGGTTTCGATTACATTTGTTACAGTACAAAAGCTAAAACAAAAATGAAATGTATAAAACATTTGAGATGGACCAATGGTGTGACGTTGGTCGATAACATCATGGCGTTGGTCAAACCCGAGCGTTGTCGGTCCCGGACGTTGAGCCGATGAGTCTAAGCGAATTCGGTTAGTTCCCGTCACGTGCATTACGGTACCAGAACTAAAACAAAACAAAAGCGTGTGTGTTTAGTAAGTTTCCTTTACGTTCGTTACGATATCAGAATCAAAGAAAAAATCTAACCGCTTGGCCCAATTAGGGAATTGTGACATCAAAATCTTGTTTTAATCTATTTAGATAACTGTCATACGGGGTAGTGTAACCAACACTTTCTCAACTAGTTTTCTCTTCTTGGTTTCGACCTTGATTTTTCTTGATTTTGATCCTTCAAGTTCTTTTGAGCCTACGATGAGCATGTACGTGCCCACCCACCTATAGGGCTCGTATCATCAGCACCATTAACCTAGCCATCACGCTTAGATTGTAGATTGGCATAAGGCTAGCTCCTGAACAGTGGCAGAGCCAGTAATTTTTTCCAATGGGTTCGGGATTTTTCAGCGCTTTAGTTTTTTCTGGCGTTAAAATTTTCGGTCAGGGCGGGTCGATTTTGATAAATAGGATAAAATATCACTATCATAACGAAATAACATTGTCAATGTTTAATAAATTAAATACAAATTTATTTTAAATAAAAAATATTACGTATTATAATTTTTTCCTATATGTTTTTATGTTTTGAAAATAATTCTTAACACTATCAATCACAATTTTAAAAATGAATTTATTTTTGATATAACAAAAGCAAACATCATTTATATAATCGTCACCCATCAAACAGACACCAACCTTGCCTTATGAACTCATATATGATTTGGTTATTTGAAAATCAAAATCAAAATCAAAATCAAAATCAAAGAAAGATGGATGGACGCAATGACGGAACTAAAACATATAAGTCGAGGGACCGAAAATATATGTTAAATTTGGACTTTTACATTAAAAGGGACACTACCAAACAGAACTAATATTACTCAAACCACATTGATTTTATTTAATAGGTTGAATCAAAAGTTTTTAACCGTGGGTCAAGTTAATTTCTTAGAATTCATTACCATGTAATAAATGTGTTTACCATCGTTAAACGAATCTAAATTGTTTTGAAGTCTAATTTACTCACTAAACAAAAATAACAAAAGTATATATATATATATATATATATATATATATATATATATATATTATCTTGCACTCTTAATATATATATATTATCTTGCACTCTTAATATATTATGTTGGGCTTAAAGCCCAAAACACATTTAACTCTAACTTAAGAAATAAGATGAGAGCACAACAACATGCATCTTTCTTCTTCCCTTTAAGAACACATCACCTGTAAATCCAAAACATAACCAATATACTTTTTTTTTACTTCTTTGACTTTTTCTAATGGGTTCACTAACTAAAATAGAATGGGTTCGCTCTTTAATTCGATACCATAGCTATAATTTAAATCGAAAAAAAATCAGGTTCGGACGATCCCGGTGACCATGCTGTACCTCCACCACTGCTTCTAGACGATTCTCAGAATCAACAAAATACTTAACATCAACATATATTTTCATCCAAAAATATATATATAATATCACTCATAATATCTTTATACAAACTAAATTAATTTTAAAACCACTAAAACTTTATGGAAACACTCTAGTTTTATTAGTTAAAAGTTAGTTTTACAAAAATGAATTGAGTTAAATAAAAAGATATATAAGAATCATTCACAAGAAAATATTCAGAATATATTTGGATATCATAAACTTCTACACACACTTCAAAACAATGAACAGTGAAAAAAACCTTAATTTATATATTTTATAAAAGTCCCTTAACCATTTTAAATTTGATAAAAGAGTGTATGTTTAGAAAAAGCATCTATTTGTAAGGTCTCGTTACCGGTGCCTCACTTTTGACGTTAGATTTACTCATAAAAACAGTTCTTATAAATTAGAGTTAATTAAAACTTTCACAAAATATAAACTTTTATTAAATGTTATATATTACTTTATAAACATGTCTTAACCACATTCTTGTTTTCCAAAATAAACGTCGATAACATTGAAACATCTTGAGTCTTCGGATGCTAGTATCCTATCCGTCCACCATGTGCCCGCTCAAGCTAGCTGCCTCAATCTACTCACCTGCGTCCATACTAAAAGTTAGCTACGCTGAGTGAGTTCTAATTAACAGGCGACATACCATACATACACATATCATACATACATGCATAACCGAGGATACATATCCATACTTAACCAGTTACCTTTCTATCATACATTCATACACACACACATACTATTACTTACCTTAATCCACCAAGAGTATGCTCATAGTCCACCGTCTATACCTATACTTAAGGCCGTGAACACGAAAAAGGTCCGCAATCCTTACCTATGTTCACCCTTTCATGGTACGTACAAGGTCCGCAGTCCTTCCCTATACCATCCTACATTAACAACATGTACAAGGTCCGCAGTCCTTCCCTATGTTGCATGCTATTTCATAGCAGGCACGAGGTCAGCAGTCCTCCCCTATGCTACCACAATACTATTACAGCAGGTAAAAGGTCCGCAGTCTTTCCTATGCTGGCTCCTATCTGAAGTACGTATAAGTCCCACAGTCCTTAACTAAGTTCTCATCTATCATCTATAACTCGTATAAGGCCCGCAGTCCTTAACTACGCCATCACATGCCAAGTCTATGTCCAACGGAAGTTAGAGGGATTTTCCATCCTAACTTACTACGTCAGACGTAGAACTCATATACCATTCCTGTACCTGCATACACTTACTTTGCATATACAATAATTACATCGTAGCATAAGAACACTCTAGGCGTTCTTCACATCATTCATTTAACAATCATATTCCTTGTCGATACGTGCAATATCCGAATATCATTCACGCCCCGACAAGCATTCATTCATAACGTTCATACATCATCCATACATTGCATATAACATTCATATATTTGTTTATAACCTGACAGTACGCGTAATATCCGAAGATCGTTCACGTACCGACAAGCAATCATTCATATCTATCACATATATCATATATAGCATACACTTACAACTTAAGGTAAGTGTATTAACTAATCACATCGAGTATGCACACAGCCTCGAAAACATAAAAAAAATGGGGCTAGAAACTCACCTGGATCCTGTTTCGCTCTCCTTTGATCGTTATCCCATTCTTTCATCGAGCTTTGCTAACTGTATATGAGTTACACGTATCAATACTTGTCCTAATTGTATTGCTCGTATTTAAGCCAAAATGGCTAAGTCTGGTATAATCTAATGGTCTTGTTTTAGATTACATTTACTTAGAAAAATTTCATCCTTATATCCTAATGTGTTTGAGTACATTGTATTCTAATGATCACATTGTAATCTAATGATCACATTGTAAGCTAATGATCACAAAGTAAGCTAATGATCACACTGTAAGCTAATGATCACATTGTAACCTAATGATCACAAAGTAAGCCAATGATCACATTGTAAGCTAATGATCTCAAAGAAAGCTAATGATCACAAGTAAGCTAATGATCACAACGTAAGCTAGTGATCACATTGTAAGATAATGATCACAAAGTAAGCTAACGATCAAAAAGTATGCTAATGATCACATTGTAAGCTAATGATCACAAAGAAAGCTAATGGTCACATTGTAAGCTAATGACCACAAAGTAAGCTAATGATCACATTGTAAGCTAATGATCACAAATTAAGCTAATGATCACAAAGTAAGTTACTTTTCACATTATATGCTAATGATAACATTGTAAGCTAATGATCATAAAGTAAACTAATGATCAAATTGTAAGCTAATGATCACAAGGTAAGCAAATGATCACAAAAGTAAGCTAATGATCACATTGTAAGCTAATGATCACAAAGTAATCTAATGATCGCAAAGTAAGCTAATGATCACAAAGTAAGCTAATGATCACATTGTATGCTAATGATCACAATGTAAGCTAATGATCACGTTGTACGCTAATGATCACATTGTAAGGTATTGATCACCAAGTAATCGATTACAACAAAGTGATCGATTGTATAAAAGTAAGCGAATTCATAAAGTAATCGATATACACCATTTTAAGCGAATTGGAAATTTTAATCGAGTTCTATTAAAGTGATCGAGTAACATAAAAGTAATCGAGTACCTTAAAAATAATCGAATATTATAAATGTAATCGAGTACCATAAAAGTAATCGAGTACTATAAAAGTAATCGAGTACTATAAAAGTAATCGGGTCATAAAAGTAGTCGAGTCACAAAGTAAGCGAGCTCAATGTATGCGAGTTCATTGTAATCGAATTTCAAAAGTAATTGATTTGTCAAAAGTAATCGAATTCCAAAGTAAGCGAGTACTACAATTTGTAATCGAATTCCAAAGTAATCGAGTACAACAAAGTAATCGAATTTCAAAAGTAATCGAACGAGCTGAATATTTGGCCACGGGTTGATCCTTTAATATCATTATTTTTACTCCTTTTTAACCCTAACACCTTAATATGGCTCGGTATGGACCCATAAATGTTTCCCTAACCGTTTTCGGCCAAAACTTAACCCGAGTGACCATAAAGTTTGAACCTTTAGGGCTAAAGATTTTCAAAACTAGGTCTAAGGTTTCTTAAAATGAGTCGTTCTTAACCATAAGTTTGTTAAGTCAATTTAAACATCAAGTTTGCTACTTTATAGTTCGTCTATACCCAATCTACTCTAGGATTTAATTCAATGGCTAACCGTTCAAAAAACATAAGCTTTAAAGATCAAGAAGATACCTTTACTCGTTTTTAGGTTACAGTTTAGCTTGATTATGAACTACAATCTTGTGTCTTGCTTAAATATCCAAGATCTATCAATTTTTATCTTGGTTTTTGGTCTTGGATCTCTCCCTTTGCTCACGGCCGTATATGATGGCTATGTGTGTATTTTTAGAGTGTGTAGAGATTCTTGAAAGATAAGATGGATGGAAATGGAAATGATTAGGGTTTAAGGGGTATTTATACTCCCTTAAGCCCATGGACCTAAGGCCCATCTTTCTTTTTTGGTCCATAACTCATTCCATCTAAATAGCCTACTTAATCTTTCATATATTATTATTATTATTATTATTATTATTATTATTATTATTATTATCGTTCCACTAGATCAATTATTTCACCCGACACAAATAATATATTAAATGTTATCTTAGAATTTCGGGATTTGTAAGGCCCCGTTACCGGTGCCTCACATTTAGTCATTGGATTTACTCATTAACATAGTTTTAGTAATCAGAGTTAATAAAAACATCCGTGGAATATAAAATCTTTCATAAAACATTAATATAATCCAAACTTGTCTTAATAAACATATTGTTTTTTAAACATAAACTTTTAAACGTCTTAGATCTCTCGATGCCAGCCTCTTATTCAATGCCACGTGTTCCCCTCAAGCGAGTTGCCTCAATCTACTCACCTGCGTGCATACTAAAAGTCAGCTACGCTGAGTGATACGATACATACATACTTACATACTTTCATCTACACTTTCATTCTTTTATCTTATTCTTACTTATCCTCATTTCTTACGTTATAAAGAGCATTACGCCCTACTTCCTCGAGTATTAATAGGGCCCGGTTCCCTCTTAACTCGGATATTATTAGGGCCCGGTTCTCTCCTTCCTCGAGTATTATTAGGGCCCGGTTCCCTCTTTCCTTGAATATTAGCAGGGTTCGGTTCCCTAGTTCCCGAATATTTGTAGGGTTCGATTCCCTCTTTCCTCGAGTATTATTAGGGCCCGGTTCCCTCTTCGTACCATACAACCATTCATTAACCTTCTTTTATTAACTTTATAACATTCATACATAAAAGTATACATATCATACTTACATTATACGTAGCAATACAACTTGACAGTACGTGCAATATTTGAAGATCGTTCACATACCGACAAACAATCATTTATTTTTCACATAATCACATAAGGCATATACTTATCACTTAGGATAAGGGTATTAAAAATCACATCGAGTATGGACACAGCCCCGAAAACATAACACAGAAATGGGGCAAGAAACTCACCTGGATTCTGTTCCTTTATCCTTTTATCGTAATTCCTTTCTTTAACTGAGCTCTGCTAACTGTATAATAGTTACGCGTATCAATACTCGTATGATGTAATCTAGTGGTCTAGTATTATCTTACTTAGCATTTTTTTAGTTTTCCATTATTTTAACTCTCTTGAGTTCGTAAGCGGATAAAAATGTAAGCGAACATATATGCAAGCGAATTTAACTTAAGCGAACTTAACATAAGCGAACTTAACTTAAGCAAGCTTAACTTATGCGATCTTAGCTTAACCGAACTTAGCTGTACGCGAAATTAGCTGCAGACGAACTTAACAGGAGCGAACTTATCAGTGGCGAACTTAACGCCAGGGAACTTGTAGCAGCGAAGTTATCAACATGCGAACTTGTATGCAACGAAGTTAACCATAGGCGAACTTGCATGTTGCAAAGTTAACCACAAGCGAACTTGCATGCAGCGAAGTTAACGTGCTGTAGCTACAAGTTTTGATCTCAAATCCACTGTCCATTTCGTTTCAATATGTAGACCTTTGATATGATGTTATCCATCCCCGTAAATGTTTCCACGGCCATTTTCAGATAAGGCTTGACCCGAGGAATCCTAATGTTTGGATTTTTAGGTTTAAAACGTTCAATACTAGATCTAAGGTTTATTTTAAACGAGCCGTTCATGGTTATAAGTTAGTTAGGTTCGTTTTTAAGATAAAGTTTGCTACTTTAACACTCGTCTATACCCGATCTACTCTAGGTTCAAGTTTCAAGGATAACCGTTCATAAAAATGTAAACTTTAAAGATAAAATACATACCTTTACGTGTTTTGAGGTTACGGTTTAGCTTGGTTTTGAACTTTAGGTATTGTATCTATCTTGTGTTATGAGGATCTATTAAGAATCGACGTTTGTTTGGCTTGGATCTCATCCTTCTCTCTCGGCAGTATATATATATGGTGATATGTGTGTGTTTTTGAGTGTGTAGGCAAATATGGAAAGATGGAATGAGGATTAGGGTTTTAGGATGGTTTAAGGGGGTATTTATATCCCCTAAATCCCATGGACCTAAGGCCCATTACTCTTTAATCCTTTTTAATTATCCAAGTCCGTCATTCTTCTTTATTTAATACTAATTAATTATTTAACAGACGATAATTTGAAGCAACTCTCTTTATTTAATATTGGAACATTTAGGATGTTACAAGTCTTCCCTCCTTAAAGAGGTTTCATCCCCGAAACCTAACTATTGGGGATAATAAGGGCTTTAGTTGTTGAAGAAAATGTCCCGATGAACCTTTATTCGCACTTTATGTCGCTAACCCGTGGCGGACAGAGCTAGCAGGTGACGGTAAAGGTACCTCCACATTTCGAAAAACAGATTAGGGTAAAACTTGCGCATCTCATCCTTAGCTTCCCAAGTGGCATTTGATCCCTTTCGATGCTTCAATATCACTTTCACCAAGGGTATAACCTTGTGACAAAGTTGCTTCTCTTTGAGATCAACAATCTCTATCGGTTGCTCGATGTAGATCAGTTGTTCATCAACCTCAATGTCCATCAATGGCACGTGAGACGTGTCATTAGCTAGACACTTCCTTAGATGAGAAATATAGAAGGTTGAATGAATTCCTTCTAACTCACCGGGTAAATCCAGCTTATAAGCTACTTCACCCACACGATCTAAAATCTTAAACGGTCCAATGTACCTTGGACTCAACTTTCCTCTTTTCCTAAAATGGATAATCCATTTCCAAGGAGAGACCTTGTGCATCACATTGTCACCAACTTCAAACTCAATCAGTCGTCACCTCTTATCAGCATACGACTTCTGTCTGTCTTGAGCAGCTTTCATCCTAGCCTTAATCTGATCGAACTTTGAAAACGTTTCTTGAACCACTTCTAGGCTTCCTATTTCCTTCTGACCAATCTCTCCCCAACAATCCGGGGTTCTACATCGTCTACCATAGAGCATTTCAAATGGTGGCGTACCAATACTCAAATGGTAACTGTTGTTATAGTAGAACTCTGCCAGGTGTAGATGATCATCCCAACTTCCACCAAAATCTAAAACACAAGCACGTAGCATATCCTCAAGGGTTTGGATCGTCCTTTCAGACTGCCCATCGGTTTGAGGATGATACGCCATACTGATGTTCAATCTTGTCCCCTTAGCTTCATGGAACTTCTTCCAAAATCTCGAAGTAAACCATGTATCTCTATCAGACACAATCGATAGTGATACACCATGCTTAGATACAACCTATTTTATGAACAAGCTTGCCAACGTTTCTGACGAGATAGCCTCTCGTATAGGCAAAAAGTGAGCACTCTTGGTCAAACGGTCCACATCACCCGAATGGTATCATGATGCTTAGCTGTACGAGGTAGTTATGAAATCCATGGTAATGTGTTCCCATTTCCATTCCGGTATCTCCAGCGGTTGCATCTTCCCATAAGGCTTTTGATGTTCGGGTTTGACTTGTAAACAAGTTAAGCACTTACAAACATAATCTACCACATCATTCTTCATTCACGGCCACCAATAGTCCCTTTTCAAATCTTGATACATTTTTGTAGCTCTAGGATGAATCGAGTGTCTTTACTTATGAGCTTCATCTAAGATTCGACCTCTTAGATCTCCATGTCTTGGGATCCACATACGGTCAAACCTAGTCTTAACACCATGTGTGTTTTTCATTAACTCATTTTGCTGACCGAAAGTCCTTTCTTTCTTTACTAGCCCTTCGTCTACCAGCACCTCTGACTGCACATTGATGATTTCTTCAAAGAGACTTGAATCCATAATCAACTGGTATGACTTAACTGTTGCAAGGACTTCCTCATTCTTACGGCTTAGCGCGTCGGCGACCACATTAGCCTTACCAGGATAGTACTTAATATCACAGTCGTAATCCTTTATCAACTCTAACCATCTTCTATGCCTCATGTTCAGTTCCGACTGCTCGAAGAAGTACTTTAAACTCTTATGATCGGTGTAAATGGTACACTTTGTACCATACAGATAATGTCTCCATATTTGAGAGCATGCACTGCTGCTGCTAGCTCCAAATCATGTGTCGGATAAGTACTCTCATGGACTTTCAACTGTCTAGATGCATAAGTTATCACTTTTCCTCATTGCATCAAACGCAACCTAACCCACGATGAGGAGCATCAGTACAAACAACCAAATCCTCGTCACCATCGGGCAAAGAAAGGATCGGAGCTTGCGTGGGTCTTTTCTTTAATTCCTCAAAAGCTTCTTCTTGAAACTTACCCCAACTGAATACTATCGATTTTCGGGTTATACCGGTCAACGGTGCGGCTATCTTGGAGAAACCTTCAATGAATCTCCTATAGTAGCCAGCTAACCCTAAGAAGCTTCGTATGTCAGTTGGATTATGCGGAGTCTTCCAATTCGTTATCGCCTCAATCTTAGCTGGGTCCACTGAAATCCCTTCAGGATTAATCACGTGACCTAAAAACTGCACTTCTCGCAACCAGAACGCGCATTTTGAAAACTTAGCATACAACTTCTCTTTCTTCAGATTCTCCAATACCTCTTTCAGATGCTCGGCATGATCAGACTCGCTTTTCGAATAAACCAATATATCATCGATAAAGACGATAACTAACTTATCCAAGATCGGCCGACACACCTTATTCATCATGTCCATAAATGTTGCAGGAACATTTGTTATTCCGAATGACATTACGAGGAACTCATAGTGTCCATACCGCGTCCAAAACGCTGTCTTTGGGATGTCTGCCTCTTTCACTTTCAATTGATGATAGCCTGATCTAAGATCTATTCGTGAGAACCAACTTGAACCTTGCAGTTGGTCAAACAGATCATCAATCCTTGGCAAAGGATATCTATTCTTTACTATAAGCTTATTCAACTCGCGGTAGTCTATGCACATTCTCATAATTCCATCCTTCTACTTAAGAAACAACACTGGTGCGCCCCACGAGGAAACACTTGGTCCTATGAAACCTTTGTCGAGGAGTTCTTGCAGTTGGGACATCAATTCTTTCATCTCGGACAGCGCTAGACGGTAAGGTGCTTTCGCCACGGGCTGGGCTCCCGGTACTAAATCTATCTGAAATTCTATCTCTTGATCCAACGGCGGCCCAGGAAAATCCTCAGGGAATACTTCTGGGTAATCGCGCACTAAACATCTTTCATTTCTTTTGTCTCGGCCGTAGGGTTGACAACATACGCCAGGTAGCCACCGCACCCTCGCCTTAACAAACCCTGGGCTTTTATCATCGAAATGACCTTAAGCCTAGAACTTTCTTTATCACCATAAACCGTCACCGAACTACCATCCAAGGGCTTTAACCTTATTATTCTATTCTTACACACTATCTGAGCTTCATACTCAGACAGCCAATCCATTCCCAAAACCACATCGAACCCTCCTATGGTCATAACATACAAAGTAATAGGGAACTCATGTCCCTCTAACTCTATCTTACAGTCCTTAACCATTCTCATTATTTTAACCAAGGAGTCACTAGCGGTTTCTACTATAAATGTTTCAGACACTCGACAACATTTTATTTTGGCTAAGTTACTAAACGGCGTGGCTATGAAACTTTTGTTCGCACCTGAATCAAATAATACCGAAGCGGATATACCGTTTACTAGAAACGTGCCTGTCACGACATCTGGAATCTGCTTAGCTTATTCTTGGGTCAACATGTAAGCTCTGGTCTTTTTCCTGGTCAATTCAGCATCTTTCTTCCCACTTCTTCCAGCTTCCTTCTCAGTACATTCTCTTGCAAAGTGACCAGTCTTACCGCACTTGTAACATGCAGGCTTAGCACTACACTCATGAGCATAATGACCGGCCTTTCCACATTTATAGCAAACATTAGATCCAACTCTACACTCCCTAGCATGCATCTTCCCGCACTTATGACACGTATCCGAACCAGTACTCCACCTACACTCTCCATCGTGCATCTTACCACAAGTCTTACACGACTTCCTCTCCCACACCTTCTGCTTCTTATCTTTCGAGTTCCACAACTGAGAACCGGGTCGTTTAACAGGAGCAACCCACTTCTTAACCTTCTTTTCTTCTTCCACCACAACATCATCCGCAGCCAGGTCTGCATAAACCATCTCTGCGAGTTCGACAACAGAGTCAAAGTTAGCAGGGTTACTCGTCCTGACTAGCGTGCATATTTTCTATGGCAATCCCCTCACATAGCACTTGATTCTTTTAGCTTCAGTGTTAACCATATCGGGTACCAACCTAGAAATTCAGTTGAACTCGGTGGTATACTCACGATGGGTCATTGTTCCAGCTTTCAAGTTCAGGAACTTCTTCTCTGCCCTCTCAACCTCGGCGTCAACACATAATTTCTTCATAACCAGTTTCTTCAGATCCTCCCACTTCATTTCCTTGATCTCCTTAGGACTGTTCCTCTGCTCAATCGATTCCTTCCAATACATTGCTTGGCTGAGTAGCGTAACCCACAGCTTGGTCTGGACGGCACTCGTTAATGCAGATAATTTTATCCATGGCGGTTATCCACTGAAGAGTAGCGATTGCGTCTCCCAAACCAGTCAGCTTCGGCGTGTCACATACTTTGAAGGACTTATAGTTGCAACCACCTCGGCCTCTTTTCCTGTCACCGGCTTTCACAGACTTAACCCAACTCGAGGCCTCTCTCTCTTCTTCCTCATCCCTCCTACCATCACCCCCTACCCCTTCAGCAGTTCTTTCACGGCTTCGAGCAGACCCTCCAGGAGTCATATTCATCACAGCAGTGGCTATAGATTGAACAATAGCTTCTTGGATTGAGGGATCCAGTTGGACCCCTTCGTTGTTGTTCGGGTCTCTTCCAGCTGCGCTTCATTCATCTCCGGTGTTGGAATTTTTCTCAACCGAAGGTTGTTGGACATGACGAGGCCTACCAAGACGTCCAGTGCGACCTCCAGCTCCTACAATTTCTCCAGTTCTAGCCGTCGTATTCTAAAAGGGAAAACACAAACATCATCACTCAAGAAACTGTTTAGTACAAGGATAGTAAGGCTAACAGGTAATAACAGTGGCCAGTTGTGATTAGCTAATCACGTTACTTTCCGTGTCCTATACACTTCCTTTTGTGAGTCTATTTGTGCTGATTCTAATCTGAAACAGTTAAACAGTCAAACAAGCAAGAAATCCTATCCATATTAATCAAGATAGCATTAACATTTATTATTTAACCATACACTTTACCTTTACTGAGCTTGCTTGAGTGACACATGGCATTCTTAGACTAGCATCTTCTTACTTAAATCACATTCTCTGTTCGAGTCTAAGCATGTAGGATGCTTAAATCTCTCGAACATTTCTCTAATACCAACTTGTAAGGCCCCGTTACCGGTGCCTCACATTTGGACCTTGGATTTACTCATTAACATAGTTCTAGTAATCAGAGTTAATAAAAACATCTGCGGAATATAAAAACTTTCATAAAACATACATATAATCCAAACTTTTCTTAATAAACATATTGTCTTTTAAACATAAACTTTTAAATGTCTTAGGTCTTCCGATGCCACCCTCTTATTCAATGCCACGTGTTCCCCTCAAGCGAGTTGCCTCATCCTATTCACCTGCGTGCATACTAAATGTCAGCTACGTTGAGTGAGTTCAACTTAGTCATACATCATACAATACATAAATACTTACATACTTTCATCCATACTTTCATTCTTTTATCTTGTTCTTACTTATCCTCATTTTTTACATTATAAAGAGCATTACGCCCTACTTACTCGAGTATTATTAGGGCCCGGTTCCCTCTTACCTCGGGTATTATTAGGGCCCGGTTCCCTCCTTCTTCGAGTATTATTAGGGCCCGGTTCCCTCTTTCCTCGAATATTAGTAGGGTTCGGTTCCCTAGTTCTCGAATATTAGTAGGGTTTGATTCCCTCTTTCCTCAAGTATTATTAGGGCCCCGGTTCCCTCTTCGTACCATACAACCATTCATTAACCTTCTTTTATTAACTTTATAACATTCATATATAAAAGCATACATATCATACTTACATTATACATAGAAATACAACTTGACAGTATGTGCAATATCCGAAGATCGTTCACGTACCGACAAGCAATCATTTATTTTTCACATAATCACCTAAGGCATATACTTATCACTTAGGATAAGTGTATTAACAATCATATCGAGTGTGCACAAAGCCCCGAATATATAACACAGAAATGGGGCTAGAAACTCACCTGGATTCTGTTCCTTTCTCCGTTTATCGTAATTCCTTATTTAATTGAGCTCTGCTAACTGTATAATAGTTACGAGTATCAATACTCGTCTGATCTAATCTAGTGGTCTAGTATTAGCTTACTTAGCATTTTTATAGTTTTCCATTATTTTAACTCTCCTGAGTTCGTAAGCGGATATAAATGTAAGCGAACATAGATGCAAGCGAATTTAACTTAAGCCAACTTAACATAAGCGAACTTAACTTAAGCGAGCTTAACTTAAGCGATCTTAGCTTAAGCGAACTTAGCTGTACGCGAACTTAGCTGCAGACAAACTTAACAGGAGTGAACTTATCATTGGTGAACTTAACGCCAACGAACTTGTAGCAGCAAAGTTAATAGCAAGCGAACTTGAATGCAGCGAAGTTAACGTTCTGTAGCTACAAGTTTTTATCTCAAACCCACTGTCCATTTCTTTTCAATATGTAGACCTTGGATATGATGTTATCCATCCCCGTAAATGTTCCCACGACCATTTTTAGATAAGGCTTGACCCGGGGAATCGTAAAGTTTGGATTTTTAGGTTTAAAACGTTCAATAATAGATCTAAGGTTTATTTTAAATGAGCCGTTCATGGTTATAAGTTCGTTAGGTTCGTTTTTAACATCAAGTTTG